>NC_051219.1:23997913-24330413 GCF_015220715.1 Pygocentrus nattereri | reverse complement strand
TAGTCCACCTTCTTATGCACCCAAATCTGGCCATTTCTTTGATTGATTTTCAGAACCTCTTTGGGCTCTTTATCAACACCACTACCATGCAGCCTAAAGTTGACCAAATATTTTCTGTCCAGTTCAATCTGCAACAAAAGTATGTGGTGGCTAATTTAGAAAATTGTGCAGTAGAAGAAAATTTAGTTTGCATATTGAATTAAGATTTGTAGATTATTACAGTATCAAGCATTTAGCCTCATTTAAAAAAATCATTGATTTCATAATCATAGATATATACATATATATACATTGCCATCTAAGTGCGATAAAGCGTGGCCACATTTACCCCAAAAGAATAAAAACGGTACGCCTTATGGGTAGTGTAGGGCAAGCAGCTAGAGACTGAAAAAAAAAGAGCAGGAGTAGAGAAGTTCTTTTTAACCCGTCACCTTTTATTTTCCCACAACGGTGTATTTACAAGCACGCTTTTTAAAACAAAAAAAAACAAACACGACCTCAATCAACAGAGGAAATTAGACTGTGACTGCAAATTCACATAAGTCTATTCACACAAATAACCCTTACAAACAGGTGTAGCCTAGCACTGCTACCATAAGGGAAGAAGAACCCCAAACTGTGGTTACAGAGCCGTAAATATACAGGTAGCTCCTTCCCTAAGCTATTCCATTCCCCCCACGGGTAGGAAAATAAACCATACATTTCCTATTTACACATTGAAATGATTATGGCACAATATTATACGTGGCCGTCAAAATACAAGGCCATAGAAACAGTAATCAATCACCGTTATTTACAATGTTCACACGATTCACATTTCTCTTTGTATTTACAGGTTCTCACTCCCCTCCTCTACTACAGAGGGTGGACTTGCCCAGGTAAGTAAAAGTCCAGGAGTCACAATCAGTAATCTTTTAGGACCTGAAGGTTAGTATGAGCAGTGCATGTTAAAACAGGTAAGTATGTATACAGTCATTCATAGTGTTAATGTGCTAAGGGGTACCTTGCATCATTACACTAAGTAACTGTGCTGTAAAGATAAGCATGTATTTTTCTTCCAATATTCATTTTTAATCACTCTCAAATTCACTTTAGCCCTGATATGTAGCAAAAAGCCCTCCTAATGACTACTGTAGGTGTTAGTGTAGTGTAAGATTTTTACTATAGATATATAGGTAAAAGTTACAAATAAATATATTAGGTTCTACATATTGATGCTGCTATCATTATGAATGACTTTAGATTTGGTTGGGAAGATTTCACATAACACATAGAAATAATGATGGTGTGAAGGTGTAAATGAAGGTGAAGGAGCTTCCTTAAGTTCTCAGGACGTAAAAAGTTACAGAGCCCAAACAGAGAACTTAAACTACTGTCACCACAGCTGTTTTAATAATGTTCGAGTGGAAAGTTCATGGAGGTTCATAGAGAGGCATGAGGCATGCAAGATTTCTCTTCTCGGACTGATGATGAAGAAGTTACATGAGAAGTGAAAGCAGCAGAGCATCACCGAAAACAATACACAGTGAACCACACCGTAACTATTTCCCTTTCCCCAACCCTCGCTCAACTGCTCTAAGAAGACAGGTACTCATTAAGTTTGCACACAAGCATTTAGACCAATCAGAACCATTGTAGAACAATGTTCTCTGGTCAGATGAAACAACACTAGAACTCTTTGGAAAGAATTCAGCTGTTTGGAAAATAAGGGTTCTGTGTTTGATCCCAAGAATACCAGTGAAGCATGAAGGTGGGAGTATCAGGATATGGAGCTGCTTTTCAGTAAACAGTGCTGGAGCACCACACACCATTGAAGGAAACATGAATGGCGTGACATACCAAGAAAGATTAGAGGAGATTTAATCTCATCAGCCAAGAAAATGAACATTTCAACAAAGATGACAAAAGCACTGATATTATGCAAATGAATCTTTTTACATACCACATTATTTTTACTTCATCACCATTATTTACCCTTATTTTAGTCACTCTAATCAACACTCAAAACCCTTTTCAAACAGGTTCTATATATATAATCACATACAACATGTTCTCCATTAGTCTGAAGAACCATTGCACCATGCAATGATCCATTTAGGGATGCAAATGGTTCATTTTTTTATTGTTCATGGTTCTATACAGTACCAATATCTTTGCTAAAGAGTCCTTCAAGAACCAGTTACTAGAGTCCATTTGAGGTCATTAACCACATCTGAATGGTTTATTGTGCTTTATGAGCTGAACTCGTACATAATGAGAAAATTATATGTTATGGGGGTGTGAAAATCACTTGCATTATTATTAATGAAATATGGCACAAAACACCTCTTGAAGAGCTAGCTATACAAATTATTATACTATTTTTACTAGAACCATGAGCAGGACACTCAAAGAACCATTTGTGTGCATAAATGGTTCTTTACATGGTGACATTATTCTTCAGATTGATGTGTTGAGCAGGGTTTTTCAGACTGATGAATGTGTTGTATATGGTTCTATATAGAACATTTTGAAAAGCCTTGAAACTTGTGTAGCGCTTATTAGTCTCGTATTAGTGATGACTGAAACTACTTTGGAATATGGAATAGATCTTGACGTGCTAGTAACTTTGACACTCTTATTAGTTCTAAAGCCATCTCCAGGAGATGCTACCTAAAATCTATAGGAATAAAAATATAAAAGTTCAGGCACCTCAGCAGTTTCAGTTTTGTACAGGTAAAGGTTCTTCATTCCACATTTACAACTTTAACAATCTGTTCTGTGTTGAAGGTGATATGAAACTTGATACTCACCGTCCCCAACAAATAAGGGAAAGGGCCGGGGTTTTCTTCTTCAATGTTGAAGCTGTCAATGATCCAGGTTCTCTTCTGCCTGATCCTGCTGTGAACTGCTACAGAGCAGATATACTGAAGAACAGAGAGAAGTTGCTATGAGTTAATCAAGCAAAATTGTAAACGAGAGAACATCTAACTGAACACCAGTGATCTAAAAGCAAAAGGCAGTTTCCTCCCTTTCATTAAATGTAGTTGATTTGACCTCACTCTTACACTATTAAATGATAACTCTTCATATGACAGGAAAAGTCTGTAAGATTTGGTTATAATAATAATAAGGTAATATAGCTGCAGCCAAAAAATGATTGGTTCAGTGCTCACCTGATACATTTTCAATTAGACATTAGATCTAGAACTATTTACAGCTAGATAGCAAAACCTGAGACATGGAGACACACAATACTTGAAGTTTAATATAAATTAAACAAAATAAAACCTACTTTTACTTTGTCATATGTATGACTAGTAGTAGTAGTAGTAATATTTTTGTTTTTATTCAACCTATATTAATGTTTCATTTCATATAAGCTTTGTATTGTTTACTATGATCCCGTATATCCAGAATTAAATAAATATATCCTTTGCTCAAATTGCATTGTATTAAAATGCTGTTCATGATAAAATTAACAAAGTAAATTACAAAAGATGTAGATCTTGATTAGCCAACACATTTGGTGTCTTTAGGATTGGAGTTACAGGGCTAATGTAGCTTCAAGTAATATAAGCTTATACTGCACCAATTAGCATGGCGCTGCCTGCAAAACATTTCCCTCTGAGCATCTGGAGTTTATTCCCTCTAATGGACTTGATTATGTGCTTTTTGACATTGTATGTCTCACTGTTTTCTATAAACATGACCTATAGTGCATTAGCATAAAGCTAAAAACAGTAGCAGTAGCCCTCCTAAAGCCTGACGTTTGTACCATTTGGAGAGAAGAACAGAAGAATGAAGTTGGGGACTGATTGGTGTTTGAGAATGACTGATTGATTGTTTTTTTGAAATTTTGCTTCAGTAACCAGTGCTCCACTTGCCCCTGAGGCTAACTCTCCTTTTCTGAAACACACAGTATTCACCTTTATGCTGAGTTTTTGAGGCTTTCTCTTTCATTTTTCTATCTTTTGTTATCTCAGACCACACCTTCAAAAATATGGCTGTGGTGTGAGAGGAGCCTGCATGTCTACAGGACAGAATTCTGAGAACTCGGGCTGGAGCTCTGGGCAGTTCTTCTTTAATCTAGAAGACTGAACCTCCCTTTTATGAATAAAGAGACGACTATGGAACTAGGAGGAGATGGTCAGAAGCTATTTAAAACAATAACAAATCTCAATCTGTATGAAATGTAAAAGAGAAACAGAATGAACAAGCTGGATCACGTAGAATGATGTTATTACAAGAAATTTGGCACATCAGTTTTATTTGCCTGTTTGATTTCTCAATGTTCTACATCCATCCATCACTGCTGACTATGTGCTGTTTCCTGTCCAGCATATGCTTATGTTTGAATGGGTGATGCCAAATCTGATAAGCCAAAAAATGATAGTAGAGTGATGTTACTGTACAGGTAGTCATTATTATGATAAAATAACCTGTGAACAACATTAACCCCTTAAAATATGAGGATTGTTACACATTAAACCTTATTATTCAGTAACTACAAGGACTTCAGCATAAATTAGTTGAGCTATTCTTAGGTTATAGAAGTGTGTAATAAATATTTGGGTCTGCCGATAGGCCCTGACCTTACCCTTAAAAGGTCAGGGCCTATCGACAGACCCAAATATTTATTCAAACAGTTTCATCACTTTGAAGGAAATTCCATAAATTTCCAGGGGACACCATGTATACAAAACAAACATATATTCTTGAAAAAGGTGGTTTTTCAAAGGTTCTGTATAGTGCCAAAAGGGTTCTGCTGTGTTCTGTAGTGTACCACTATCTTTGCCAAAGAACCCTAAGCCATTTTATTTTCTATCCAAAACCACCTGTGAACCTGAAAGCATCTAGCTGAAAGTAGCTTTTAATCATTTAAGAAATGTTGCTAAAGTTCGGCCTTTTCTGTCTCAGAGTGACGCAGAAAAACATGTTCACGCATTTGTTACAGGCAGACTTGAATACTGTAGTGCTCTTCTTACTGGACTTCCTAATAAAAGTATACATCACTTACAGCCTGTACAAAGTGCAGCAGTGCACATCCTAACAAAAACTAAAAAGAGAGATCACATCACTTCCATTTTGAAAGAACTGCACTGGCTGCCTGTATCATTCAGGATAGATTTCAGGATTCTGCTACTAGTCTTTAAAGCTCAAAATAAACTAGCACCTGCTTACATCACAGAGTGTCTGTCTGTTTATCTTCCAGCACGTAATCTAAGATCTGCATATAGTGGCCTTCTACAGATACTCGCTGGAAAACACAGAAAACATGGAGAGGCCCCTTTCGGTTATTATGCTTCTAAACCGTGGAACTCAATTCCACCTTTTATCAGACAGTTAAGCTCAGTGCTCACTTCTAAGAAGCACCGAATATCATATCTCTGTAAACTAGCATTTAACTAAAACTGAATGTCTTGTGGAGTTTATCTTTATCTTGTAATTTAATCTTCTTCATTTTCTTCTGATTATAATTAAATACTAATGATCTATAACTGTTTTATAACATGTCTCTAAAGCGGTTTGAGCTGCCACCAGCATAAGTCCTATATAAATTAAAATTATTATTATTATTATTATTATTATGTATTCCTGGGTTTTGAAAAATACGTAAAAGTCCAAAATCATGTCTCAAAACTTCAGCGAAGACATCAGTCAGCGCATTCATAACCCATCCATCCATCCATCCATCCATTTCCTAAGCCGCTTCTCCGTCAGGGTCGCGGGGGGATGCTGGAGCCTATCCCAGCAGTCTTTGGGCGGAAGGCAGGATACACCCTGGACAGGTCGCCAGTCCATCGCAGGGCCGCATTTATAACCATTTCAAGTAATAACTTCCTGAGAGGGAGCTTTTAGGCTGCATTTACATTATAGGCCTCAATGTTCAATTCAAGTTTTTGCTCAGATCTGATATCTCCAGCATGATGGTTCACACTTGTTTAGGTAAGTGACTCAAATCTGTCATTAATGGGGTTGAACTGGCATCCTGAAACAGCCACGTCCTAATCAGTAACATCAAGTGAAAATGAACGAATCATGCATGGTATGAACCGTAAACAAACTAACATGCAAAACGAGCCTTTGCTGCAAGGATAATTAACTCAGATCAGCTGACTGAACACTGAATGACAGCACATTTCAATCTGAGTGTTCTCATTAAGGTCACATGGCCAATAACTAGTACATACCTGATCTAGGACCACAAATGAAAGTGTCTCAGGATTGTTTAGAAAAGATCAGATTTGTGTGTCCACACAGGTCTGAACACATCAGAGTCGTGTTAGGGCAAAAAATTGGATCTGTGCCACTGAACTTGGTAATGTGATCGTATCTTTAGAGGGGGCTGTTTGTTTCCTATCACCACCTCTGTGAACAATTCTGGCTCAGTAAGTTACTCTAGAACAGAGCATTTCACACCAAACCACTCTGAATCCACTTTGAATAACACAGCTTAACCATTTAATTATAGAGACATTTTGAAATAAAGGTAATGTAGTTCCCATTTAAGTTCATTTTGCTGTACCTTTGATGTGATATTAAGTAAAAACTATTTGTTTGAAATGAAAAGCTCCAGTTCTTCCTGCCAGTTCAAGGATCAATAATTCTAGTTTTTCGAGAGCAACATTTTTAGCAAAGGGAGTGTTGTCAGTTTTAGCTTTGTCTGCTAAATCAAACAACACTGACAGCAGAACATTATATTATACATTATTCTCAGGAATGGATCATTACTGTATATTCTTCAGTCTTAATAAAAGGTTCCTTAGTGGTTCTTGGCTAAGAATACCTAGAAGTGGTAGAGCAACTCTAATTAATGTGGAGATTCCTTAAAATGTTCCACTAAAAGTTCTTTAGGGAAATAAAAGTGGTTCTTTTCTCTATTGGCATCTTTGCTTTTAAGAGTTTGTTGCAAGGTTCTTAGCTTGGATATATGAATCTAAGAACTCCAGAACTTTAATTTCACTCTTTAAAAAAAGTTCTTCACACTCACACTTCTGATGTATAAAATTATTCTTTGAAGAATCATCAAGCAAAAGTGTCTCATCAATGGCATCACTATAGTGAACAATTTGTCACCTTTGTTTTTCAGAGTGTAAATTTGTAGCCTCTTAAATCTGTGGTTCTAAAATTCACTTTGTCAAAATTTTTCGTAACTTTCATATTTCATAAGCTACATTCAAAAGGTGGGTGTCATATGAGAGCTGTAACTGTTTTCTCTCCAGTCAAATGGATGGGTAATGTAACTTTAGACTATTGAAAGTCGACCCATTGTCCCGCAAATCTGGGCTATAAACTATAAACAGATGGCGTCTCTTCAGTGACATACTCTGTAAAAATTATTTTTATAAAATAATACAAAAAGTGTCTAAGATTTTTGGCTTTCAGCAGTAAATTGTAAGCATATAGCAATATATATAGATCATAAAACACATTTTCTGTTAATTTGAGGGGAACTTTTACAGTAAATAAATAAATAAATGCATTTGTTTCATGCAAAACCAAATACACCCTAGAGAATAAGACATTAAATAAATGAAATGGTTCTTGTCTTGAACACGTTGTCCTAATATGAACTTTTAATTGATATAGAACCTTTACTATTTTGTGGAGATTCTTTAAACTTATTTCAGGTTCTTCACACTCACACATCCCATTTACAAAATGGATCTTTAAATAATTTTACACTGGTAGTTTCTTTGGGGAACCAATGTGGCTCTTTTACAGCATCATTCCAAAGAACCCTTTCTGGCACCTTTCAATTGAAAAGTTTAATGAAGGCACCTCAGTGGTCTAGAAACTCCCAATTATATGTCAAAAAGATTCTTCACACCTGCATATCTTGTTTAAAAAAATAGTTCTTCAAAGATGTTTTCACTGAAGGCTTAATAAGGGAGTGGAAAGTGGTTCCTCTCTGCAATCTTCACTTTTATTTTAGGAGTTTAAACAGTGCAATATATATTGGAATACTGGAATTCTGTGAAGCTGCTTTGTAACAACATCAGTTGTAAAAGCGCTATATAAATAAACCTGATTTGATTTGATTTGAATAAACATGCTAAATTGCCCCTGGGTGTGAGTGTGTGAGTTACTGTCTGTGCCTCTCTGCCCTGCGATGGACTGGCGACCTGTCCGGGGTGTATCCTGGCTTCTGCCTGATGACCACTCCTGCAAAGCGGCTTAGAAAATAGACGGATGGCTGATTTGAATAAAACCCAGAAATTATTTTGACCAAAATAATTGCCCTGCTGACCTGAAAATTCTTTATAGCATCAAAAAGATTTTTGATATTGTTACGTTGCCATTTTCTAATGATACAAGAACTGTTTTTGTGCTACACAGAACAATTTTTAAAAAGGTTCTATATAAAGAAATGTATCAGAAACATTCTCCATCAATCTGAAGAACAATTTCTCCATGTGAAGGTTCTAGACAGAACTCATGGGTCTAAAAGGAACAATAAAACTAACTACATACTGAGCAAGTTCTATAACTGAAGTGGAACTTTTTTCTTGATCAAAAAATGACTTTAAAGCTCATATCAGTCCAGGACCTGAACCACCGCAACAGAATGAAATGAAACCTAAAAATAAGGAAATAAATATTATTTATTAAATATTACTAATTTACTCACTCAAACACTTCAGTAGAAGTAAAAATATTTTCCTTTGAAAGCACTCAGGTCAAAAGTCCACATAAATTTTTATCAACTGGAACTGAGAAAATATAAATAACTGTTTGTTTGGCTTTTAAAAAAGTAACAGGCTAGTTCTTCATTGATGACTGTAAAACTCTGACTGCTAGTAACACATTTGAATGTTCTACCATCTCATGATTCCAGCTGTGTTCAAAAGTTAGTGTCTCCTACTGTATGTACATTCACCCACCGGTCAGCCCTGACTGCACTGCAGAATATGATAATATGATTAGTTGTAATAATAGAAACCAGAGCCCAAATACGACATCAAAAACAGGTACTCACCACAGCAAAGAAGAGAGCAAGAGTTAGTTTCCTCATATTGTATTGGACAGTCGTGTGTGATCATGTGGCAGAGAAAGAACTGCTCTTTCCTCTCTGCAGGTTCCACTGCTATCCACTGCTCTTACAGTAAAGGGTGAGGGGTGGGTATTCTAATGAAGGAGGCCTGCCAACATGACATCATCAACCACAGCCAACACATACACACACACACACACACACTCCTATATATATATATATATATGAATATATATATTGTACATTCTTGTATGACAGAGAAACAGGCAGCTACTCAGCACTGTCAGGTCTTCCTGAAGGACTGTGCTTCATTTAAATTAACTAAGTTTGTTAAAGTGTTACTGAAGAGACAATAATATAAAACGTGTTTCTCTCTGATCCCAAAAGATGCATCTTTCTCAGTGTTTGTGGAGTAGTGGGCTGGCCAGGGTACTTCTATAAGATCTTAAATTATAACCACTAAAACTCCTGTAAACTTTCTGGCTGATAACACAAGCTGTGCTTCTGCTTTTAACAGCTTACAGCACTAAAAATGTACTTGGCGTTACTGTGTGACTTAACAGCAGCAAAGATAAAATAACACACCAGAAATGTTTTTACGACTCAAATAAAAAGAAAAAAAAAAGATCAGTATCAGTGAATTACATTTTCCCTTGTGTAAAGCACTTTGAATGACCACAGTGTATGAAAGGTGATAGATAGATAGATAGATAGATAGATAGATAGATAGATAGATAGATAGATAGATAGATAGATAGATAGATAGATAGTTTTATTTACTTTATTGATCCCAACAGAAAATTGTAGTATTACATAACAAGACATTTAATTGCACATAAATGTACTTACATTAAGCAGCAAATAAAAACACGAAATTAAAAATTCCTATGAATAAACTTGTCTTGCTTTTAGAACATATTACTGTAATTAGACTAATTACTATATTTCTATTCATATTTCTTGTTTCTGTCTGTTTTACTCCGTCTTGGTCTTCTATATGTACTTTTATATAAATCTACTCTATATTGCACAGACATTAAGACCCAAGGCTGTGGCCTCATTGCACACAATTTCCTTCTTTCGCAATTGCTCAGGTAAGTCAAGGGTAAGTGTAATTATAGCTTAAAGCAGTGTTCTGCAGGCAGGGCCATCAGCAGTGAAGAGCAGCAGCTGTCTGATATATCAGTATTAATAACATCAGTTTAAGTGTGAAGAGCAGTTTAATCAACCACAATAACCAGATTTTATGACAGAAATCAAAATGGTAAAGTTTACATCTGAGACTGCCTTGTAGCTTTGAGCTGAAGAGCAGAAAAGTTCATGGGAAATGAATGTGTGCTTGGTTCTCAGTGTTATCTTCTGTTGTCCACCCCCTCAAAGTCTTTCTCAATCATTAGATCATAGCAGCTCCTTTCATTTACATTTACCGCATTTAGCAGACTCTCTTATCCAGAGCGACTTAGAAGAAGTGCTTTGTCTATCTTGAGAAAGTATGTTTGCTAGTTACCAATAGGTTAGAGAGAAAGCCAGTCCTGAGCTTCATGTCGGAGAGGAATTCAGTTGTGAGTCAAACATACTGCAGAATAAGTGCTGAACAGGAACTCACACCTCTTTGTTTTTTCAATAAACAGTTACTTGTTTGAAAACCGTCAGAAAGTTTCTACATATAATAAGAAAAAAAGCCAAATGTTTAGTTGAAGAAAAAGCTCCAAAATGCATCCTACACTGTTAGAAATAAAGGTTCTGTGCAGGTACATTTTCCATACATTTATGTACAAACAATATTAATGTAGGGGACAAACAAAGGCACATGAGTGGTTTTAAGGTCCAATTGTAGACCTCAAATAAGATTTTCCAGGTGAAAAGTGCTTATTTGTATCTTTTTCATAAACGAATGTTTTAAAACAACAACAATAAAATAAAAGCCCTGAGATGAGACGGGGTGTGTGGAGTTAATACCGCTTAGAAAATATAATTTCAATGAATTATAATACAGTTATGTTCCCTGACTAAAGGTACTGAGATGTACACATGAGGGTTCCACCCAAGTGACAAGAGGGGCACTGCCACAGTGACAGTTGACTACCTTTATGTCTGAGAGTGAACGGAAATATTTAAAGGGCAATTCCAGTAATTTAAAAAAAAAAATCTTAATAATTTAGAGACTGTAGATCTGTAATTTAGATACTGTAGAAGTCATTCAGAGTGCTATGAAATGAAGTGGATTAGAACATTTACAGACAGAAATAACAGTTATAAAAGCAGTATCATATTTCATTTAAAAATGCTTACTTGAAATATTTAGTGTAGTGCTGAATGAATCCTTTGCTTTTGGTTTTCCTTTAACTTATTTTTCACTTGCATCACATTTACAGTTGAAATAGAGGAGATTAGTCTTTTTAAATGACCACTAATGCTGTGCAGGTGAGTGTGGAGTCACAGTATACAGCTGTTATTTTACTGTTACTTACTGTGACTGGCACAGTCATATTGTATAAATTCAAAAGCAGTAATGAAGAAGTTTTCTTATCAGTCTGAATCTCCAGGCGTGCCCAGTTATGATATTTCAGTTGGCTGATTCGGGGCTGCTCAGAACAGGCAAGGCAAGTTAATGGATTTGCCTTTTGCTGAACATGCAGCACACTGAATAGAATGTACAACTGCTGTCTTTTGTTTCTTTTGGCAAGAATTTAGTTGATTTACCATTTTATTCATATGCAACCAAATGGCACATTTGAAGCATGTGAAATCTAAACATTATTTTTACAGTGCATTAACACCTAGTCCCCACCTGCATAAGTTCCCATTACTAGGCGTATAGATCAGTTCAGACCTTTTAATCACCCCTGATTTTTCTTGAGAAGGAGGGGTGGTAGTTTTATCGCAGGATTGCTGTGATGTTTATCACCGATTCACAAGAAATCTCTGTATAAATTACAGAGAAGAGAGTGGCTGCTGGATTTAATGTTTTGATAAAAACAAGTTTCTTTTTCAGCACAATCAGCTGCACTTATGAACAAATATTCTATTGCATTTTGATTGAACATTTCCTACATCTACCTCGCTGGCTGAATAAAGGCAGCAAATGATTAACTTCAGGAATTTTCAGCCAGCAACCAACATCACCAAATAATGAAAACATGTTCATAATAATGAATAAACCTTACATATCATTATATGTCAGTTATGACTACTTTATAATTGTCAGGGATCCACACTTCTGCAGTAAGTAAAGTAACTCAAACCATCCAATCATTATAAATGGTTCCAATTGAGCTGACAGTGCTATACTTTTACATGTTCTACTTAATCTTAAATCAGTTCAAACACTCACCCCTGTGTGAGGTACTGGCATCAATTAAAACAATTCCACTATCTTAAATGGATTGATTCTTAAAGCCCAGATAAGACAAGAGTCACAGATTTCTGAGAACTGTAATGGGATCATACTTCTTTACCATTGAGTTCAAAACAGTTTGAGGGCTGATATTTAATAATATTTAATGATATTTTTATGGCTAATAATTATAAATATAATCAACTCCCACCTCTGGGAGAGCTTTTCTTATGTCCCGGAGGAGGTAGGGGACATGGAGTCTGAATGGACCCTGTTCATAACCTCCATTGTGGAAGCTGCCAGGCGTAGCTGTGGCCAAAAGCTTGTGGGTGCCTGTCGGGGCGGTAACCCAAGAACATCCTGGTGGACACTGGTGGTGAGGGAGGCTGTCAAGCTGAAGAAAGAGGCCTTTAGGGACTTGATGGCCCGACTCAGCAGATAGGTACCGACAGGCAAAAAAAGCGGCAGCTGCAACGGAGGCAGAAGCAAAATCCAGGGCATGGGAAGAGTTTGGTGAGACTATGGAAAAAGACTTTCATTCGGCCTTAACAAGGTTCTGGACAACTGTCCGGCGACTCAGGAGAGGTTGGGTTGGCTGCAGCCAAGCTGTATTATGCAAGGGAGGAGAAACTCTGACTTCAAAATAAGATATTGTCGGTGGGTGGAAGGAGCACTTTGAGGAACTCCTTAATCCAGGAGACGTGCCTTCCTCATGGGACTCAGGGCCAGAGGCACCAGGGGTGGATGAGATTCATCCAGAGATGCTTAAGGCTCTGAATATTGTGGGGCTGTTGTAGCTAACACGCCTCTGCAATATTGCATGGACCTTCGGGAACAGTACCCTTGGACTGGCAGACTGGGGTGGTGGTCCCTGTTTTTAAAAAGGGTCATCACTGTGTGTTTGCCAACTATCGGGCTATCACTCTGCTCAGCCTCAATGGGAAAGTCTATGCCAAGGTGCTGGAAAGGAGACTCCAAACGATAGTTGAACCTCAGATTGAGGAGGAATAATGCGGATTCCGTCCCGGCCATGGAGCAATGGACCAGCTTTTCACCCTCTCATAGATTGTTGAGGGGGCATGGGAGTTTGCCAACCCAGTCTACATGTGTTTTATGGAGTTGGAGAAGGATTATGTCCGTTTTCCCTGAGATATCTTGTGGGAGGTCCTCCGGGAGTATGGGGTGCCGGGGTCACGACTCTGGACCATTCAATCTCTACTCCCAGAGTAAGAGCTGTGTCCGTTTATTTGGCATTAAGCCAGACTCCTTCAGCTTTGGACTCTGCCAGGGTTGTGCCCTGTCTCCACTCCTGTTTGTGATATTCATGGACAGAGTGTCAGGGCATAGCCGGGGTCAGGAGAGCATTATGTGTGGATGCCAGAGGGTGTCATCTCTGCTATTTGCAGATGATGTTGTTCTTTTTTGCTGAATCACATGGATGGCTCCAGCAATTGCTGGAGTGGTTTGCAGCTGAGTGTGAAGCAGTTTATATGCGGATCAGCACCTCGAAGTCCATGGTCTTAGCCTGGAAAAGGATGGCATGCCCACTCCAGGTAAGGGGAAAGGACTTGCCACAGGTGGAGGAGTTTAAGTATCTCAAGGTCTTGTTCATGAGTGATGGGAAGAGAGATTGTGAGATCGGCCCCAGGCTGGGACAGGCAGCAGTGGTAATGCAGTCACTGTACTGGACTGTAGTGGTGAAGAGGGAGCTGAGCCAAAAGGCGAAGCTCTCTGTTTACTGTTCAGTTTACATCCCAACCCTCACCTATGGTCATGAGCTGTGGGTAATGACCGAAAGAACGAGATCACAAATACAAGCGGTGGAAATGAGCTTTCTTCGTAGGGTGGTGGGCTACACTATTTTATAGTGAGGAGCTTGGCCATCTGGGAGGAACTCGGAGTAGAGCCGCTACTCCTCCGCATTGAGAGGAACCAGCTGAGGTGTTTATGGCATCTGATCTGGATGCCCCCTGGACGCCTCCCGGTGGGGGTGAACCAGGCACAGCCTACAAAACCCCAGGGTTGTCCTAGGACACGCTGGAGGGATCATATCTCCAAGTTGGCCTGGGAGTGGCTTGGGTCCCGGGGAATGAGTAGGAGGAAGTTGCAGGGGACAGGGTCGTCTGGGATTCTCTGCTCTCCCAACTGCTACTGCGAACCTATCTGGACAAGCGGTTAATGATGACAATGATGATGATGACTATACAAAACACCATCTTGGTGAAATAAACAAATAACATTTAAAATGCATCCAAACGCAACATTTCAGCATGATTAATTTGTTATGACTCACAGATGACACAGAACTAATAAAAAAGGAGAATAAGAGTTAATTAACAGAAACCAACAAAACAGCAAAGAATGGTGTGCAGTGTTTTGGTCAACAGACTTTTAAGGCAGTAGGACTCCAAATGGATTAAACTGAACTAGATTTACCTCAGTAGCTAAGGTATGATTAGTTAATAAGTTATATAACACTGGATAGCTGTAGCCACTCTCTGTTTATTCAGCATTTGTAAAAGAGGGTTTCAGGCAAACAGGCACAACAGCAACATCAATTTATCTGTTTTAGCAGCTGCTAGGTCTCACAGAAACCCACCTGTGGGTGTTAGCTTCGTGCTTGGAGTCAAAGCTGATGATTAGAGCTGCAAGCAAATTCACTGCACATGTATTTAATGTTTTAGCTAACAAACATGCTCAACATATCTGGACATTCAGCAGATGTGCCCCTAATTAGCAAGCATGACATCATTGAGCTGTGACATCAGCATCAGTGAGTAATTTGGCTTGGAAAATCAGCTAAAATCCTAATATTTTTGCTCAGCTCTTTGGCCTTCATATTCCAACAAAGTGTTAAAACAGCAAGAATATTCACACATCAGACTCTCCCTCACCAACCAGATTGATTTTAACCATCTATGACCATCCATCAGCCAGCACTCCAGCTCCAAAATCGCCCACAAACCACTCGCTACTTCATATTACATCATATTATGTCTCTGCTTTTAGCCTCCATATTATAAACAAAGGGCTTTCATTTTACATTGATTTTGAGTATAAAAGTATCTGATTAAAAATGCACCTCAATTTCTAATTAAAAATAAAGCCTTTATTGCTGTGTATCAGAGTTTTAGCACTAAGCATGAATCCAAGACGAAAATCAATAGAAAACATAAGCACATTTTGTTAAATGTTTTATTTGTAAGAACCAATAGAATGAATCTCCATCAACATTATCGCACAGACTCTCCAGACTAACAATTTCTGAAAAGATAACTAAAATTTGTTTTACTGTCATGTGTAAATACTTTATAATTGTGATTGTAATTTTCAATGATCCAAAATACCAAAAGAATAAAAAATAAATAAATCCCAGAAACTTTAGGTTTCTAAGGGTTAACCAGACAGTTTGTGTTTATGGTCTTCTGTGCTTTGTATGTGGTTCTTGTTGGTTTCCCCACCACTCAAACCTGATCAGGTGGAGATGTAAATATTGAGTTAAAGCTAGTACTGTATATGTGGTGCAACACTTATGCCATTGTGGTTTCTTTAGTTGCGATGCTGTAAAGGTGTAGGAACAAACTCTTCGGTGACACTCGTCTCTTGCATATAAAGATGTTTATTAGCATTGAGAGGTCGAAGTCACACACGTCTATGCTTAGCTGTTTAGCAAGCGTTTGTGTGACCTTTGAAGTGAAAGGTGTACCTTTATCAGAGTCAATACCTAGAGGGACCCCATATCGTGGTATGTTTTCCTGACATAGTTTTGTCACTACCGTGTTTGCGTTCTCCTTATTACACGGGAAGGCCTCAGTCCATCTGGAGAATTTATCAATCATTACCAGTAGATACTTGTGGGGCCCTACAGTTGTCATGTGTGTGAAATCTATTTGCCATTCCTGGAACGGCGTCTCAGGTTTGGGAAGAACCTGGTGAGGGCCTTTAGGCTTTGGATTGTTCTGTGCACAAACTAGGCATCGGTTTAGAATGCGGTCTATAGCCGAATTCAAATTATGAATGCAAAACAATTCTGACATGTCATGCTTCACCCCCCTTCGCTCCCGATGAGAAATACCATGAAAATCGGGAACGAGAAAAGGAACACAATGGGTGGGGAGACACAGACGGCCCTTACCGTCACGGAACGGCACAACAGCAGAGTCATAACCACACGAGAGCCAATGCTGCACATCCGAAGGCGAGGCAGAAGACTGGATATCAACCAGATCCAGGCCAGGGAGGCAATCAACAGTAAGAGCAGCACAGGAGAAAGAGGAGGAGTCAAGAAACGGGCAAGGGGGCCCATGGAGCACGCCACGCCTGGCGGCAGAGTCAGCAGCGTTATTCCCGATCGAGTCCGGATCGGAGCCACGCTGATGAGCACGGACCTTGACCACAGCAAGACGAGAAGTAACAAAACCACGTTGAGACCATATACCTCCAAAATCATGCACGACACCGAAAGCGTAACGACTATCAGTGTAAATAGTAACGTCCTGATCCTGAGAGAGAATACAGGCGCGCGTGATAGCATACAACTCGGCCGCCTGAGCAGAGGAGAAAGGCAGAGAGAAGGACTCCACAACAGTAGAGGGAGGGGAGCAGGCAGCGTAACCACAAAGGAGAATGCCGTCAGAAGGCTTAGAGCAAGAGCCATCCACATAGAAGGAAAGACCACTAGAAAGGGGGGTGGACAGGACGTCCGGGCGAATAGAAGTTTCAGCGGCCAGGCGAGAAGTGCAGTCATGCAAGTCAAAAGAGGAAGAAGTGTGTGAGTCAGACAAGGAAAGCAGGCGCATGAGAGCAGAGGACACAGAATCAAGGGCAGAGTGAGGACGGATAGAAAGATTTTCTGTGGCGAGAAGAATGTTCTCATAGCCTGCACGGCGTTGGGCCGATAAATGCTGTGTGGAACAATTGTTAAGAAGTATGCAAGGTGAGGGCATGACCTAAGACGATTTTCTCCGCATCTTGTATCATGACGCCACAAGCTGCGACCGCTCTGAGACAAGATGGGAGGCCTCTAGCCGCAACGTCAAGTGTTTTCGAGTAGTACGCGCAAGGGCGCATCCCCCCCCCCGTGGGACTGGGCAAGCACAGCAGCCGCGGCACCCCCAGACTCCGACACCCAGAGATGGAATGGCAGGTTGTAGTTAGGAAGGCCCAAGGCAGGTGCTGAACGAAGGGCAGTAAGCAGTGCCACATAGGCAGTGTTCATGGCATCAGTCCAAGTCAGGGAGAAAGACATGGGCTGTTCATGGGAGAAGGAGGCCCTCAGGGTCTTATCGTGGGTGGAGCAGTCGGGAATCCACTGTCTGCAGTAATTGATGAGACCCAGGAAGGACATCATGGCCTGTTTGGTGGCAGGTTTAGGAAGGCCTGTGATGCAAGAGACCCGGTCAGCAGAGAGCAGGCGTTGACCTTGAGAGAGTTCATGACCTAGGTATTGCACACACGGGAGGCAGAACTGCAACTTTTTCAGTGAAACCTTGAAGCCTAAGTCAGCCAGCCGTGTGAGAACCAGCTTGGAGGCATCAACACAGGTGCATTTGTCTGGGGCCGAAATCAGGAGGTCATCCGCGTACTGCAGGAGCACAGCGCCCCCGGGGAGGGAGAGGTCTGAAAGGAGGTCACTAAGCGATGCAGCGAAAGCGGCAGGCAAGTCGCAAAAACCTTGCGGCAAACGAGTCCACGTATATTGGCGTTGACGGTGCGTGAACGCAAAAATGGGCTGTGTGTCAGGCTCAACCGGGATACTGAAAAAAGCGGAACTGACGTCAATCACGGTGAAAAATGCATGATGGCAAGGAACCGATGACAAAATAGATGTCACGTCAGAAACAATAGGGGCTATCGGCACCACTGCATCATTTAAGCGTTGCAAATCCTGTGTGAAACGCCAAGACCCGTCCGGCTTAGGAACCGGATTAATTGAGGTATTGTAGGCGCTTTGACACGGGACTACCACGCCCAGAGACAGCAATGTAGTGAGAATGGAGTCGATACCATGCAGTTTATGTTCAGGCAGTGGGTATTGTTTCACATACACCGGTGTAGAATGTTTAAGAGTGGCCTCATAGGGTTTACAATCTACACACCCCACGTCATCCTTATGGGTGGCCCAGACCATGCGAGGAATGGAGCTGAGAGGTTCCGGGATGGTTGAGCTGTCAGAGGGAGAGAGAGAAAAGAAAGCAGGTGAAAAAGACTTATATGATTTGTTAGCAATCTGCAAATCTCTAGAGGGAGAGCCAGTGGAAACAGTCATGCGAGAGCCGCTGAAAGTCAGAGTAATGCCAAGGCGGCTCATGAGGTCACGGCCCATGAGATTAAACGGGCAGTCCGGCATAAAAACAAATGCATGGGAAAAACGGAGGTCGTCGCAAAGAACTGATAGCGGGGGAGTGTAATGGGATACAAAGGGCTGACCAGTTATACCCACAGAACTAGTGGTTCTAGATGACAAAGGGCCCTCATACTTAGGTCCGAGCGAAGAAAGAGTGGCACCAGTATCGATGAGAAAACTGAAGTCCACGCCCGACACGTTAAGCGAAATAACAGGAAGATCGTGGTTCTGGAAAGAGGAAAAAGTAGTGCTAAGATAAGCTTCACTCGGGACCAGACTCTGTGGGCAGCCCTATACTGGGGGAGGTGGAGGAAAAGGGCCATGAGGACGAGGAGGGCCCTTCGCCTTTGCCTTCAAGTCCCTTGCACGTTTTCTACACTCTGGCTGCCAATGACCCTCCCTGCAACAGTAATGACAGTTCCCTGGTTTTCTATCAGGGGCTGGCCTGTCCGGCCTGCGGTTAGATCTGACCTGACCTGAACCTGGATTTCCCTGATATTGCAACAGAACTGTGTTAGGGGCCATATCAAACAACCCATCTGATTCCATCATACAAAGCTTCTTCCCTACATCCTGTATTCTCAAGTTACTCCGATCAGTTAGCTGCATTTTCAGCATCTGCTGACAATCAGCACGACAGTTGCTCATGAACGTATTAATGAGCAAAACATTCGGGTCTTTCTCATTCACATCCATACCACCCTGGAAAATCCAAACATTCTTAAACCTTTCCCAAAACTTAACAATTGGCTCACCCTTCTCTTGCTTACATGAGGTTACTTGAGACAAATCCTGCCTACGCTGTTTGCGAGTGGACAGATATCTAGTCAACAAAGCCTGGAGCCTGTCCATAGCGTCAGGTTCCGACCATATATAGCGAGTGGTGAGTGAATACGTCGTTCGCTTTTGGGATTTATCATCAGCGCCGGTGGCACTGGCCTCCTTGTCCTTTTTAGAGCGCAAATGATATTCAGTAACCTTCTCACGTCTATTTTCTGGATGATCATTCTTAGGCGAGAGCATAGGAACGTTCTCCAATAAGTCGGACTCATCATACTGCTACGGCCCGCCCAATTGTTGACATCTAACTAGTTTGATGAGAGTAGACACCCAACGGACAGGTTCAACGTTAATGTCCGGCAGCAATTTCACAATATTGGTTAAGGTTGTAACATCAGGCGGTTTCACCTCGACCCCTTCCGGTCCGGACTGCCAAGCCATGGCAACAGCCAGGGAACTCCGTTCCGATCCCGGGGTCCACGGACCCGGTGGGGGATCGGGGCGTGTTCCAGGGTCGTAGTCCGGGTCTCTTTCCCCGTCCAAGTCCGAATCATCATCATCGGGCTTGGGGACTTTAACTACAGCCAGAGACAGGGACGGGTCTGAGGTGTTCGGTCTGGCCTTGGGCTTTGCAGCAGAATCAGAAGCTTTAAGATCAGCTTTAAGAGTAGTAAGATCTGGGTATAACCCCGGTGCGGCAGGCGGCGGAGGCTGATAAGGGGGTGGCAAGACGGGATTTTTTGTTACCAGAGGAGCCATTGGGCTAGTAGGGGATACGGTGTTCATACTACAACATGATGCTTGGTTTGAGGGCAGGGACAATCTAGGGCCTTGCCTTTTGGCCTTAATAGGCTTCGGAATTGTTTTCAGCACGCTTTTTGGAGTAAAAATCTTTTTAAAATCATCCCACACCTGTTTCATGTCATACCACGACGTATAACCCTCTTTCATGTAGGGGAGGTCCCATTGCGGATCCCCAATACCTTCATAAATCATTCTATGAGCAGAACTCAAATACCCTGCGTCAAAAGTCCCATTCCTAGGGTATGGCGGAATCTGAGGATTACTCTCAGTCCATCCTGCTAGGTTAGAGAGAAACGGGTCAACATAGTAGGCCAGATTACATCGCCTCATCCAATCAGCAGGTTTCTCATCCGGCTCTGGTTTGGGAAACGACGTACCCATATCAACAAACACAATACAAATACAAACAACACAAATCTTGGGAGTCAGAGGGATTGTGAGCATAAAACCACTAGGTGCCTAGGTTTGTACCCTCGTTACAGGGGCAAAAATCCTGCTTCATCTCATACTCCCGCCCATCAGACAGGGCTGGGTAGGTTAGCTGAGCCAAAAAGGAACGCGATATCGTCAACCAGGCAGAGGTCCAAAGGAAGGAAATGGACTTACCAGGTGAGGATATCACGTCGGGGTCACCAAGACTGTTAGGAAGGGTCTCCTTGAACAGTGTTCTCCCTCAGAAACCAGAGAATGAAGCGATAAACCAGCTCGGCAATCCTACCAAGTCCCAAGACAGAGAGAGCTCTCGATGGAATAATGAACAACACTCTCGTAGAGAGATGAGAGTTTTATTCACAAAGCACACAGAAGAAGGGGCAGTCCCCTCTTTATAGACACAGAGAGCCCGTCCCACGTGCACGCAGGCAGCCAGGAAGGGCCCGACCACATTCTAACATATGTCGTAACCTGCTGGTCCATATATGGAGTTGTTTTTCTCCATCTCTGGATGTGCTCAGTTCAACATCAAAATCCAGTAAGTCAAAAGTGCAAGTGGTTTGCAGAATAAAAGAGGAACAATAGTTATTAACAGCCTGTAAGTATGCACAAAGGGCAGACACCCTTGCATCCTCAGCAGAGTCTGATTTTATTAATACATGTTAGTCACTGGGGAAGAGACAGGCCAAAGGAAAGTTAACCCTTTCACAAGCCTTCGCGAAAGAGCTTGGAGAGAAAAGCCAATTGTTTCTCTGACACGTCCGTTTACAACTCCAGGTTTTATACCGGTGTGGCCATCTGGTTTCTGTCCTCAATTTCGATGTATGGATCTTCTTTAGCCAAATTTGGTATAAACATACGTTATTGTCCAGAGTAGCCCCAGTCTAATATATAGCATTGTTTACATTCAGGGGGGGCCCATCCTGTGCAGCTGCCTCCTGAATCAGCTCCACCATATTTCAGTCAGAGGCCCACAGGATAAACTCAACCAGAATCTACACAGTCTAATAATCAATATGATAGAAAATAATGTTACGACTATAGAATTAATAAGGTCAAATTCACCACAGCATAACTATGTAGGTCCACTTGGGGCACCATATCAGTGTCACGTTTTTGTGTGCCTGAAGCATGAAATGCCCACACTACTGCAATTTGCGGGAAATTGGAAAAATACCTTTACGATAGCAACATAATCACGCTCTCCACCTATCACATTGATTCTTGGTCTGGTAGGTTCCTGGTGCGTTGTTTGTAACCTAAATACAGTTTATAAATCTTGTTTATTTTAGTTCATAAAAAGTTCATTAAAAAAACATACAGTTTCTACAGCAGTGTGTAATTATGGGTAGTTTGGTGGTAAGCTAGGCTAACTAAGTACTTTGCTAATTTGATACTTAATTAACGTAGAGGTTAGCTAGTGTGAGCTAACCAGCTAGCGCCAGCTAACCAGCTATTGTTTGTTAATAGACAGGCATATTATTAATTCGTTTCTTTATCTGTTTTGCTAGCCTACTTGATAACTTGCTTAAGTAGCGTTAGTTAATTAGATGTTCGCGGATGTTCTCCGCGAATTTTTGTAATGTTTGCTGTAGAATGTTCCTAGGATGTTTGCAACAGGTCATATTGCGGTCCTGCAGAAACGTTCCCAAAAATACATTCACAGGATGTTTGGTAACGTCCTAGTATAGGCCCTCAATTAACGTTATTTTTGTTACCTTTAGAGAACGTTTAAGAATGTCCGGATGTGGGCCCATGATGGTCATTCATCACATTGCGTGCGAGTCAGCTGATTTCAAACATTACGTCACTAGTTTTCACCTTAAGGTGCAAATATAAAACAACGCATTTAACAGCCTATTAGAAATTTAAATCAAGCATACCATAGTGGGATGGAGAAATATGTGATAGGAATGGCATGTAAACTGCAGCTTATGACCCCATACAAATCTTCAAAAGCCAAATATTCAGCGAGCAGGACATATCAGAGCAGACTACAAAAACCTTGTGCCCTGGGGTGTCAAAACAAAACCAGTGTCCATACACTGAAACTTACCATACATGGCTTTTTAACACAATTCAATGCGAAGGTCTGGTTGGATGAAAAGTGTCTACTGTTCTTTGCAGTGAACAAAAATTGTATTCTATTGTAGTTACCAGTGAGAGGGTCTTCTTTTCACTCTTCTGAAAATGTGTGTGTGTGTGTGTGTGTGTGTGTGTGTGTGTGTGTGTGTGTGTGTGTGTGTGTGTGTGTGTGATTAAGCCCTTTTGGCAACTCAAATACACTCTCCATCCATCCATCCATTAAGTTACAAATAATTAGGACTTTTTAAGGATGCTTTCCCTTGCATGGTTACAAGTAACTTACCCTTTGCAGAGACAAAGAACTACTACTCAACTGACAATATCATAATAATTACTGATTGCTGTAGACAGAATATCAATGTTTATCAATGAGCCACAAGAGGCACTACTTTTTTCATTCAAGAAAATGGACCTTGGCTTGAGCTCAGTGGTAACACTCATCTTGCACTAAGAAAATGGGGCAAGGCATGCCAGCAAGTGTGTTATTACTTTCCTACAAACAGTTTGTTACCAGCAGGTGTTTAATAATTTAAAGAACTAAAGAATTATATGTAGTTTGAAACTAGCACAGCCAATCAGATTTCAGACATGGATCAATCCATTTTATTAATGTTAACAATATAAAGGCAATACTACATTATAATTGAATTTAATAATAGAAGTGTAGTTATACACAATACCATAGAACCTGTGTTATACAGGGACCAAACCACTGCTAAGCCAGTCACAGAGAAATAACTCCAGTATGGTTAAGCATAAAAAACAAACATTAATATACAAATAACTAATATTAGAAGTATAGGAAAGGCTATCTGAAAGACAGACAGATTAAATTGTGGACTAGCAATTGAAGAGAATACCATATAGGCAATGTGAACAGGTAAATAAGGTAAAGAGGCTGGTTACATAACAGGTGTTCAAAATAACAAATACATAATAGGTGTTCAAAAAAGTGTCGATGGACTATTCATTAATATCTCTATAACATAAAAGCGTTTCCATTACAGGAAGAGAGTGAGTGGTGAATGCAAGTCTTTCTGCAACAACAGGAGGGTGTAGTGATGCATGCAGGTGGCTCCACAGTGATTGTACTGGTCCAGAGGGCAGGCGTCCAGGAACTACCAGAAAGCATGGGCAGCTGTTCAGCTAAAAATAAATAAATTAAAATTAAATACAAAAAATTCCCACAAAAATGCAGATTGTTAGTTCTTTTTAGACATTGGACTTGATATATATTAAAAATAGAGACTCTGGTAGGCTTCAGTACAAGTACTTAGCTAAAAGGGGAGAACCAGAAGCACCAGTAGCACAGGCATTGAGGCTCCTTGGAGATTTCAACGTCCCATCAGTAATTCTGAATGAAGCCCCAGATCTGCACCCATTTTCAAATGGGAAAACTAATTACCAAAAGCTTGACTAAACGGCTTTTCAGCCAACACTTAGGCCCAAACCCATCTTCTTTTTACTCCTACCCCTAGTTTCCAAGTGTCACCCTAACCCCTTTTAGTTGAATTACAAGAGGTAGTGGTTAAAATTTTGCCCTATGAAATGGAAAAAAAAGCTTCATTAGCAGCTAACTAGCGCTGCTCTGTAGGCAACCTGGCCCTTTTTCAGTGATAGCAGAGAAGGGAAAAGTTCAGCAACTTCACTGCTGGAATTTAGTAACATTAAGTGCATCATATGCATTCAAAGAGAGGGTGTAAGACAATTACTTATTATCGCCTTTTCTCATAACATTCGATTTGGAGTGTGCCTCTGAAAAACCTCCATTTGGACGGTCATGTATCCCTAACACTTCACCCTACCCCTCCATGTCAACAAAAATTGGTACACCCTAACCCTAGACATGAACGTGCAAAACACGCTAAAGGCCAATTGGTAGGGGCAAGGGGTGAAATAGGATTGGGCCTTACTGTCATATACAAACTAAACACCATGGTCAGATTATAAGTTTTGTTGATTTTGTAAGTGAAAGTAAGTACACATTCTCTACAAGGAACAAACTTAAATATGGCATATTCTGAAAATTTCTAATGAATGGCATCATTTAAAATGCTGGGGAAAAATACTAAATGTGGCATTTTTTAAACATGTTAAATATTTGTAAAAGTAATTGTGTAGAATATGCAGAATTGTGATCTCTATAGAGTATGTGTATTTTTTCATTTAGAAAATCAACAATCAGTGTGGCCACACACAGGCCACTTTATTAGATATACCTGCTTACTGTAAAGGTGTACTTTGCAGTTCTACAATTTCAGAATCATACACTATTTGTTTATCTGCAAAATGTGACAAGTACATGTTTAAGTACTCACTGATCCCAAGTTCAATACCATACTGATTAACTTACTTAGATTTAAGTACTTGTCAGTATAAACAAATGCAATGTATCTTAACAGTTAAGTCATTAAATCTACTATCTGATTTTAAATTAAGTACATTAGCTAGCTATGATACATTATATACGTTGTATTGAGTAGTGTTGCAGTTGAGAAGAGCAGGTTTTATTCCATGTAATGTATGTATGTATGTATGTATGTATGTCAGACAGACACTATGCGATTTTAAAAAACTTATTTGGTTAGAAACTATATGTTTGAACAGACCTTCGTGTGTGGACAAATCCGAAAACGTCTGATTTGACATGCTAGGTGCAAACACAGTCCCTATATACAACTCTGTCTACAGACAATTATCGATAAACTGTTTCATTCAAAACAATACACTGTGTGTGCAGGGATAGGCTCTTGCCTCAAGTGGAGGAGTTCAAGTATCTCGGGGTCTTGTTAATGAGTGATGGTACAAGGGAGCGGGAGATTGACAGGCGGATTGGTGCTGGGTCAGCAGTGATGCGGGCTCTTTACCGGTCTGTTGTGGTAAAGAAAGAGCTGAGCAATAAGGCAAGGCTCTCGATTTACCGGTCGATCTACGTTCCCACCCTCACCTATGGTCATGTGCTTTGGGTAATGACCGAAAGAATAAGATCGAGAATACAAGCGGCCGAAATGAGTTTCCTCTGCAGGGTGTCTGGACTCTCCCTTAGAGATAGGGTGAGAAGTTCGGTCATCCGAGAGGGACTCGGAGTAAAGCCGCTGCTTCTTCAAGTCGAGAGGAGCCAGCTGAGGTGGTTCGGGCATCTGATTAGGATGCCTCCTGGACGCCTCCCTCGGGAGGTGTCACAGGCAAGTCCACCTGGGAGGAGACCCCGGGGAAGACCCAGGACACGCTGACGTGAATATTTCGCCCAGCTGGCCTGGGAGCGCCACGGAATCCCCCTTGGAGAGCTAGTGGAAGTGGCTGGGGAAAGGCAGGTCTGGGCCTCATTGCTTAGGATGCTGCCCCCGCGAGCCGAACCCCGGAGAAGCGGAAGATAACGGATGGATGGATGGATGGATGGGATGGATGGACACTGTGTGTGCAAGTACTAGGCAGAAACAATAAGAACTGAGAACTCTACAGCAGCTATGCTAACTTGTACCACACTGTGTGCTAGAACCACAACTAGGAGGTGATGTTTATGGTAGAACAATACTGTCTCTCTATGACGTCCATACATCCATCCATTATCTTCTGCTTGTCCGGGGTTCGGGTCGCGGGGGCAGCATCCTAAGCAATGAAGCCCAGACCTCCCTTTCCCCAGCCACTTCCGCCAGCTCTCCAAGGGGGATTCCGAGGCGCTCCCAGGCCAGCTGGGCGATATAGTCGCGCCAGCGTGTCCTGGGTCTTCCCCGGGGTCTCCTTTTGCTCATATTTGAACATGCTAACCTTTCTGCAGAAAACACTCTTCACTGCCGCAGGTTGTGGAATAATGCGTATACTTTTGGAGTAAACAGAGCACATTATTTTAGGTGATACCTGGCGCCTTAAAATATGCTGACATCAGCCAATCTTAATATTAAGGGCCTAATAGCAATAAACAATCGCTGAGGTTTGCGGTAGGATATTAAGCTTGTCTATGTTAAGACCTAGTGTCAAAACTAAATGTAACGTATGACTACAGTAGTGTGTAGGCCCTGTTACATTTTGGGTAAAACCAACAGAGTCTAGGATTGAGATAAATGCCCTTTTTAATGGGTCGTCTACCTTCTCAAAGTGAATATTAAAATCCCCTACAATTATTACATTATCGTTGCACACAGCCAGGTTTGCAGCGAAGTCACTAAATTCTTTTATAAATTCAGAGTATGGCCCTGGTGGTTTGTAAATGTTAAATAATGAGAACGCCTTCTTTTTTGTGACTGGATTTGTAACATGAATAGAGAGGACCTCAAAGGAAGTAAAAGTGTCGCATTGTTTCTGACTAATATCGAGAGTATTTTGGTATATTATACAGACTCCACCTCCCTTGTCTGATAGTCGCGGCCTATGTGCATAATTATAGCCTACAGGCGTGGCTTCATTTAAAGTTAAATATTCATCTGGTCTAACCCATGTTCAAGTAAGACAAAAAAATGATCGCTTATAATTTCATTTACGACGACTGCTTTAGAGTTTAATGATCTTATATTAAGTAGTCCAAGTTTTAGATCTAAGGTGTTAGTGCTATCATCAGAACATGGATATATGTTGATAAGGTTATTTAAGCGGACTGATTGAGTTTTTCTGTGATTAAATTTAGTTTTAATTCGGGGCAAAGACACAGTCTCAATAAGGTTAATCTTGGGTGACGCCTCAAGGTGGATCGCAGACGGTCGGTTTAGCCTGTCTGTCTGTGGCCTGGTACCGGCTCTGGATTGTCAGCAGCGGTTTACACTACTCTGCCGACTAACTAAAAGACTATGTGCTATGCTGCACGAAAGTAAGGCAGCACCCTCCCGCGTGGGGTGGACACCATCCCTACCTATAAGACCAGGCTTGCCCTCAAAACGTAACCAATTGTCTATAAAGCCCACTTGATTTTCGGAACACCACTTGGACATCCAGCAGTTTAACGCCGTAAGCCTGCTGTAGGCTTCAGCGCCGCGCCGCATTGGGATGGGGCCAGAGCAGATTACGGCATCGGACATCGTTTGGGCCTGTTTAATCACCTCTTTAATATTAGCCTTAGTTATCTCTGACTGCCGCAGACGGATATCATTGGCCCCTACATGAATAACTATCCTCGAATATCTCTTATCAGCTAATCTAAGATTGCCACTAATGTCCGGCGCTCTGGCTCCCGATAAGCATCTAACTGTAACCGCTGGCGTCCCTAAAGGAGTAGCTAACTTCACGTGTCGAACAATTGAGTCTCCTATGAGTGCTTTTAACAGTCTTCACAGTGGGTGCTTCACTGAGCGGGGCAAACCTGTTTGACATGCGAATGGGAGGAGCGTGGTGTTCCGGTGGGCTAGCTTTGGCCTCAGCGTTAGCATTAGCCTTAGCTTTCCGGCTAGACCGCCGAGTCATCACCCATTCGCCCCGCTGTGAGGGCTCTGACACCGGAGTCGAGGGGGTGCTAACTCTCCCTAGGGTACCGGGGGCTGCTAACGCTGCCTCTGGCTGCCTATCCCTTAATAATCCCCGGATACGCACTTCTAACTGGTCGACCTTCTCCACCAAACAGCTAACTAGCTGGCACTTAGTACAAACACTATCGCTATCACTAGAGTCGGAAAAGGGCGTTAAGCTAAACATGCCACACTCTTATAATATGCTTATATAATAAGGCATTTTGTAATGTTTGTACATTTTGCAATATCTATTTTAAGACAATGTGACTTCATAAGGATTTGGAGAAATCTTATATAAGGTAAGTGGAAATGATCAAATGATCAATGCATCCAGATACAAAGTAGGGGTAACTAATACAGTGGCCACTGACAGTGTACGTATAGATTTTATATGAGATATGTGAGAGAGTGTATGACTTTAACTACAGAATGTATGTTGAATTGCTATGGTTGTATGATGTAAATTAATAAGATTCTCAAAATTAAAATGCCATGTATTATACAGGATAGATCATAAATAAGGCCTAAGCACATTGGAATAAGTGCCCTAAAATAACCTCAGTAGGGTGCAAGAGAGGAAACAGATACTATATAAGGAGCGAGTGAACTTGTGAACCTTTCAAGGCCAAAAAGCCGAGATGGAAAAGTACCTGCATGTTTTTTTTAAAAAAGAATTCGGACAAGACTTGGAGATAATGGTTCACACAAGACCCTATTTGATAGACATATGAAGGTCAATTTGAATATAATGGTGGTTTTGTGAAATCAGGAGATGACAAAAAAGAGGTGGGGCGATGTCACCCCACCTTCACCGAGGGTATAAAACATGTGTACAAATTCTGTATATTTGGGTGTGTCGTCCAATGGCCTTTGGAAAACATTCTCCATGCTCAAGAAATAAAGGACCTGCACTTCTGAATTCTGAAGAGTCTTCTCATATTTCTTAGTCTCCTCGTATTTCTTAGTTTATTCGATTCTTTTTAATTTCTTTGAACAAATTGAATTTGTTTTATTTTACAAACCATAGATAGAACTTAGGCTTGGTGGTCAAACAAGTGTCGAGCTACGACATGTATCTAGCACATAATTCACATGCATTACCAAAATAAAAGGACAGAGAATGGTGTGCACTTGCCGAATTGTGTTCCTGGGAGGGTATAAAAAATTCACATCTGCAACTGCATACAGAGCTCTGTCCTATTAGTGAGGGTTAAAGACCCCTTGTAGTCTGCACAGAATGGAAGTCATGTGGCAGCTCTCTAAAATTCCCTACAGGGATAAAAAAAAAATATATAAATACAGATATCCGCAAGTTTTTACATTTAAAATAGACCACTGTAGTTGTGTCAGCATTTTGTAGTCGGAGCCATGCTGTTATGCCCATATTAGGAACTCCGGGTCTAAGCCCGAGTTCTCTATGGCCAGAAACAATAGGGTATTCCAAAAGTTGCCTCTGTCTCTGTGTTATATAAAAATGTTCAGAACTTGATATGTTTTTGTCCTTTGAACATTTTTCTCTCAAATACCACTGGATTCCCTAAATTACGAGGTTGTTAAAGAGTTGAAATATGAATACTGCTACATGTGAGCTAAAGCTACTGCGCACTGAATTCACATCATTAGACTGGCAGGCTCCTTAAGCCAGTTTTTCCTTGTAAAGACTGAGGGCAGATGAAAAGAAGTCAAAACAAAATCAGCAGGTTTCCACGCAGTTCTCTGTTCTTCATCTGATGCTCAGTGAAACACGATAGAGCTTTCCTTTTAGCTGGATTTGAAAAGATTTACAAACGTACCTGCCCTCAGGCTAATCCTATACAGACTCAGCTGAATACTGCTGATGCCCTGATGTTGATTTAAGCAGAATATCCTAATTATTATTTTAATGCTGGTAACATTTTTCTGTGGACATTTTTTCAGGCCATTCGCCACCTTTTTGTTTGACTTTTCCTGGTCCACTTTAAAAGGTACAGCAGTCATGTTCTGAACTGCTACACCATTTAAGGTGGAAAAGGAAGGTTCAAAAAAGCAGCCGGTGAAATATAAGCTAACTTCAGCTTCATGGAGGGTTGAAAGGCACGATATGAAGAGGTTTCTCTATTGTTGATTAACAACAGGTTCTGTATATTTTGTCTAATTGGCTAATGTTTGTGACAGCTGCTGCACCATTTAAGGTAGAACAGGAACATTCAAACAAGCTGTAATGGCATATTACTCTGGATGTCCCATCATTTTTAATAAGAACCATATTTAACAACTAGACCTAACATTTTTTATTGGTCAAAATATTAAAGATTTTAACACTACTTTCTAACCATAATGAGATAAAGGTGAGTGTATGTAAAGTGCACAGTGACTTCTCTGAGCCTGATAAAAACTACTTATTGTAGTGCTACATTATTGTTTTATGCCCAAAAAGAATTTCTCGTATGTGAAAAAGGTTAAGTGATGTCACACTGTAGGGAAAACAATATATAACAATACACATCACATAACATTGTGTCTTTTCGCTCTTGAATTTCGCTCTTGTGTTATTATAACCCACAAAGGATTGTATTTGCTATATTTGGAAAAGATGTTTTGGGTAGTAGATACAGGGACATATCTACTACCCAAGTATGTATATAGATTGATTGAATAAATGGGTGGATGAATGAATGAATGTATGAAGAGGTCTTGTTAGAAAATCTAGTTATTAACATTCTTGTTTTAAAGAGGCATTATAATGAAATTTGGGCAAGAGTGTCAAGTTCTTATAACAAGACAGTCACCACATCTGTGGTCAGTGAAAGTAATGATTCAGAACTCACCTGTGTTGCCAGTGTTGCTGCAAGTGAAGGTGCTGGACCCAGCCATCATTTTGAGAACATTACTGATATGTTTTCACATGATGCACTGACAGATTCTGCAAGTGAAGAAGACATTACACCCACACTTAATAAAGAACTGTCAGAATGGGTTAGCATGTTTCAGGTGAAACCTAATGCTGTGGATGCTACTGAGCATCCTTGAAAGGCAAGGGCACTGCAAGAACCCTTCTTAAAAGTATCATGAAGTTGAAGCTAGCAATGGTGTGGAGAAAATAAGATTGAATGTTGCTGATCAGCTTTCCAAACACTTGAGTAGATACCCTTCAGCTGTGACAGAACTACAATTAGTCAACATTTCTCTCAACATTGATGGTCTGCCTCTCTTTAAAAGTTCAAACAAACACCTCTGGCCAGTATTGTGTTCAATTAACCTGTCACCAAAGTGCATTTTTCCTCTTTGCCTTGCTCCAGCCAAGGCAATGGCAAAATGTATAAAGCAGTTTTCTGGGTATTATGGATGTGATAAGTATACTCAGAAAGGACTCTGGGATGGTTGTATGACCTATCCTAAAGTTGAGAACCTCACTTAGAGTACTGATCAGTCATTTAGAGAAAGCTGGTAAGCAGAACACCATCTGCACGAACATATCTCTACTTTCTCTATACTTCCAATTGCTATCTAATCCTTTCCTACTGACTACATGCATCGGTACTGCCTGGGAGTGATGAAGAAACTACTGGTTTTGTGGACAAGAAGAAAAGACATTCTACCGAATGTCACCTGGAGACATGGCCTGTGTCAGTGAATGTCTGGAAAGACTAAAATCAAGCCTTTCTGACTGCTTTGCAGGGAACCCAAGGGGTTTGCAGGAGATTGAGCGCTGGAAAGCAACTGAGCTCCAACAGTTTGTTCTTTATACAGGGGAGATTGTTTTGAAGGGAGTCTTACCAGGGGACCTCTATGAGCACGTTTTATCCTTCAGCACTGCTTTGTGCATATTAGTGAACCCAGAACTAGTGCGGACCCATGGGTCATATGCACACAAACTTTTAGTGTACTTTGTGGAAAAGGGAAGGACACTTTATGGAGAGACCTTCTTGGTCTATAATGTACATTCACTGCTGCACATCACAGCAGATGCCCAGGAGTTTGGATGCCTTGAAAATGAGAGTTATTTGTATCATGTTAAAAAAATGGTCAGGTCTGGAAAAAATGTTCTGAGTCAAATAGCTAATCGACTTGATGAAATGTCATAGGTGAAATTAAACATCAAAGAGAAAAACGTCACAATTACGGTATGGAACAACATCTTCATAATGTCTCCTGTAGAATGCTGTGAAGTGGTGTCACAAGAAACTCGGGAGACTGTGCTATGCAGGGTCTACACAAATTTTACAGCCTTACTTGATGATACCATGTGACTCCCGCACTCCCTATGTAACAAACACAAGGCATTCAATAATGCTATATCTTGACAAACAAGGACTTCAGAAGATGGATTCATTGGTGGAGGAAAGCCAAGGCTCCAGAATTGTCTTGTCAATTCTTCGTAGTCTATGACATAAAGGTTGTCTGCCTGGCAACAGAAGAGGGGTCTTTTATCCATTATCTGATGGAAGTTGCAGCAAGTACTTGTGATAATAATAATCTTCTTCTTCTTCTTTTGGCTGCTCCCTTTAGGGGTCGCCACAGGGGATCATCTGCCTCCATCTTGTCCTATCCATTGCCTCCTCTACTTTCACACCAACCATTTCCATGTCCACCTTCACTACATCCAACATTCAAAATTACACCATCAACCTCCAACTTCAGGCTCATGATCACTCTGTTTACATCCAGAACACTTTTCACAAGCTGTTCCTTTAGGATTATGTCTGCAAGCTCTCTGCCTTTACCAGTCATTGTCCCTATGTTCAGAGTCCCTACTCTAACCTCCACACTCCTGCCTTTCCTTCTTTCTCGCTGCCTTCTAACCTGCCTTCCTCCTCTCCTCTTTGATGGTCTTCAACCTACAGTAGTCCAATTTCCACCGGCACCCTGCTGGTCAACAGCACCGGAAGCGGTCGTTGTTAACCCGGGCCTCGACCAATCCGGTATGGCAATCATATTCGTGATCCGCATGATAGTTTTGGCAAAGTTTTACGCCGGATGCCCTTCCTGATGCAACCCTCACCATTTATCCGGGCTTGGGACCAGCACCAGAAGTACACAAAGTACACCCATAATGGCTGGTTTACTTGTGCTAATAATAATAATAATAATAAAAAAAATAATAAATTACATTTATATAGCGCCTTTCACAAACTGAAGGTCGCTTCACATAGTATGGGCAGGAAAAAAAAAACGCCGGTGAGCACGATTATATGTCCATATAGTCAGGATCCGCGCATCAAAGCCATCACACCCATCACAGCCATAACTAAACGAGGGTCCTCTTTTTGAACGGTGGATGTAACGTGGACGTCGTGCAATTCCAAGTGTCCAGCAGAGATTATATGACGCGGAATCCAAGCGCACATGGAAGTCGAGGTGTGTAAGTTCAGTTTGTGAGTATTTAAACATTGCCAGAGCGTAAAAAACAAAAATGCACAGCACAATTCGAGGCCAAAAACAAAAACTCTGGACACCGGCCGTGGACATGACAGAGAAGAGTGAACATGCCAGAGGTCAGACCACGCACGTTAGCAAGCAAGCAAGCAAGCAAAATTTATTTATATAGCGCTTTTTACAACAGGTGTTGTCACAAAGCAGCTTTACAGAACAATCAGTATTACAGAGAGAAGAGAAAAGAAGAAAGAAAATCCGGGTCCGAGCCCCCATGAGCAAGCCAGCGGCGACGGTGGCAAGGAAAAACTCCCTAAAAGAGGAAGAAACCTTGAGAGGAACCAAGACTCGGAAGGGGAACCCATCCTCCTATGGTCGACACCGGATAGCAAACATTATTAGTATGAAGTATTACAGTAAAGTGGGAAAAGAAAGATCTGAGGGTGAGGACTGCACAGCGCTGTACAGCAAGAAGCTCAGTGGTGGTCAAACCGGTCCAGAAGGCTGGTGAGCAGCGGCACCAATCAAGGCAGTAGAGGCAACAGCATCAGGCGCACAGGATGGGCAGCTGATCAGCTCGGCAGAGAAAGGAGAAGAAAAAACAGAGTTAGTCCTGTACAGAGTGGCTGACCACAGATTACAGTAAAACAGAGCAGTGTAGACTCCAGCAGGTCTAGACCTGACAGGGAAGACTAATCACCAAATGCTTGACTGTACAAATAAGTTTTTAGCCTAGACTTAAAGATTGGGGCTGTGTCTGATTCCCGAACATTAGCAGGAAGATTATTCCAGAGCTGGGGGGCTTTGTCTGAGAAAGCTCTCCCCCCTGATGTAGCTTTATTAATTCTAGGTACCAGTAGTAAGCCAGCACCTTGTGATCTAAGTAGGCATGATGGTTCATAGTGGGAGAGGAGCTCACTCAGGTACTGAGGGGTGAGCCCGTTTAGAGCTTTATAAGTCAGTAATAGAATTTTATAATCAATGCGAAATTTAACTGGTAACCAGTGCAGGGCTGATAAAACTGGACTAATATGGTCAAACTTCCTAGTTCTTGTGAGGAATCTGGCTGCAGCGTTCTGGACCAGCTGAAGCTTGTTAAGGCTTTTGCTGGGACATCCAGACAGCAGGGCATTACAATAATCTAGCCTTGAAGTGATAAATGCATGAACTAGCTTTTCTGCATCCTGTAGAGATAATGAATTTCTTAATTTAGCAATATTGCGGAGATGCAGGAAAGCTGTTCTAGTAATATTAGTTATATGTGTGTCGAAGTAGAGATCAGCGTCTATCATGACACCAAGATTTTTAACAGATAGGCTTGATGAAACTGAGAGATTGTTAAGTTTTAGTGTTGAGTTAGACAGTCTGTTTCTGGCTAATTTTGAACCAAGAAGCAGGACCTCTGTTTTATCTGAGTTAAGTAACAGAAAATTATTTGACTTCCAATCTTTTATGTCTTTTATACAGTCCTCAATCTTGCCAAGTTTAATTTTATCATCCGGTTTACTTGATATATATAACTAGCCAACCAAAACCCACTACACCACCATCTAAGACTGTGAAAAGCACAATGCTGATGCAAATGCTGCAGCTTACCACAGAACAAATTGGCAACAGCAACGAAGCAAGAGGGTACAAACACTTTCACTACAGGTGCAGTCACGGTGCAGGAGAAGAGGAAGAGGGCTCACACAGGTGTGTCCTAGGCATGATCACAAAGCAAGATTCAGCTTGAACAGAGAGGGTCCATTGATACTGGAGAGTATCTGTGCCAAAAGTCCCGCAAAAAGGAAAGAAAAACAGCCACAAGAAAAACAAAACACTGGCGAGTAGTGGCAGCCAAACGTGAACAGCGTACACTCAACCTGAACCGGAAGAGCAGTTAGAACATGATACCATCAGTATAGTGAACCAGGAGTTCCTGCAGGTTGCGCATCTTTGGCAGTTAGCTGCACAAATCATTTTTAGTAGGCAGGAGCAGATATGACTTTTCTGGCCACATGCTGACCTGCACAAGACAAATCTCAGACGTCTGAAATACTTTAATCCTAAGAATAGGGAAAAACCCTCTCCCTTATGACAGCTCACTACCAAGCTTCCCTTAAGATGTGATCGCCCATAAACGGTTTTCACAAAGTCTTGTGGTGATGGTCCCAACAGATATTTAAAATAGATGGTACACTGCATACTGGAACTCTAGAAACTCCACTCTTCATTATCAAATTCACTGGGTGGCACCATCTATGAGCACAGAACTACACATCTCCCACCCTCTGAGTCAAGAGAAGGCATTAAGTTACACTGAATTGCTCTTCTTGGTCATTCATTTTGCTGGTATAGCGTTCTACCAAAGACACGAGACAGCAGGCAACTACAATGTGAGCAAAATACTTGAAATGCATGCAACCCAAAATGCCAAACCGAAACAAAGTACTAGAATGAATGAAGAACTAAGGCAAAACAGAAATAAAACAAAAATATAAAAGCACTACAAATAACTGAGGAAAAGGCAAAGGAACAAAGGAACCTAACAAGAATTGTTACATTTCATAGGTTTCACTTAATGATAAAAAACAGGTTTCTCAAGAACAGGATTACCTACAAATGTTTGAAAGTTAATAAAGAGAAGATTTCATGGATTCCAACTAATAATGTTATAATGTTCCCAGCTGTCATTAAGAGAAAATATTTTGAAAGGTAGCCAAAAAAAACATCCTTACATTTACAAGTGTAAAAAGAGTAGTCGGAGAGATGAGTGAAAACGCAGGTTATTCCTAAAAATCTTTATACTTTGTCAGAGCAGCTTTCCCTGCAAGCCAATGCATCTTGTGCATGACATCTGATAATTTCATGTACATCTTAAAGCTCAACATAAGTTTGCATACTCTGACTGAATTTATAAGATGTAGGTCTCATCGCTCCAAATGACTTTGTTCTGGAAGTTTTGAGGCTTGTCTGTTGGGCATATTGTTAGTTGGCTGTTTGTGGTATTAGCACATTAATGACTTTTTTCCTGGCAACTCAGATGTGTAGCCCATATTTGGTACTTATTGTGCATCTTGAAACAGACATACCCCTTTTTCTGCAGAGAAGCCCGTTTTTCAGTGGCTTATGTGTTGTTCATTGCATCCTAAACAATTTTCATGGCAGTTGTGCCTAAAATCTTTGCTTTGTAACCTGACTGTGTCAGAACCCCTAATTTCCCACTTTTTAATCAGAGTTTGAGCAGTACTGACATTACTGGTACTTTGAAATCTTTGAATATCTTTTTCTAACCTTTTTCTGATTTATGAAGAGCAACAATTTTTATTACAGGTCCTATCACATTTCTTTTGGGTTCCCCATGACTCAGTATCCAGCAAAATCAGTGCAATCCTAGATAAAATGTAGAGGGGTAAATGTTCAGTTATCATTATGATTTAAAAAGGGCATATGTGATAATAAATGGTTTCATCTGACCACTATTCCTAAATAATGGAAACATCTTTTGCATGATCAGTCATATTTTCCAAGAAATTGCCAATATTTCACAAATTCCACCAGGGAATGCAAACATATTAACAGAACTGTACAGCTTGAAGAAACTATATTTTCTTTATGGGATCTCTTTTTGTGGATGCACAAACAGAGTTTAGTGATATAATATCAGCTTACTGTTAGATTGAGTGCAAATACATTGTTTCCCATTTGTAAACAGGTGCTATTTTGCAAAAGAATGTATGGGCTCCCAGTGGCCAGCAACGTCCAGTGGCCAGCAAATTGATTTCAGAAACTATTACTTTGTGTTTTTATCCTTACTGTGAAGGATGGGGGAGCCACTATAATCACTCAAACAACGCAAACAATGTTCATTCTTATTATTAGTCAAAATGATATAATAACTGGTACAACAGTCATTGTTTTTAGTGTTGTTTTGGCTTTATACAGCAAGATTCACTTGAAAGAGGCCCTGAATATTCAGTTGTAACTCCCGCTAGCATGTAGCAATCTTTACCAAAAAATACGCTACATTGTCGTATGTATATTCGATTGCATTTTATGCGATACTGGAAGTGATTTCCATTTTCTGCCAGACACATGAAGGGGTATGGGGGTTTGCACCCAGAAGTTGCAAACAGAGGTTAAAGTTGCGACGCCTGTCCGCCGCCTACCTCATCACTCCTGACGCAGGGGCATCCTCATTTGTTCAAAGCTCCATATACTGAGGAGCACATTGCACATTGTTTTGTTCAGATTGCTTCGTCCTTGAGAGAGTTATTACAGAGTATTGGGCGCCTCTTTCGAGTAAATCTCCCTGTATAACTGATTTAACTTATTTACTTGTTACTTTGCAGAAATTCTGAAGTTATTTGAGGCTTTTGAAAGAAGAGTCCTGCTGAAATTTACAAAAATGCGTGAGGAATTTAGGGATGCCATCGTGAGATTATTGGAGAAGAGCACAGGTCAGCCAAGTTCCTCTAGTGACACATCAGCGATGTTAAATGAGTCATGTCAGTCAACAGAGGACTCGGAAGCCCTATGCATTAGACTGCAGGAACCCGCATACCTCAAAAAGATGGTGTGAACCTAGACTTGTGCATTTTATTACATACAACAAAAAGGTTCTCTTTAAACCTGCGAAAGATGTGAAATGCACTAGAGCCCACCACTTATGATACTCGAGCCATGATATGCTGATGATGCAATACAACCCAATTTCCAAAAAAGATGGGATACTGTGCAAAATGTAAAGAAAAACAGAATGAAATGATTTGCAAAGCATTTAAACCTCATGTTTCATTCAAAATAGTAGACAACATCTAACATTTTGAAACTGGGAAATTGATTAATTTTATGCCAGCAATACATTTCAAAAAAAGTTGGGACGGTGTGCAACAAAAGACTGGTAAAGTTGGGTAATGCTTCAAAAAACACCTGGTGGTTAATGGGCAACAGGTCAGTAAGATGACTGGGTATATAATCAGCATCCCAGAGAGGCTGAGTCTTTCAGACATGAAGGTGGGAAGGTGTTTAATAGTCTGTGAAAAACTGCACAGGCATAGGGCAACAATATCACAGATTCAGAGAATCCAGAGAAATGCCTGCACTGGGCCTCAGCCCATTTAAAATTGCCTGAGGGAATGCAGAAAAATGTCCTGTGGTCCAACAAATTTTGAAACAAACTTTCAATTCTTTCTGGAAATCATGGACACTGTGTCCTCTCAGCTAAAGACCACCCAGCTTGTTATGAGTGCAGAGTTTAAAAGTCTGCATTCATGATGCTATAGGGGTGCATTAGTGTATATGGTGTGGGTGACTAACACATTTGAAGAGGCCATTAATGCTGAATGATATATACAGGTTTTGGCAACATATGCTGCCATCTAGACAATGTCATTTTAGGGAAGGCCTTGCTTATTTCAGCTAAAAAATACCAAATCACATTCTGCACAGCAGTGTGGCTCTAAAGTAAAAGAGAGTGGGTGCTAAACTGACCTGCCTGCAGTCCAGACTTGCCACCATTGAAAACATTTGCTGCATAGTGGAACAAAAATTATGATTGTGGAAATTATGAATAGAGGAAATCCTATATTAAATAAGAATAGAAAAACATTTCACTTTCAAAACTACAACAGTTGGTCTGCTAAGTTCCCAAATGCTTACAGAGTGATGTAACAGAAAACACGCAATGGTAAATGTGCCCCGTTCCAAGGTGCTGGCATGAAATTCAAAATGGGCAAATATTTTTTAAATAGAAAATCTCAGCATATTTTATATGTTGCCTTTGTACTATTTTCAATGAAGTGTAGGCTTTATTTGATTTGTATATTGTTGCATTCTAGTTTTATTTACATTTTGCACAACATCCCAACTTTTTTTTGGAAATGGGGTTGTAATTTCCAACAGAAGGAGATAATGTTAGGGATTTTGCTCAGAGGCTGGAACATGTTCTTGGCAGTGCAGAGAGTGAGCATACTTTCCACTACAGCAATGGTCTTCCTCCACATGGAGAGCTACCTCTGTTAGGTCTAGTTCCATCCACAATTTGCCACCTCAGCTCCAGCTAATCAACCTCTTCCCGAGTGCTTGATTGACTGGATTAGATTTATTAGTGTTAAATAAAGGGCAGGTTGTAACTAAACTCTCCAGGAAAGGAGCTCTCTAGGACCACGGCTGAGGACTAGTGCACTATACTGTCTAACCTTTATCAATATTGAGTTAATTGATGGTCTCACCAGAAAGAAACAGCGCCATCTTGTGGATTAATAAAATTATCTATTTTTGTAATTGATTAGTCTTATAATGAGATACTTGAGCTTATACTTTGAACATATATCAAAACTATTTAAATCCAAAATGTTGCAGTATTGTGCTGTATTGTTTTTTCTCCCTACTTATTATTAGAACTGTTTGCAGATCCAATATCTGAGTCTCCAGGGGGCGGCAGCTTGGGAGATGCTATACAGAGGATGCTTCACAAAATTGGAAAACTGAATACAGTTTCAAAGGAAGAAAAGGAAAACAATCTTTTGAGCGACTCCCCATCAATGATGTTATCATATGTAAGTTTGATCCTTACAGGTTAAAGTAAATTTCATTATAATATTATCTTTACTATCAAAATAATGTTACTAAGAAGGTTTATTTAAGATATGGTCCAGTTTTATCTGAGAAAATGTTCCTGATATTTTCAAATATATTTCAAAAAGGTGCATGCAGCAAGTGGAAGCAAAATGTCAGGTGATTGAAAATTTGATTGCTGTCATGCTGAAACTTGTGCACATTGTGGAAGGACAAATAATCAGGTGAAACTACTATTATCACTACTAGGCTTTTCCTTTCCTTTTTTCCCCTCTGAAGTCAGCCCTGACGCCCGCGTAAGCTGCTTCAATCAATTTGCAGTCAGGGCCCTGATGCCAATTTATTTAATAAGAAAACTTTTTATAGGTACATCTAACTCAGCCAAATATAGTTACTTCTGTCCAAACTTAGGTTAATTCTTTTCAGAGACTCTTTCAATTTTAAGTTTCCCGCATCTTCCTGAGAACCACACTGCCCCATATCAGTTAACTGTGAACCACTTTACGTGAGCTATGTTGTCCTTTTAACATTTACCCTTTTGGTTGTGTTTTATTTTCTTTTGTCTATTACTGTATGTAGTTCAAGGTAGTTTGATATTTAGCTGAGCATTTCTCTCTCTTGCCCTGGTCTGTAGACTTTGAATAAATCCAGGTTACCCCACACCCTCATCTAAGGTTTAGCAATACTAGCATTAATATTGCATAAACCGCTACAGACCTAAGCAAGCATGTGATATCATGTAGACAGGTCACAGCCAACGGGAGGTCTCAGAGCAAACATAGTGAGTAGAAGTCCTGTTCAGGTAGCTGCCCACACCACACCATATGAACACAACCCACCATGTTGTTTTGGCAAAAAAAATGCAATGTCACTGCAAAACATTGTTTTTCTGTGAACTATACTGCCTATTTTAATAAAGCCTGTAACTGTAAAATCTGTTTTGCGGGCGACACGGTGGCGTGGTGGGTAGCGCTGTCACCTCACAGTGAGAAGGGCCTGGGTTCGATTCCCTGGCCGGGTGATCAGGGTCCTCTGTGTGGAGTTTGCATGTTCTCCCCGTGTCTGCGTGGGTTTCCTCCGGTTTCCTCCCACAGTCCAAAGACATGCAGTCAGGCCAATTGGACATGCTAAAATTGCCCCTGGGTGTGAGTGTCTGTCTGTCTGCCCTGCGATGGACTGGCTACCTGTCCAGGGTGTATCCTGCCTTCCGCCCGAAGACTGCTGGGATAGGCTCCAGCACCCCCCCGTGACCCTAACGGAGAAGTGGCTTAGAAAATGGATGGATGGATGGACATCTGTTTTGCCATAATTTCAGAAGCTCTCAGTAAGGACCTGAATTGTTTTGAAGTGACTGAGGGGCTAACTGTACTGTCAGAATCATCAACATCTCAGTGTTTGATTGGTAACATGACACTATGACATAGCGATTAAGCAAGTTAACAAAAACAGTGTCGTTTTATACTATTATGCTTTTATCCATGTCATATTTCACTTTTACTTATTTCACTGAGGCCTAGATGTTGCTGTAGATGCACAAAGGATATTTTAGTTCGTTCTCTGCTTTGGTTATATCCCTCTTTTTCCTATGACTATGAAGAATCTATCACAGTTTGAAGGTGTATATAATCTATAGGCAGTGTAGTGAATGCAGTAATATAAGCATTTTGTTTTGTGTGAATTTATTCATTTTACTTTTAATATCCATTTATATTTGTATATTTCTTGATTATTATGTGTATATTGTGAGAATTGTTTAATTAATAACATCACCTGACCACGTCAGTAGTTAGGTCATCAGTTGGTCACGTGATGCACTTTGGGAAAAAGTGTGAGTTTCGTTATATAGTTAGTCGGTGTGTGCAAGCGGTGTATAAAAAGACAAAGAAATATGAAGAAATGGACTTCTAGCAATGCCTAACCTTCTGGTTGGAGGTGCACATGGTATGATCATTTGAGTGAAATATTCTTATGTCTGTATGTGTGTGTAAAATAGGTTGGAGAGCATTAAGGTTTTTTGTAATAATTTGAACAGTTAAACAATTCATAGACCAGAACATGATGGTTTCGTTCATGTGTATTGCATTTTATTTCAGTGTTCACGGTGGTCTTGGAAGTTGTGAGACAGAAAATTCCCGTAATAAAACTTTTGAACCATCAGTCGGAACGCGGCACTTTTATCAATCAGTGAACAAAAGGTTGGGATCAGCTATAGTGAACACGTGCGCCGAGTGCAGGTCAGCCCGACGCCTGAGAACTGAGAAGGACACCGAGCGGTGTATGCAAGCTGTGTTCAAGGATTGAAACTGTGCCATTCCCACTAACCACCACAAGAGGGCAACAGCTCATCGTGGTCATGAGTAGCAATATCAAACCCTTGGCTTTTAGGTTTTTTTCAGCTGATAAGCAACAAACATTATATGTATTGTAAATATTTAAATAAGTGTGATAGGCCATTGTGTGCCATTTTTGTGTGAATATTTCTGGTCTATGGTGATAAGTAATATGACATTCCTACTTTGGATTTCTTGTTTGGTTTAATATGTGTATGATTGATAATTGAATTAATACTAAGGATTACTTGTAGCATAAGTTCTGCTTAAAGTTAAGGTTTAAGATTTGATTACTACTTTATAGTATTGTTTCAAAACAATTAAGAAAATGGCTCAACACAAAGAGAGTGCTCTTGTACTTGAGGGAGTAATTCAGGCTCTTGAAGAAAAAATAGAATTACAAACCAAGTTAAAAACTGCAATAGATGCAACATTAAGAGACTAAATGATAGAACGCATAGCTGAAATTGATAACAGTCTGCAAGCACATAGCGTAGAGAGCCAGGAGTCAACCTCTGAACCTGAAAAACCAAGGCGATCAGAAAGAGAGCGAAGACCAACTGAAACGTGGCTTAACTATGCAAAGGAAGAGAGTGCAAAAAAGGAAAGAAAGTTTATGCTAATTTATGTAACCTTCAAATGTGAGGTTCAGTACATTAGGAGCAAACTCAAAAAACAATGTGACAAAAAGAATCTTGAAAGTATGATGACTACTTTGGAAGAATATGAGTCACACTTAAAGCAGGAGTACGAAAGCCTACGTGCATTGATCACACCAAGTCAAGAAATAAGACGGCAAATGGATAGCTGCACCTCAGTAACCAAAGATGTAGTTGCGCTGCCTAGAAGTAGGCAAAGAGTATGATGCTGCTGAAGTAAAGGAATCACTCTGTAAATTACTTCAGAGAGATGACGCGAGATCAATATATGGGTCCACTGTATCAAGGGCAGAAGTAGATAGTGTAGCAGGAAGTCAGATGTCAATAAAGAAAGCAGAAGCAGCAGCACGTTTAGCATCAAAACGTGCCGAAATAAACAGAGAGAGTGAAATAGCTGCACAAAGAAAGGAAGTGCTCACTCAGGAAGAAAAATTTAAGATGCTGGAACACCAAATGGATCTGGAAGCTATGCAAGCTGAATATGATGTGTATGCGGAGGAGTCAACGAAAATGAGCGCTGAAGTAAGAGAAAGGAAAGAAATAACTTCAAGTCAGCCCCGGCATAACACAGCTCCATGTGCTCAGATTCTCTATGGCACATTAGTCCCTCCTCATTCTGACAAACAGTCAGAACAAAAATTGAATGAAGCAACACTGGTGCAAGCCTTCAAAGAATCTTTGATGATGTGGTTTCTTTAGCTCCGATGCTGTAAAGGTGTAGGAACAAACTCTTCGGTGACACTCGTCTCTTGCATATAAAGATGTTTATTAGCATTGAGAGGTCGAAGTCACAGACAAGCCTTCGCGAACCAGCTTGGAGAGAAGAGCCAAAATTCTCTGACACGTACATTTACGACTCCAGGTTTTATACCGGTGTGGACATCTGGCTTCTGTCAAAAAAGCCTCAGTTTGTTCAATGTATGGATCTTCTTCAGCCAAAATGGCCCCAGTCGCCTAACCCCCATATATAGCATTGTTTACATTCAGGGGGCCCCTTCCTGTTCAGATGCCTCCTGCATCAGCTCCACCATATTTCAGTCAGAGGCCCACAGGATAAACTCAACCAGAATCTACACAGTCTAATAATCAAAATGATAGAAAATAATGTTACAACTATAGAATTAATAAGGTCATATTCACCACAATGATGACAAGACTTCTGGCACCTGAGCCATCAGTGTTTACTGGTGATCCTCTTGCATTCACTGAATGGCAGACCAGTTTTAAAGCCTTGATAGAGACTACTTGTACAAGCCCAGCACATAGACTGTTTTATCTCAGAAAATACATAAGCGGAGATGCGCTGTCTGTGCTGGAAGGAACCTTTTACTAAAGTGATGTAGAAGCATATACGCAAGCCTGGGATGCCCTGAACAAGCGCTATGGCCATCCATTCATTTTTGGCTTTACTTACACTGGAAAATATATGTACAACATACATTAATGTGAATCATTCATACCTCTCAGAAAAGGGTAGGTTTACTGTTTTGTTGTCTAGTAAGACTGAAAATTGTCACACTGTAAATAAATCACTCGTCATATTGACCTAAAAATAACTTCATGTAGTAACAAGCAATTGAGCTACTTTATTCAACTTAAAAACTACATTGATTAAAATAATTATTCCTTTAAAGTATTTATTTAAGTTACATAAAAGTAGTTCATTTACAAGTTACCACAGGAAATAATGATTTGCAGTGCAGCTGTGCAGTCATACACAAAAGTTTGAGCACCTCTGGTTAAATGAAATGTTTTGCTGATTTATTTTTTTTTGTTGCAGCTCCGTTTATCTTCCAGCACACCTTCATTTTTACAGCTTCATACAACCTGTTTAAAACTGCGTCATAGAATTATTTCATACACATATTTTTAAGGAAATTGGTTTCATATGAATGAAATCAGTGGCTCAAGCCTTTGAGCTGTGTATGATTTGTTCACTGACAATTTTAATTGTAAGGTAGTAAAGTACCAAAGACTTCAAGCACGCCTACTTTTCTGTAATGTTTCTAAGCAAAACATTTCCCTATTCTTTCCACAGAAAGTAAAGAGAAGAATGAAGGAGCAGTAAAACAGGTTTGGTTGGTTTGGTTGGAAAACTGGACTATCGTGACCTTCAATCCGCAAGAAGAGGTTTAGAAAACAACAGGAGACATAATCTTATCTTCTGAGGAATCAGTGTTCAATCGCTGACCTGCTGAGGGCAAACATATTTCTCAGGTCTGCTGTCGCTGTTAAAGGCCAGAGTGTAATAAAGCCAAAAGGAAGTAAAACTAAAAATGATTATGATTCAAATGCACCAAGTGATTGCACATAAAGCATCAGCACCATTACTTGTTACAGCAAGAATATTATTTATTTTTAAACACTTTCAAAGCATGTACATTCAAAAATTGTTTGCTGTTTTGTTAGTTCAGTGAAATAATGACTGCAATAAAAGTAAAAGTTTCCAAAACAGAGCCTGGATATATTTTCCATGCACTTTTCATTCTTTAATGCTTCTTTAGTAAAGAAAATAGTTCTATATAGAACCATGAATATTCAAAGCACACTTTGTATATAGAACCTTCTATTTATCTTCTATAGCACATTCTCCAAGAACCCTTTCAAAATGCGAAGAACCATTTACACATACAAAGTGTTCTTTGACTGTTCATGGTTCTATATAGAACCATTTTCTTTACTAAAAAAGCCTTGAAGAACGATGTTCTTTAAGATTGATCCTACTGTGTGTAAACCAAACACAGAGTCTTCAGGCACTGTGACCACTTGCCAAATCTTTAAAGTTAATAGCTTAAGAGGTATTTTAAAGCTGTAAGTTTTGCTGACTCTGAATTCATGTAGGCTGTTTTTTGTAAGTGATTGCAGGTCTTTTAGTCACACCCAGATTCAGAAAACGTGAACCACTCTGTTTTCATTTAAGCCTTTTCTTTCCTGAATAGGAACTTTTTGAGCAGGTATCGCTGGTGCTAGAAAAATGATCATCAATAAAATAGAAATTTCTGTAGTTCTGATATTTAAAATCACATATTAACATGGACTTTTGCTTGTGAAGTATACAGAAAATTCCTCTTATCACTTAAAGAGAAGCAACTGGGAAGCAAAAACGTTTTTTTACCACAATGTGTACAAATGAATGGTTTTTATTTATGTGTGTATTTCTACATGTTTTATGTACTCAGCAATGTACTTGGGGCAGTTGTGTACTGGAGGTTAGGGAACTGGCTCTATAACAGGAAGGTTGCCGGTTCGATCCCCAGTGCCGACAGTCCATGACTGAGGTGTTCTTGAGCGAGACACCTAACCCCCAAATGCTCCCCAGGTGCCGTGGATAGGGCTGCCCACCGCTCTGGGCAGGTGTGCTCACTGCCCCCTAGTGTGTGTTTATTCACTAGTGTGTATGTGGTGTTTCACTTCACGGATGGGTTAACTGTGGAGGTGGAATTTCCTTGTTTGTGGGATTAAAAAAGTATCACTTAACTTAAAGACAGTAAGCGGATGATTTATTCTTGCTCTCAGTAGAAATTTTGTTGTTTTGTTATTTTATTATTATTATTAATTTTTAAACACAAATTTGTGATAAATGGACCAATAGAAATGCCCCAAAAGTATAAAGAACAACAAAATCTTGAACCAGTAGCTTCCATTCAAGGTTAAGAGCATTTTATGGAGTTCTGAGACAGATTATGACTACCATACATTTGTTAGCCGCAGTTTTACCAGTATATCATGCTTGATTTGTTTTATTTTTCTGTGTAATGTGTGCGTGTACTTGTGTGTTTGTGTGTATACCAGGTTTATGCCACAAGCTGGTCTTGACAATGTAAATCATTAAATATTAAAGTGAAGGTATGTTTTATGGTTGAGCTAAAGTTAAGGTTAGTGTTAGGGTTTGGTTAATTGTAGTTTAGTTAAGTCTCCAGGTAATTAATGGACAGCTTTATAATGTCCCCACAATTCACAGAAGTTTCAAGTTTCAAGTTTATTTGTCATTTGCACAACATGTCAGGACATTTATGCATTGAAATGGTTGTAGTGAGGCAATATTGAAGATGATGTTAGATGTGTGTTTGGCTACTCAGTCATGTGTATACAGTCAGTACAGGAGGGGGCTGAGCACACATCCCTGGGGAGCCCCTGTGCTCAGAGTCATTGTGGAAGAGAACCTGTTCCCAACTTTGACTACGTGAGGTCTGTTTGTCAGGAAGTCCAGTATCCAGTTATATAGATGATGAGAGTTCAAACCCAAGCCTGTGAGCTTAGGAATGAGTTTGGGTGGGATGATTGCATTGAATGCTGAGCTGTAATCTATGAACAGCATTCTAACATATATGTTCTTTTTGTCCAGGTGAATGAGAGCAGCTTCTATTGTTAATGCTATGGCGTCGTGTGTGGATCTGTTGGAGCGGCATGCAAATTGGTGAGGGTCCATGGTGGCTGGAAGTGTTGAGCAGATGTGAGCTTTGATCAGCAACTTTAAGCACTTCATCGTGCATGTATGGGTTAACTGCCCTGAAGGATCTCACCACCTCAGACAGGGGAATGGCTAGAGCTCAGCTCTCCTCATCTACTGGGAGTTTCTCAGCAGGTGAGGTGTTAGTTGCCTCAAAACAAGCATAATGAGCATTAAGTTGATCTGCAAATGAGGAGGAAGAGCCCCTATGACAGATCACACCTTTTTTGTAGTCAGTGATGGTGTGCAGGCCACTCCACATATGTCTGAGATCAGAGCCAAGTGTCACAATTGACTGCTCCCACTCCATGTGCTTTTTGTTTTGATCTTCCATGTGCGTTTGTTTTGATCCAGCCCCCTTGTTGATTGTCGGAACCTGTTTTCCGACCTGTCCCTCATTATCCCTGTGCTTTATAAGCCCAGTGTTTGCCCTTTGTTTTTGCTGGTCTTTGTCTGAATTGTTATCTGCTGTGTTGGATGTTCTGTTTGTACTTTTTGTTTGATTCTGATTTGTCATGTCTGCCCCCGATTAATCCGTGTTGGCTCGCTCCCTGTTACACCAAGATAGTTGGATTGCACTCTGTCCTTGTAGCTCCTTTTGGCAAGCCTGATGGTCCTTTAAGGTCATATCTGGCCTTCTTGTAGCTAGCTGGGTCACCAGAGTTGTAGGCAGCAGCCCAAGCTCTTAGTTTGGCTTGAACCTCAGCACTGATCCAGGGTTTCTGGTTGGGAAATGATCTGACATTGATTTTTGATACAATGTGTTCAGTGCATTTACTGATGTAGCTTGTGATGGAGTCAGTGTATTCACTGATGTCTGTGCCAGCTGCATCACGGAACATCTTCCAGTCTGTGGATTCAAAGCAGTCCTGAAGTGTGAAGATGGCCTCCTCACTCCATTGATAGACTGAACTGAGAACTGGTTTTGCCTGTTTAAGTCTTTGTTTGTATGCAGGCAGGAGACGAAAAGAAGTGTGATCAACTTTGCTGATGGCAGGGCGGGGGAGGGGTTTGTAGCTGTTCTTGATAGCAGTGGTCAACAGTCTGTTCTCCTCAGGTGGGAAATTTAATGTGCTGGTAGATTTGGCCAGAATCTTCTTCAAGTTTGCCCTGTTAAAATCCCCAACCACAATAAAAGCAGCATCAGGTTTTAAGGTTACAGAATGTTATTACAAATGTCCTCAAGAACATTTAAGATCTCTGCTGGAATGGGAGAGCCAGCTGAATATGATCTCATATAGCTCGAACCATATACAAAAATAAAACGTTTACAAATGTGAAAAGATGGTCATCTCTACTTTACAGGAACAATATATAATAGTTTGGCACCTATATAATACTTCTGGTGTTAAGGATGAAATAATTACCACTGGATTTCTCCTTCAGAGCCATTTCTAACTCCACCAGGCAATCTGTACAAAACCACTCGCTCTGGCGACAAACTCTCTAGAGACGCTCAAACGATGTTCCTAACTGAAAGCTCTGAAATAACAGTTTTATTTCCCACCTGGCTACACATGCATCTCCATTTTTGTCAATTTCTTTTTGTACATTATTTAAGCACAGTAACTGTCCTTTACTTTGTGTAAAAATAGAAATTGTGTGAAAATATAATTGCTCAAGAATCTCTTTGAGTAAAGCCTCTTTACAATAACTTGCATTGAAACTTAAAAACATTTTTGTCTTCTGTAAATTTTATAGATCCATATTTTTCCATGGACAGCAACAGAATAAACTCTCACAGCTCTTTGTTTGTATTTTTTCTCCTGGAACTTTGTTTTATTGGTTGTTTGTTTTCTGTTTGTTATTAAGTTATTCTCCTTTAAATCAACACAGTTTTCTGCCCTACTTTTCAGTTTCTTCTCCCTCCTAATAAGGAGCATAAACAAAAGAAAATATCTGTTATTGCAACAAAATGAGTCGTATATTTTGTCTTCAGAGTCAGACTTAAACTGGGGGCTTGTCTGGGATGAATAAAATCCCAGCGAATTTGCTGGCTTTACATACAATACTTTACATACTTCACCCACAACATCTCAACCTGTCACCTCCAGAAATTCTCTGATGACTCCGCCATTGTTGGCTACATCCCAGACGATGATGAAAGGGAATACAGAGAAGTTACAAGGAATTTTGTGGACTGGTGCCAGCAGAACTGCCTCCAGCTCAACACGGCTAAAACCAAAGAGCTGGTGGTGGATTTCCGCAGGACTAAGTTCTCCTCACCCACTTCAGTGAACATCCAGGGAAGGGACATTGAGATTGTCAAGACCTACAAGTACCAGGGTGTTCATCTAAACAACAAACTGGACTCATCTGACAACACACACGCCCTGTATAAGAAAGGCCAGAGCAGACTCCACCTGCTGTGGAGGCTCCGGTCCTTTGGAATACAGGGTGGACTTTTATTTTTTATGACTCTGTGGTGGCATCAGCCATCTTCTATAGAATTGTCTGCTGGGGAGGTGACATTAGGAAGAAACTGGGCAAGCTTATCAGGAAGGCTAGTTCTGTCCTGGGCTGTGCGCTGAATCCAGTGGGGGAGGTGGCGGAGAGGAGAATGTTGGCCAAGCTTGCATCCATAATGGACAACCCCTCTCACCCACTACAGGAGGCAGTTGCAGCACTGGGCAGCTCCTTCAGTGACAGGATTCTCCACCTGCGATGCGTAAAAGAGAGATACTGCACCTTTCTCCCCACTGCTGTTCAGCTCTACAACCAAAACCTCCCCAAGCAGAGACTCAGACACTCTCCGTCATAAACACACTTCACACATCACTCTATCACAAACACACCACATAAACCTATATCTTATCCTACCTCTAATTAATGTGCAATATCTGCTGCTGATAGATTGGTACAAGTGCAATACATACGCAAGTTCTGTGCAATATCTATAATCATTATTGTGCAATATCTACAATTTCTGTGCAATATCCAGTCATTACCTTCTCAGAAATGTGCAATATCCATACAACTGCATGTGTAAACTGTAAATTTGTATGGTTTCTTAATTCTATTTTTATTTTTTTTTAATTTTCTGCTAACAGATGCCTTGTTTATTTATTTATTTCTATAGTATATCTTATATTTTGTATTTTGTATGATGCACATCTTTGTCTACTTACTGCTCTTTATCTGCTTACTGTGTATTCTGCTGTAACAATGCAAATTTCCCCCAGTGGGATAATAAAAGTCTATCTTATCTTATCTTACAACATTACAGGCCTTGCAGTCTCAATAGACAAACACTGGCAGTAGAATGGGTCACACTGATGAGCTTAGTGACTTTAAACATGGTACCATCATAGGATGCCACCTCTGCCTAAAGTCAGTTTGTGAAATCTCTGTCCTACTAGATCTGCCCCTGTCAACTGTAAGTGCTATTATTGTGAAATGGATCTAGGAGCAACAACAGCTCAGCCATGAAGCGGTAGGCCAGGCAAACTCACAGAGTGTTCCTAACTGCCTGTAGAAGCAGCATTCACATAAGAACTGTGATTCAAATGCTTCAAAAATTGGGTTTCCATGGATGAGCAGCTGCAGACAAACCTAAGATCACTATGCGCAATGCCAAGTGTCAGCTGGAGTGGTGTAAAGCACACTACCACTGGACTCTGGAGCAGTGGAAACGTTCTCTGGAGCGACTCACACTCACTGTCTGGCAGTCTCATGGACGAATCTATGTTTGGCAGATTGTGAGCCAGGCCTTCTCATTTGACATTAGTGCCTGACCTCACTATTTTGACTGAATGAACACTAATTTCCTAAACTTGTTGTGGAAAGCTTCTGAGACAAGTAGAAACTGTTATATCAGCAAAAGGGGGGCAACTCCATAGTAAAGGTTTTGGAATGGGATGTCCACCAAGCTCTAATTAACCCGAGTCATCTGAACACATGCTTTATATGGATAAGTCTCATAAACAGCCTTGGTCAGCCATTAGTCAGTTTCACACAGCATGTGGACGGACACGGGCATCCACCAGTTCCACACGGTGGGAGGCAGATGACGTGTGTCTCGACCCCTCTTCATAACCTCATAACTGGATTTGAATCACACATGATCTTGTGAAAAGGTTGAATGGAAAGGGTGACTACAAATTCAGGAAATCTAAGCATCAAATTGTGCATATTTCTCTGTAGTCGGCCACGGCCGTGGCATACATAAAGAGAGTTTTATTTTTATAATTTCACTCTAAGCCTCTATGTCTTGCTTCATCTGCCATCAGCATTAGATCAATGCAGTACTTCCTAATCTAACAGAACACAGCCAGCGAGCCAGCCCCGCCTTCACAATAAAAGTCCTCATAGAATAACCAAATAAATGCAGCACAAAATATTGCTACAATATTTTTTAAATCAGAAATTTACACAGAAACCTTAACAACTAAACATGATACCAGATTTTTTTTATTTAATGTTTAGCCTGTCCACTTATTACCTTTATTTATTTAATCACTTTTAGTTTCTTCATCTTCACTGCAGTGCTGTCTGGCAAACATCAGTTATGCATCAGCATTCTTTTTTCAAGAACAAGGGCTTCATTCTGAAATAAAGATCTGAACCCGAGTGGTGTTTTATTATTGGAGTTTTGTGCTCGCCACAGTCTGTCCATAAAAAACACCATGTTCGAACACAAAGGTGTGCATAAGTGCACATGGCATCAGGACACCTTAGGCCGCAGTTCGTTGATTGACTTCGTAGTTGTGTCATCGGATCTGTGACCATGTGTTTTCGACACCCGAGTGAAGAGAGGAGCAGAGCTGTCAACCGATCACCGCCTAGTGGTGAGTTGGATCAGATGGCGGGTGAAAATACCGGACAGACCTGGCAGACCCAAACGAATTGTGAGGGTTTGTTGGGAACGTCTGGCAGAGGAACCTACCAGAAAGATCTTCAACTCCCACATCTGACAGATCTTCGAACGCATACCGAGGGAGGCCAGTGACATTGAGGCTGAGTGGGCCCTGTTCCGTGCCTCCATTGTCGATGCAGCAGATCAGAGCTGTGGTCGCAAGGTCATAGGTGCCTGTCGTTGTGGCAATCTCCGAACCCACTGGTGGACACCTCGGGCAAAGGAAGCCGTCAAGCTGAAGAAAGATTCCTATTGGGCCTGGTTGGCTTGTGGGACTCTGCAGGCAAAAGATGGGTACTGAAGGGCCAAGTGGGCCACGGCTCCGATGGTTGCTGAGGCAAAAACTCGGGTGTGAGAGGAGTTTGGTGAGGCCATGGAGAAAGACTATCGACAGGCACCAAGAAGGTTCTGGCAAACCATCAGGCACCTCAGGAGAGGAAAGCAGTTCCTGACCAATACTGTATACAGTGGGGTTGGGGGCTGCTGACTTCGACTGGGGACATCATTGGACAGTGGAAGCAATACTTCAAGGATCTTCTCAATCCCACCAACAATCCTTCCCCAGAGGAGGCAGAGCTTGGAGATCCGAGTGAGGGTCCGCCCATCACTCGGGCTGAGGTAGCCAAGGTGGCTGGAAAACTCTTTGGTGGCAGAGCACTGGGGGTGGATGAGATCTGCCCGGAATTCCTGAGGGCTGTAGATGTTGTAGGGCTGTCTTGGCTGACATGCCTCTGCAACATCGCGTGGACATCTGGGGCAGTCCCCCTGGGGCGGTCCCCCTGGAATTTCAGACTGGGGTGGTGGTCCTGATTTTTAGGAAAGGGTGTGTTCCAGCTACTGGGGGATCACACTTCTCAGCCTACCTGGTAAGGTCTATGCAGGGGTACTGGAGAAGAGAGTCCGACTGATAGTTAAATCTCAGCTACATGGTGCATGGGAGTTCGCCCAACCAGTCCACATGTGTTTTGTGGATTTGGAGAAGGCATTCAACTGTGTCCCTTGGGGGATCCTGTGGGAAGTGCTCTGGGAGTACGGGGTGAGGGGCTCGTTGTTACAGGCCATTCAGTCCCTGCACAAATGGAGCAGGAGCTTGGTTCGTATAGCCGGTAGTAAGTCGGATTGGTTTCCAGTCAGGGTTGGACTCTGCCAGGGCTGTCTGTTGTCTGTTCATAACTTTTATGGACAGAATTTCTCGGAACAGACAAGTGGCGTAGGGTGTCCAGTATGGTGGCCTCAGGATTTCACGTCTGCTTTTTGCGGATGATGTGGTCCTGTTAGCATCATTAGGCTGGGACCTCCAGCCCTCTCCGGACCAGTTTGCAGCCGAGTGTGAAGCGGCTGGGATGAAAATCAGCACCTCCAAATCTGAGACCATGGTCCTCAGTTGGAAAAGGGTGGAATGCGCTGTTCATGTCGGAAGTGAATTCTTGCCCCAAGTGGAGGAGTTTAAATATGTTGGGATTTTGTTCACGAGTGAAGGAAGGATGGAGTGAGAGGTTGACAGGCGGATTGGTGCAGCATCTGCAGTAATGCGGACCCTATACCGGTCCATCATGGTGAAGAGAGAGCTGAGCCAGGAAGTGAATCTGTCAATTTACTGGTCAATCTACGTTCCAACTGTCACCTATGGTCATGAGCTTTGGGTAGTGACCGAAAGAACAAGATCATGGATACAAGCGGCCAAAATTAGCTTTCTCCATAGGGTCACCGGGCTCTCCCTTAGAGATAGGGTGAGAAGATCGGTGGTTTGTGAGAGGCTCGAGTAGAGCTGTTGCTCCTCCACGTTAAGAGAAGCCAGTTGAGGTGTTTCGGGCATCTGGCAAGGATGGCCTCTGGATGCCTCCCGAGGGAGGTGTTCCAGACATGTCTGACGGGGAGGAGACCCCGGGGAAGACCCAGAACACGTTGGAGGGATATCTCCCAAATGTCTTTGGAACGCCTTGGTATCCCTCCGGAAGAGCTGGAGGAGGTGGCGGGCGAGAGGGAGGCCAGGGCCTCTTTGCTTAGGCTGCTGCCCCCGCGACCTGGATCCGGATAAGCGTTGAGGATGGATGGATGGATGGATGGATGGATGGATGGATGGATGGATGGATGGATGGATGGATGGATGGATGGATCGATTGATCGATGGGCTTCATTCTTTTTTTTTTGCATGGGGTGAAATATATGAATTGCTACTTACATTTTGAAAAACAAAATGAATATTTCCATATTTCTGCACTGTATTATCACAAAGACAGAGAAATGGGAGAGTTCATGGACACCAGAAAGTTTAAATGTTCAAATCTGACTGACAGTAGCATCTGACATTTACACTGGAGAAAGCCCAGAAAAACAAAAGAAGCATGTTTTACAGAAGTACTGCAGAACAGAATAGGTGTTTTTCACTGCCGCTGATGCTGGTTGAGGTGAGTTGGTGAATTGTAGGTGTGGTGAATTATAAGGAAACAGGAATAGAACGAGATATTGTTGTTTGTGAAGTGCTTTTTACAGCACACTTACATGAAGTTTCCTGCATATGCAAAGCAGGAATGTGGTGTGTTTTGGAAGTCTGTTTAGGTTTGGATACAATGAAACATCTTTTCTTTGGCACTGTGAAGGTGTGGCCAACATTTTTGCCCAAAACTCTGGTCTGACCTCATTAGTTTGTAAATGTCTTCAATTCCAAAAATTCCATCCTATCACAATAGAGTCAATAGACCAAGGTTTTATTACACACTTCTATAATCTAAGAATACCTCAGCCAGTTTATCTTGAAGTCTCTACAGTTACTGCACAATTAGCCTTTGTATGTAAAAAGCCTGAGATTTTCTCACATGTGACTCTTGACAAGATATTTAATGTTCAAACAGATAAACTTTATAGCTTTTTGCAAATATTCACTCATTTTGAATTTGATGCCTGCAACACGTTCCAAAGAAGTTGGGACAGGGGGCAACAAAAGACGGGAAAAGTTGAGGAATGCTCAAAAAACACCTGTATGGAACATTCCACAGGTAAACAGGTTAATTGGAAACAGGTGAGTGTTATGATTGGCTATAAAGGGAGCATCCCTGAAAGGCTCAGTCATTCACAAGCAAGGATGGGGCGAGGTTCACCACTTTGTGAACAACTGTATGAGCAAATAGTCCAATAGTTTAAGAACAACAATTCTCAATGTGCAATTGCAAGGAATTTAGGGATTTTATTATCTACAGTCCATAATATCATCAAAAGATTCATAGAATCTGGAGAAGTCTTTGCAAGTAAGCAGCAATGCAGAGAACCAACATTGAATGCCCGTGAACTTCGATCCCTCAGGCGGCACTGCATTAAAAACCGACATCATTCTGTAACGGATATTACCATATGGACTCAGGAACACTTCAGAAAACCATCGTCAGTGAACACAGTTCGTCGCTACATCTACAAGTGTAAGTTAAAACTCTGCCATGCAAAGTGAAAGCCATATATCAACAACACCCAGAAACACCGCTGGCTTCTCTGGGCCCGAGCTCATCTGAGATGGACTGATGCAAAGTGGAAAAGTGTCCTGTGGTCAGATGAGTCCACATTTAAAATTGTTTTTGGAAATCATGGATGTCGTGCCCTCCAGGTCAAAGAGGAAAAGGACTGTCTGGATTGTTATCAGCGTAAAGTTCAAAAGCCAGCATCTCTGGTGGTATGGGGGTGTGTTAGTGCCCATGGCATGGGTAACTTGCACATCTGTGAAGGCACCATTAATGCTGAAAGGTACATACAGGTTTTGGAGCAACATATGTTGCCATCCAAGCAACGTCTTTTTCAGGGACGTTCCTGCTTATTTCAGCAAGATGATGCCAAACCACATTCTGCACGTGTTACAACAGCATGGCTTCGTAGTAAAAGAGCGCGGGTACTAGACTGGCCTGCCTGCAGTCCAGACCTGTCTCCCATTGCACGTTATCCATCCATCCATTCTCTAAGTCGCTTCTCTGTCAGGGTCGCGGGGGGTGATGGAGCCTATCCCAGCAGTCATCAGGCAGAAGGTAGGATACACCCTGGACAGGTCGCCAGTTCATTGCAGGGCCTATTGTGTGTTATGATGCGCAAAATACGTCAATGGAGACCCCGGACTGTTGAGCAACTGAAGTTGTACATCAAGCAAGAATGGGAAAGAATTCCACCTACAAAGCTCCAACAATTAGTGTCCTCAGTTCCCAAATGCTTATTGTGTGTTGATAAAAGGAAAGGTGATGTAACACAGTAGTAAACATACACCTGTCCCAACTTCTTTGGAATGTGTTGCAGGCATCGCATTCAAAATGAGTGAATATTTGCAAAAAACAATAACATTTATCAGTTTGAACGTTAAATATCTTGTCTTTGTAATATATTGAATTGAATTGAATATAGGTTGAAAACGATTTGCAAATCATCATATTCTGTTTTTATTTATGTTTTACACAACGTCCCAACTTCATTGGAATTGGGGTTGCATTTCAGCATGAACTGCAATATATTTGAAACTCATTTCAAATAGAAATAAAGTTTATATTTTGTTCCATAAACTAATGTTACACTGAATGAAGTTGGTGCTGCAGCCACTTTAAGTGAAACAGTTTTTAAAAACTGACAGTATCCGAGAGAGTGATTGCTCAGCAGGGTGCAGATGTTTGTCCACTGGAGTCAGAGGTTGTCTACGGTGGCACTATGGATCATGATGACTCGGCATGCCCCCTGGATTTCCATTTATCAATTTGTTATTTAACACTGTTTCTGTCTCCCAGCCTCTGGACTCCCACTCCGGATCAAAAGACCTCTGATTTCCCTCACATGACTGGTCTGCCTTACCTGACTACTGATTACCTACACTTGTTCCTTGTTCCATGTTATTCCACTCTTTAGTTTTATATATAAGCCCAGGCTTTAGCGTTGCTTCTTTGTGAAATATTGTCTTTGTTCTCAGTGCCTTACAGAACCTTCCAGTCTGTTTGCCTCATCGTGTGTGACCATTGCCTTGTTTGTTTTTCAATGTTGCCTTTCCTTTCAGCATTGTTATGCTTTCTGGTTTGACCTTGTTTCAGATTTTGGACATTGCTTTTTGGAGTTGGTTACTGCTTTGGATAGGCTTACCTTGATTTTGGATCTTCCCTTTGTTAATGAACCCATTTAACTTAAGCGTGGTGTACAAGCGTTTGAATTCTGTCCAAGCCTGACAGTAGACATTCCACATTGATGTGTGTTTGTGACCTCGAACAGCTCTGGGCATATTTTCAAATTACAAACTCAGCAACTACACAAAAAACAAATTTTACATGAACTTAATTCAATTATGCCACACATTTCTATGCAGTTAAAATGAATACAGTCACTATGCACAGACTTTGTTATATCAACATAGTTCAATTGTTAATGGAACAAAACTGACACATTTCAGTGCAATTTGCTTCAGTTTGGTATGAAATTGTCTTTGGATGAAAAATATTTTGATTCACTGAAATGTTTTTTTAAAAAGTACATTTTGTCCATTTTATGTAAATGAGTAACTTAAACACAACTCAGTTTATCTTAATGTTTCAGTGTATTTTCAATTTGTTGGGTAAACCACCCTTTTGTTTAATTTTTTGAATGACACACCTTTCCATTTTGAGCTGAAATGACATGAACGCCAACATTTCTGAGGCAAGTAATGATCTATAACCCAACAGCAGATTTTTCTCCAGCATTTACATAGTCTACATTTGTGTGAAAAGGACCTACAGGACTTAAGACTGATATATGTGCATGAGCTCTGATCTGATTGGCTGCCCAGCTTTGTTCAAAAAGCAGTCCACATTGAGACACTCTTTACAACTTCAGCATGAGTGGGTGGGGTTAAACTGCTAAATGCTGAGCAGGCAGATTGTTTTACATTTAGGGACAAGATCAGTGATGGGAAGTAATGAAGTACTTTTTTTTACTGTACTTAAGTATATTTTTTAGGTTTTTGTACTTCACTTGAGGATTTGAGTCACTTAATACTTTTTACTCACTAAGATCTATTTATTCATTTATTTTATTTCTCTATATACATATTTATGCATTTTTTATCAGGCAGTATTAGGCCACCCAATATGAGCTTTCATATCATCCTCCTACTGGATTACTAGTATTTTTACCTAGCTAACGGACTTGAGTACTACTACCACGTTTGGACAAGATGAGCTGAAAAGTGAGCAGGACATTTTTGAAACTTTAACAATGTTAAACTCATTTTTTTAAATTTAAATTGGTTTTCCATGATATGAATCCATTGCATGTTATTAAATATTTCTGCATGTTTAATTACTTTGTAGGCAGCCTCAATTAAGAACAGTTAAATAGTTGGTGTGTTAACAGGTGCTCTTGTGTCTAAACAAAACAAACAAATAAACAAAAATACAAAAACATCAGCAACATAGCCGGTAATCAAAGCTATTGTCCAATTTTCAGCATTAGTCTCACAAATACATTCAGTACACATACAAGTTCACACCTACAGAGAAGAGTCCAAGATAAACAGAACCACCAAAGCATGGCAGATGAGTCACCTCCGGTAGAAAGGTTCCTCTCAGCAAAGCAGAATGAGACGCTTTGTGGTTCTTCCACATAAAATGGACATTCTGAGTCCTTTTCCTCTGAGTTTCAACCTTCTCACATATTCACAATACAGGAAATCATTCAAATGCACAACCCTTCTGATACACCCAGAGTACACCCTTAAAAATATCTGATTAATAAAAAAATGGAAAATAATGCATTATTACTGAATTTCCTTGATTTAAATGTGTCACCACATTAATAAACTACATTACATATTAGGTCAACACAATTTAGTCTTTCATTTTTCTTATGTTTGGTAATAATTATGTTGTATATGTAATATATTTATTAACGTAGAAATGCATTATTTTCAGTCTATTTATTTACAGTACCACCCACTTTTTAAACAAAAACTTTTTCAGAAAAACTAAACTGAGGTATATTTTCATATTAATATGCCAAATCAATACCCACTGTATCCCAGTATAATACAAGTGTAGACACTTAAAAAAGATTCAGGTTCTTCAAGGGTTCTTTAGTAAACAAAATGGTTCTATATAGAACCATGAACACCTACAAAATCATTTGCATGATAAAATGGTTTTTTGAGGCTTAATATAAAACAGTCTTCTTTAATAAAGAACTCTTGAAGAACCATGGTTTTTGAGAGTGTACAACAACAAAAAAATGAAGTAAAAAGAAGTAAATGACATTTAGAAATAAATTTGTATCTTTTAAACACAAGATGTTTTGACTGAGTATGTCGACCTGAGTATGTTGATGAGAGATACACCACTTTCATCTAAACTGTGCTATACACACGCTTTGGTTCCTGAAACCATAAAGAAATGTCTCAAAGCTGAAATCTGACCTGTTTAGTGTCCATGACGCCATCCGGTCCGGACTAAACACTGTCCTAACTTATGTTTAGTGATGCATAGCAGCAATGGTTGTGAAATAATGAGGAGACAGAGCTGAACGTGTGTCTGTTTATTAGGAGGAATAACATCAGCGCAGTTGGGAAATGGAGACTGAAACTGCAGTGTGGTGATGCCCTGTTAAACAGCAGGGAGCACTCGCACAGTATGCTTAACTGCCAATTTTTTCATTTTGTTTTGAAAGCTTACTTGTTGGCTAACTAACTTATATTTTTAACATTATTTTGATAATGTGTTTACATTTCTGCTGTGCACATATGGTCAGTTGCTAGCTAGCAGACATGACAACTGATTATTGACTTTAAAACAGCTTCTGGAAAATTAGATAAGATCATATTACAGGACGGACTAAAGATAGAAGCTTTCTGTAATACGGCCTCAGAGACATAAACACTGGCTGGCAATCACACTGGGGCCTGTTATATAATCTTTATCAGGGCCATCATATAAACCAGATCAGGTCTGTGACACAATCCTATCCAGTCCGCAGAAGTATTTTAATATTCTATTAATATTAGTAGTTTCACGATGCACTGCACTACAGTAATGTAATACAATATGTGACTCTCCTACTCCAGCAACAGTCTATGTGAAAGTGGTTACACCTCACTTCTGCACAGTTCCAGACCAGTCATTTGACCAAATCCACCAGCTTCACTTACACCTATTGTCAGCTCAGCAGAACAGAAACTGAGCCCAACTATTAATGCACTAATGAACAAAGTAACTAATGAATTAATGAACAAAGAAAGGATGCCAAGTGTGTAGTTTAAGCAAATAGGGCTCCGGGGGACATTTAAACATTGAATATTTCAGGTATCTATGTAATATTTCAAGGTCTACTACATGTGTCTGTGTTTGACCGTTGAAGTTTTAGTGTATTTTAAATAAACAATGGCCAATTCTGTTTTTAGCACAACATTAATTAAAAATCAAATAAAAACAGCCATTCTTTGGCCCACAAACGTGTAATTTTTTTTTTAATATGGCCCTTAGTGGCTGAGTTTGACACCCCTGATATTGACACTAACACAACTGTACAGTCATGACTCAAAAAAGATCCAGTTTCTTACCAACATAGACTTTGATTTTCTACATGAAAATTAGTTAACATACCGAGAACACAAATATGACATCATAGTACTCATTTCAGCAAATGAAACGTAATTGTGCCGACATGTGACTTTGTAGAGGATGCGTTCACTAATTTTCACTTAGAAAATCAACAACAATGTGGAATTTCAGGATTTTACTCTGTGGTCCATTGAATCCTGTTTTTTTCTGTCTGAATAACAATATATCATCACTGTCCAAATGAAAACAAGTATGTCCAATATGGCAACTTTACAGGAGAAGACAAAAATGTTCTTCACTTCTAATGGAAGTGAATGTAAAGGGATTGTATTCTAAGCAATGTTGGAGCATTGCTATTGGTCCATTCATCATGATTTTTTACACAACATAATGGGCAGCTGCTGAGCTCAAATGATGTTGAAAAGGGAAAATGGAAACTTGCGTTTTATTGGACGGTGACGATTGACTGATTCATATTATGGCAAAAACTACAGCAACCTAAAAATCACTATGAAATTCCATTTCACAAGAAAAATTGCCGACATTCTCAACAAGGCCTTAAAACACAACTATGAATCCATTTGTTGGATTTTCTAGGAGGAAATCATCCACATTTCAGATAATTCCTAGACCTATACAAAAAAGAACTGTGCTGTCTAGACTACACACCTGGGCAAAAAATGGGTCAAGCCCAAATTGGAAAAACATTAAGCTTTTAGTGGTCTTAACAACAAATCATTAAACCAACAGATGCAGCATGTTAACATGGGTAGTTTTTCACTTTGATTCACTTTAATACACTTTAGATGGTAACATTTTATGTGTAAATTTTTGTGTAAATCTATATTGACGGCTGCAAACAGCTGAAAAACATTGCTGAGCTAGTTTGTGTTTAATGTGAGACCAACTATTCTTAAGAGGGATAAATCTGACCTGTCAGACCATCAGGACAAACCATTATATTTTGGACATGGCCCATTTTTGCCCATGAGTGTAGAGTACACTGATGGAAACTAGAGTGCACAGAAAAAGTGTGAATGCATGATATGCAGCCATAACATCTGTTTTTGTCATAACAATTACTGGGAACTGCAGCTTCACACTGTTATATCACAAAACATAATCTCTCATTACAGTTTATGTTGGCATATGAAATCCATGTCACTTTACTTGAACAGTGTGTACAGAACACATTCTTAACAACTTACATAAACCCTGTATCAGGTTCATGAATGTTTACATCAACATTTATAAAGTATACAAGTTTTAAATAATATTTTTGTCAAAGCACGGGTATAAGATTATTTTTATTTTGGCCATGCAGAATCCCGGCCTTTCACTGAACATAAAATAGTTTTTCAAAAACATTTATTTTGAAAAAGTTCTATCTGTAAAATGACACAGTAGTCTATATTAGTATCATGTAAAACATGTATGAATGTTGATTTAAACATACATGAACGTGTTTGTGAAAGATGTTATGAATGTGTCATGTAGACACCCTTCATGTAAGGTATTACCAAATCGGCCACGACATGTTTATGGCATAGTTGTGTCAGTTTTATAGAGCAGGAATAAAGCAGCATTTTCAACCTCTCTGAGAAACTGTATGAGAAAGAGATTATGTAACATGGCCTCTGTGCTGAGCATCAATAAGCACCAAACTCTGCACTGTTATGCTAATTAGGAATGCCTATAATTCCGAAGGGGCAGTGTATTTATATATAGTTCTTCTATCTTAAAGCTGCTGTGATGAGCTTCGTTTCTTTCCATTTCTTTGCTTTACATTCAAGTTCAAAACATACATTTTGGCCAACTCTGTCTTGTTTGTAGCTCGGAGTTACTGAATGTACAATGTTCAGTCACGGGCTTCTCCACGGACAAAAATCAATCCCTGTAACTAAAACTATGATACATTCTCAAAACATCTGTGTACTTCCCATCAGCTCAGAGATGAATATGAATCCACTCATATTCCAGAAAAGAAGTGATGTCTTCTTTACACAAGAACAAAGTTTCTCTCTTTTTGAGCGTCTACTTTCTGTGAAACTATGACATTAAATCAGGCCTGCAGATGCTCGCCAGCTTGTTGAATTGCCAATCCAGGTTTGTGAGAACATTTGGATTGAAGTCATTCTCAGGGAGGGAGATGGCATCCAGTTGAGGGTCAATCATGGGTTCTCCTTCATATGCATAACAATGAGGTTCATAGTCACCAAGCTCTTCTCCTGGCGCCTGAAGCTGGAAAAGCTTCTGCAGAGGAGAAATTCCATAAGACAGAGTGAAGAGCTCAGGCTAATTCATTCCAATTAATGGCTTTATTCATCTGAAATCTTTGGTATAATTGCTCTTTTTTATTGTTGGTCCAGAACGTTCCAGTTTTAAGGTTTTTGATACCTGCTCAAGATTAGAACTCATAGTATCTAATGGTGCTCTGTTTTTAACACTTGCAGCTGAATGTAACAGAAATAGAGCTAATTCTTCACTCTGGCAGGGTGAGGATGACGTCACCAAGCACTTGTACATCACCAACAAAAGCACCAAACTGGTGAGCTAAAATGTGTGATTGCTATTTTTCAGAACTACTAGACCCGAAACATACTTCACACCAGGATGTGAACACAGACACTTTGAGCTACACAGACAGGGTTTCACTAATAGTTGTGTTGAGAAATGGGTCCATGCACTGTCATTTGCATTCATGTGAAGTATATTTTACTTTGCAAAGAGTTTGCTAAGGTGACATAAGCTAATTATGGTGCTAATGCTAGGAGTATTAGTATATAAGCAGGTCTCCAAAGAACAAATACTTTTGCTCATGTTTTTACACTGTATAAAAAAATAAAATATGAGCTTTGTTTGATTTCCTAATGTTTCCTATCAGCCAGTAAGTTGGACTTAAATATAACTAGTGAGCAAACTAGCTAATTAACCCAATTAGGTGCTTTAGAGTGGCATAAAATAACAAAATGAAAAAAAAGTGTTATGGCTGGATCTCAAGCAGGTGGCAGCTAGAATTAGAATCATAAGTTCTACTTGATTCCTGTTTGGGTCCATATTTTTGAACATGCAGATGAAAATGCCTTCATTAGGTTGCAAAGTTTTTACAGGCAAAAATACACTTAAGGCCCAGACATATGGTCTATTAGTTGGTCTAAAACTTTTTCACAGTACTGTATCTGACAATATCTGAGATAATTTGAATAATAAAAGTTCATTGCTGTAAAAACCTGTTGGGTAGGTTTGTAATGGTTACAGGTTCTTTTCCCAGTTACATTTATGACTTCAGAGAAATTCATCAATTTTGTCGAATCAAAGTTGATGATAAATGAAAGTAGAACAGGAGTACCTGATCAATCTGAGTGAGCAGGTTTTGTCTGAGTTGAAAGTCATCTACACTGTAAATAGAGTAGTTTCTCTTCACTTGGTCCTGGATTGGAACAACAAAGATTCAGCACAGATTTGAAAACACGTTTAAAATGTAAAATGAACCAAAAAGGAACAGCGTTGTGACCGTACCATCGATGAGTGGTAACTTCTATATGAGCGTCTTGTGGAGTTCTGAAATTCAGTGAGGAAAGAAACAGTCAGTCAGTATAAAAAAAAATCAGTTTGTCAGTTTCAAAAATGAAAAGTATTTACCCGCTGCAGAGATCTTTTCAACAACTGTTCTTTTTGAAAAGTGCTGTCATAGTAATCCTTCTGGTGCTGGAGTAAAATGATATAAAGTGATAATTTGTGAGTTTATATGTACAAACATATCACTGTGGTCAGAACAAAATCAATCAAACAAAAAATTCTTTAGTTGTTTTTCAGTTTTTGACATAATATGAACATGCCTGTTGTTCTTTACATTGTGTAAAGTGTGTAAATTCCATGATGAATAGAGTAAATGAAATAAAAGAAATCAAAATTACTTGGAAAAAAAGGTTCCATTGACTTATATTAAAAGTAAAGTATATTTTTTCCTTCCCCTGTAAAGTTAGTATTGGTTATTGGAACTAGATTATTTATAAGCACTTTTAGGGCATTTCTATTGGTCCATCTGTAATTAATTTTTGGCACTTTGTAAAAGTCAGCTAGAATTTTCTAATTCTGTAAAAAAGTACAAAATGGTAAAAATGTAGATACTAGATTTTGCTCCAAGAGCAATGAGATATATCTTCAAAACACTAACTATAAAGAAGAAAGAAAAGTTTTTTTTTCCAAGACATTTTGGAAAATGTCTATTGGTCTATTTATCATACACTTTTCACACAGTATAAAGAGAAGCTGGTTATGTTATACAAACCACGATGTATTAGATAGTAAGTTGGATTTTCATACATTCTGTTGTATGACTTCCTGCTTTGAAATTCCATCATGTGTTGATATCAAATTGGGCTTTGCCTTTAAGGTCTGGATGGACTCCACTTGGGTGATTTTGGCAGGAACCTTTATGAAGAGATAATAAACAAAAAATATTATTATTGAAAACTAATATATTATGGTATCCAAAAAGACCAAGAAGATAACTGTACACGTAATTTTGCCCTGTTTCTAAAGTAGCTTCATAAAAGTTTAATTGATTTAGTTTGTGATTACTACACTTCTCATTTATTCTTCTGGATGTACCAATATTTTAATGTTTTAATAATGTAATCTGTATGGTGTGGGCAAGAGAGTGTTTTATTACCTTGCAGTCTGTGCCAAGAGTCTCAATATTGGACTCGAGGAGACGCCACCCAGGTTCGTCATCTGTCATGATCATTTTTTTCTCATGCTTGCAGGAGATCAGAAAGGCCATAAGAAGAATAGCTGTCCAAAAAGGAAATACAATCGGAAATACATCAGGTACACCAATCTATAGGCAGACTGCATCTTGAAACTTAAGATAAAATGCAACATTAACCAGGCATTAAACTTTAACCTGCTTATTGTAGTCACTAAAACTCTGTAAATAGCTCAACCGTACCTAGAAGAAGAAGAAACGCGAAAATCATGATGCTGACAGCAGCGCTGCCCATCTGGGCACCTGAAGATCTGCGTAGATGACAGTTTGGTGTGCTGGTGCAGTCACACACAGTGACTGAGAGGTTCTGTGTCAGGGAAAGGCCCTGGTTGTCTGATACTTTGATCTGAAGCTCGTGAACACCTGAATAGACAGTGTTCTCTTTCACCAGGTGCACAGTTGTCCCTACAGAGAGAAAGGCATGTCCTTTGAAAAACATACACTAATATTTATATACACAATTACATGTTTTCATGACAACATAATGAGAAAAATGTTGTTTCAGCAAACCTCTATAATAGTCTCTAAATAGATTTTTATATGTAAAGCTATTTGTAAGTGATATTGATTCAGATATTGCATGTAGACATTAATAATTAATAGAAATGCAAAAATCTTATAAGATTTAAAACCTGCTGGGGCAAATTTTCAGAAAATACAAAACTTGTTCAAAAAGCACAATTTTGAATGTTTGCGTGGCTGCATGAATTATTCTTTCATGGAAATCCACCTGGTCTGATCAAGATGTAGTGTTAATTTTATGGTTAAGTCTGTAAAATCATATTAATATGTATCTTTAAAACCACAACAGGGAATATATATTAAGGGCCATCTCCTGTAAGGCAGCTGTAAACCAAATGGTAAATAAAGCACTGAGTCATATTTAGAGATCTTTGTTTACCACTGGTGGGGTCAATACTCCATTTCCCTTTAACATCCCCCAGGAGCTCGTAGGTGAAGGGGCTGCTGTATGGAGGCAGGTCCAGATCCACAGCAGTGATGTTTGTCATAGTGGCCTCGTCCGATAAACACATACCCAGTGTGTTCACCTCAAGTATGGGCAGATTATCATTCAGATCTCCCACTTGGATGATCAAGGTTCCTGTCCCTGTCATAGGAGGCTCACCTGGACGTTGGAGAAAAATTAGTAATATTAGAGTACCATAAAACAGTGAAAACACGATGTGGCTGGTAAATGTGCTGCAGAAGGCCCATGAGAAGAGGCTAATTAGAGGTGCACAACCTCAGTAAAAAAGACACTGTTATTTGTATTGTCAGTTTGAAATGTGGTGGTGGGATTAGTTAGCTTAGTTAATTGACTATTATAGAGTGGAATTTTATGACTGTAGGTGACCATCTCAACTTTTATGGATGTTAGGAAAATGACTTTTCTGCTGTATTCAAAATAAAAGGACATTTCTGAGCAGACATTATGGCCTCTGCTGACTCTTCTCCTGCATGATTCTGCAGTATTATGGAAGCATTTGAGTAGCAAATTAAAATTGAAAATGTGATGTGTAAAATGGCAATGTATTTATACTGGATTAAAATCACTTCACAGTTACTACTGTCAGACTGTAAAACTACACACATTGCAGATTCATACTGGATTAAAATATCTCCACAATTATTACTGTCAGACTATAAAACTACACACACTGCAGATTCATACTGGATTAAAATCACTTTACAGTTATTACTGTCAGACTATAAAACTACACACATTGCAGATTCATACGGGATTAAAATCCCTTCACAATTATTACTACCAGACTGTAAAACTACACACACTGTAGAGTCATACACTCCACAATGATTACAAATATAATTAGTGCTGTTTCTTACCATTATCCACAACATAGAGGATCACACTGTAGGAACTATTCTTCAACAAGGGTGATTCTCTGTCCAGAACCTTTGATGTGAATACTTCCCCAGTTTCTGGATCTACAGTTATCCAGTTATCTACATCTTCTCCTTTGGTAAAACTGGGGACATGAAAGTGAGAGAAACACAGAGAGATTTCAGGCTAAAGTTCTTTCCAGCACAATTAGCTTTTCAACAAATGAAAGTTTAAGGCAAAAGACAGCTACTGTACCACTCACTGAAACTTGCTGGCAAAGGTTTTATCAGGGTCTTTGGCTTCAAGAGTGCACAAGTGGGTTCCTAGTTTGGTGTTCTCCATGATCCCCACTTTTCTAACAGGTGGTACAAACTCTGGAGGGTCGTTCACGTCCTCCACAGCAATGGTGACAGGATACAACTTAGGGAAGCCTGGCAAACTTTTGTCAGGCCCCTCATTGAAGGTCTTTACATCCCATAATCTCTTAGCAGGACGTCCGGTGATCTCACAGGAGAAATATGGCACCTCATTTGCCACACTGATTGACACATTTCTTGAAGTTTGCTCCTCATAATCCATTGCCTGTGCAATTAAAGAAGAATAAAAGTACCAGGTTCATTAAATCAGTGTGAACTGCATTGCGTCACTTTCGGAAACAAAATCTCAAATCTCTAAAATGGTTTACAAGAGAAGAAAAACATTCTTATCTTGTAATAAAGGTCAATGTAGTAAGGATAAAAAAAGTTATTTTTAAACATTTCTTTAAGACGGTGTAAATTATGCAACAAAGTAAAAAAGACAACTAAAATGTAGATTTTAAAAATGTAACTACTATGATTAAAATGACCTCATAGCATTTCATTTGTTTTTCCTATATTCTGTATTGGCTCAGATACATTGTAAATGAGGGTCTCCCTCAATGTGCTTTGGGGTCAAAAAAAGGTTGATTGATTGACTGATTGAATTTAATTAATTTAGTACAGCACACTGTAAAAAGTGCACTCTTTAAAAAAGATGGTTCTTCAAGAGTTCTTCAATAAAGACAATGATTGTATACAACACCATGAACATTCAAAGAACCATTTGCATGTTTAAATGGGTCTCTGCATTCTGAAACGGTTCTCCAGATTGATAGAGAATGGGTTATATATGGTTCTGTATAGCACCAAAAAGGGTTCTTCTATTGCTACAAGCTTGACATTGTCACAATACCAGAACTACTTTTTGGTGCTACATAAGACTATTGTTTATAGAATCATTCTGTTTACTAAAGAACCACTGAATAGCCAGAATTTGATTTTAACTGTTTTAAAGTATACAATTATTGCTTTTGTTTATCTAAGCTAAAATTTTCATGCAAAGTTTTCATTTGAATTGATGAAAAACACAATTTCCTCCTTAAGTGTCCTTCAATAACAACGATTTACAATATATGTCAATTTAAAAGTAAATATGTATGTGAGATTTTAAAAAACTGAAAGCGAGCTGGATTTCATCTTCATAGGTGAAGGAGCAGGTCTGCATTTATGAAAGTGTTAGTGTGTTTAGCTGTTGTATGTTTATTGTGTCAGTTGTGCAGGAATATTTAATATAAAGAAAGCTGCAGTTCTTTATAAGCTGCAGCACAGCTCAGCACAGCCTTCTATGTGGAGAGGAGTGAATTATTTTTCACAGGGGGTCTCATCGCTTCCCTTTCTCTCTGCATTGCTCACTAGCAGCTCAACATTTCCCACACAGAGAGGGGGCAGAGTTCTAGTTTCTCTGATTACAGAATTATGGGGACAAATATTTTATTTGCTTATGTTGACTGAAAATATTTGAGTCGATTACCATTCCAGGATGGAGAAAGAGGCTATGTAAGCTCCTAAGTCTACTGCTAATTATCTTCATTTCAGAGTTGAATCCTCTACTGAAATCACTTGCGAAACACTTCCCATAATCTCTACAGCTGTATGACTCAAGTGCATGAGCTAAGAGTCAACACAATGCCATCTACAAATTGGACAAGATCAGACATGATATTAAGGTGCAAATTTGTTTAGCAAACAACAGAACACTCAAATACCTTTAGAACTGTTATCACTCCTTCATTAGTTTTGGGGTCCGTCTCTATTTTTAAATATTTTTCCTTATCTCCATGAATTGTGTATTTAGCTTTCCAGGCTTGTGAACCTGGACTGTCTTTATCAGCTACTTGCACACGCAGGACTTCCACTCCGCTTTCTCGTTCCTTTACCCTACCAGGGCCCTAAAGAGAGATATGTAAAATATATGTTAGTAAGACCTAAAATAGCAGTCATATGCTGTCAGTGAAACATGAATTAAACAAGAGAACTTCATAAAAAATCTCAGAACTGCTCTCAGAGTATATATAGTGCTGTGAAAAATCATTTGCCGCTTCCCATTTTTTTCTACTTTTGCATATTTGTCACAATTGAATGTTTCAGATAATCAGACTCCTTTTAATATTAGACAAAGATAACCCAAGTAAACACAAAATGCTGTTTAAATGATGATTTCATTTATTGAAGGAAAACCACCATCAGAACATCATACCAACAGTGAAACATGGGGGTGGTAGTGTGATGGTCTGGGTCTGCTTTGCTTCTGCAGCACCTGGATGATGTATCATAATTGATGGAACCATGAATTCTGCTTTCTATCAGAAAATCATCAAGGACAGCCTGTAAATTAGTTGGATGATCTGAAACATTTAAGTGAGTGGCAAATACATGTTCACAGCACTGTATATTTGCATGCATGGATATTTAATGAGAAAGAACGATTAATGATAACGATAGAAGAGAAGACTACAAATAAAACCAACTAAAATGGAATTTCCTTGTCCAGCAAAGCACCAAATATCTACAAATAGATTAATATGCACTGAAATGACTGCCAAAAAACAAATTATTATAAATTAATTCATTTGGATGACACTGTCTTATACAAACATCAGAAAGAGTGTGATCTGGTGTAGCTTTAGCAACTGAATTGTATGGCTACAACAATCTAAGATCAAAAATATCTCCCTATGTCCTTGATAAAGCACTATTGATGTGTAAACGGTTTGAAAGCCATTTCAAATGGTACTGAATAATTCACTGTCCAAAACAGTATACAAATATTAGGAATGTTTTACACCACCAACCATCTATCCACGCCAGGCTATCCCACCAAATTCAGGCCAAAACTCCAGGATAGAGGCTAGAAGTATTTAGTTGTTGAGGCTTCTGTGTAGTTTTCTGATAAAAATATTGTAGCACGTTCAAAATGTTCTGCATGTTAATTTTAGAGTATTAGTTCTGCAGCATGTTGACTGGGTTATTCGATGAGTACTCTTATTATGAAGGCGGGCAAGTTTGTGTTCTATTTGATTAAGAAGTACTGAATTAATCTAATGCTGATGGCAGAGGAACCAAGTTACAGTTAGGCATAGAATAAACAGACAAAGCTCTCTTTATGTACGGCGTGGCCGACTATAGCCCTGGGTCAACAAATATGCCTGATTTGTTTCTATATCTGTGTCTGTATCCTTATAATCCAGGACAGAAATACAGTTCAAACATTTACTGAATCTGTAAAGTCGCCCATTCCATTCGGTCTTATCATGACATCATGCGTGACTCACATCCGGAGTTATGGTGCTATGAAAAGGGACTGAGATGCATGTCATCTGCCTCTCACCATGTGGAACTGGTGGGTTTGTGCATCTATATTCTGTGTGAAACTGACCATTCGACATTCAGGAAATCACTAAGGACTGAAACATCACGCCGGAAACCCTTCATTCTTCATTCAGTCCACATCAGAGAGACGTGTGAAATAAGGTACGGAGAGTTTACAGCTGCTGAAGTTGCTGCAATGGTTTTGGGAAGTAGTGAAGAAGATAATGGAGCATTTTGATAAGAAACATATGAGTATTATCATCATGGAGCCAATTGTGAATTATGCACTGTACCATAGAGTATTTGAGATCTGTCAAGAAGATGAAGGTGAAGCATGAGTGGACCTTGCATTGACCTAAAACACTTTGACAAATAGTAATAAAAAACAGGTAGATCATTAGTGGAATTTGATGTATTCAGTAAAAAGCCTCACATCACAGCTACAGGAGATTGACATACAATCACAAGAAATGCCTTCAAGAAGTGATTTCTGGCTGAGGAGTCAATGCCAGCTATTGCTGGGGTGTGGTCTATTTTTTTGCCTACATTATGAATGAGTCATTCTTTCAACCTAATGAGAAATCAGCTCACAAGTACAGTGCTTGTTAAGAGTTTTTACATAACATTAGGCCTCATTCATCAACATCCTCCTAAGTTTGTTCTTAAATGTGTTCTTGAGAAAGATCCTAAGAAAAAGTCTACGTCAAATTCATGATGTGTTCCTGAACTTCAGAACTGTTTACAACTGTAAATATTGTGATATAAAGTCTGTTCTACAGTTTCTCATTAGGTTGAATGAATAACTGACTCTAAATGTAGGTATTGTGATATAAACTGAGTGTTTTACAGTTTCTCATTAGGTTGAATGAATAACTGACTCTAAATGGAGGTATTGTGATATAAACTGAGTCTGTTCTACAGTTTCTCATTAGGTTGAATGAATAACTGACTCTAAATGGAGGTATTGTGATATAAACTGAGTCTGTTCTACAGTTTCTCATTAGGCTGAATGAATAACTGGCTCTAAATGTAGGTATTGTGATATAAATTGAGTCTGTTCTACAGTTTCTCATTACGTTGAATGAATAACTGACTCTAAATGTAGGTATTGTGATATAAACTGAGTCTGTTCTACAGTTTCTCATTAGGTTTAATGAATAACTGGCTCTAAATGTAGGTATTGTGATATAAACTGAGTCTGTTCTACAGTTTCTCATTAGGTTGAATGAATAACTGACTCTAAATGTAGGTATTGTGATATAAATTGAGTCTATTCTACAGTTTCTCATTAGGTTGAAGGAATAACTGGCTCTAAATGTAGGTATGTAGGTACCCAGTGCTGACAGTCCATGAGGTGTCCTTGAGTAAGACACCTAACCCCCAATTGCTCCCCGGGCGCCGTGGATAGGGCTGCCCACCACTCCGGGAAAGTGTGCTCACTCTCTATTGTGTGTTTATTCACTAGCGTGTATGTGGTGTTTCACCTCATGGATGGGTTAAATGTGGAGGTGGAATTTCCCCATTTGTGGGATTAAAAAAGTATCACTTAAATGTAGGAATTATGATATAAATTGAGTCTGTTCTACAGTTTCTCATTAGGTTGAATGAATAACTGGCTCTAAATGTAGGTATTGTGATATAAACTGAGTCTGTTCTACAGTTTTCCATTAGGTTGAATGAATAACTGACTCTAAATGTAGGTATTGTGATATAAACTGAGTCTGTTCTACAGTTTCTCATTAGGTTGAATGAATAACTGACTCTAAATGTAGGTATTGTGATATAAATTGAGTCTGTTCTACAGTTTCTCATTAGGTTGAATGAATAACTGACTCTAAATGTAGGTATTGTGATATAAACTGAGTCTGTTCTACAGTTTTTCATTAGGTTGAATGAATAACTGGCTCTAAATGTAGGTATTGTGATATAAACTGAGTCTGTTCTACAGTTTCTCATTAGGTTGAATGAATAACTGGCTCTAAATGTAGGTATTGTGATATAAACTGAGTCTATTCTACAGTTTCTCATTAGGTTGAATGAATAACTCCCTCTCTTCATGTTGATTCAGCACAGAAATAAAGTCGCCCTTACACATCATGTGCCTCTCACCATGTGGAACTGATGGATTTGTGATGAAACATGCATTTTGATGTGAAACATATTAAGATCATGTTTTATGATGAGCCTTTAAAGGAGAGTTTATGAAGAAATGCACACATGGAGAAAATGCAGTCAGACCCCAGAGGGTTAAATCATCATAAATAAAAATTTCAATGCTCTTTGTTCTACTAGTATCATAAAAAAGGAAGAAAAAAATATCCATACATGCAAGTATGATACATGAGGTGTGCTTACTTTTACTGTAAACCATTAATATTTCTACCTGGAGTTTCTACCTGGTAACTACAGGTATTATGTACTATTATGCACATAATAATCATACTTTAGTAGGTTGCTTATTATTGCTTATTTACATGCATTTCAAATCTAACATTTTTAGCACTTACTGTTTGACCTGTGATCTCTGGGAAGTGATTATTCTTGTCAATAATGTTCATTGTCACAGTACTTGTGCTGGAGAGCTGCACTTTATCTCCATGATCCTTGGCTTCCACCACAATGGTATATTTTTTTGCTTTCTGGAAAATAAATATAGAACTTTACCAAAAATTACAACTAAATGGATCTCGAGCATGAAGCAAGTTAACAAATAAGACACAGAGTCATTTGCAGTCTGTGCATTTATTTACCTCATAGTCCAAACAGCCTCGAAAAAAAATCCTTCCTGTAATCGATGCTCCAGTCGGCTCAAGGAAAAACTCCACATTGTCCGTTTTGGGAGTAACAGAGATGATATTGAAGGAGAAGGTTCCATTTGGAGTTTGTGAGTCATCCCCATCTTTGGCCATCATTGTTGCTACTACCTGACCTGTTGAGATTTAGATGACCATCAAGACTGGCAATATGACTGTAACATATTCTGTAAGATTAACCAGTAAACAGTGCAAAGCTGGATCACCTTGAGCTGTAGACTCATCCACAGTAGCCTGATAGTGAGGTGGACTAAAGACTGGGGCGTGGTCATTAATGTCCAGGATCCTGACCTCAACCCCGAGCCTTGTGTCCACTTTGTTATTGGAGACATTTGTTGCTTCAAATGTTAACTACAACAGGGAGAAAACAATGCAATAAATAATCATAGATTAAAAAGGGATTTTATCATATCTCATCATTTTTAATGGCACTCGTTTGAAATGCTGCACAAAATGCAGTGAAATGCAAATCATTAGAACCCTATAGTTTACTGAAAACTAGTACAGCTCATTTTCAGCAATTGAACTTATTATTTCAAAATAATGTCTAATTTCCTCAAAATAATAACTTGGAATATTTTTTAAACCTAGGATCCATTTTAACCAGCATCAGCTCAGTTTTTTTTTATCTGACCTGGTAGAAATGAGCTTTTATCTAACTCACTTCTTTGGCGACCCTCAGCTGCACAAAGAGTCTGTTGGTAATCTGTGCCTTGCTTAGTAAATCTGCCCCTGTTTTCAAAATTACATAGTTAGGAAAGAAAGTTGTTTTCAAGATCAAAGATAATTCTAATCAGGTTCCCCAAGTTTGAAATCCTGTTTATAGATGTATGTTTAGATACTTGAAAACAGAAACTTGTGCAGTTACAAAAGTCAGAACTGCAGTCAACGTGTATTTGTCCATTTAAAATTAAGCTCCTCGCACAAAAAATTAGTCACCTTGCATGTTGAAGGTGGTGACTATTTTTTAATCTGGGGAGCTTGTAAATAAAAATAATTTCATTTCCAGGCAAGAATTGCTTCTAGAAGTCAACGCCGGTCCCTCACAAGCAATTTCTGAAAGAAAACTCCACAGGGAAGCGATTTTTGTTCACGAGGTGTGAAACACATCAGTGGTCCCTGTCTGTTAGTTTCATGTTTCAGCCACAGTTCTGATGAGAATTTCCTGTAAACTGGGATTTTTGCCACTGCTGGTAGATCTGTATGATCATACATTTCAATACACTTGCAAATTCAGCTATTTCTATCACTCTATGGCCTTTGTCATGCCCAAATGCAATCATTCCTTTTTTTTCCAATCATTCACATATGCTTTGTGATCCATTTTCTACACATCGAACGGGACATTCACTGCACTGTACTGCCTCTTATCAATCTATGATTTATAAACTGATAATCCTTATGCAGCACCATCTGCAGGAGCCTGAAGTTACTATCACCATAAACATGCAAGGTGACAATTTTTTTTTGTCTGAAGAAATCTATTTAGAACAATTTTGGGGCTTTGTTTATGAAACAGAAAAATTAATTTTGTCATTTTTAGTATTACAAGAAGTGTAGCTTCCATTTTCATTCTAAATAGATTTCTGGACACTTTCATTTCTCACATGTGCTTTGTGATCCATTTTCCACATATCGAACGGAACATTCACTGCACTGTACTGCCTTTTTTCAGTCTATGATTTATAGACTGATCATCCTCTTGCAGCACCATCTTCCGGAGCCTGAAGTTACCACATTACCACGCTACCACCTTAAACACGCAAGGTGACTAACTTTTCTCTGAAAAACTTTTGTTCTATTTAGAACAATGTTAGGACTTTGTTTATGAAATTTGAAGACGTTTTATAATTTTTAGTATTACAAGAAATCTAGCTTCTCCTTTTCATTCTAAATACATAAAAAAGTTATATTTCTGGACACTATCATTTCTTTACATTGTCGCACAATGTTGCTTTAAGGCAACGTACACCCCAAAAAAATCACACATTATTATTTTTTTATTGTTTTTCATTTGAAAAATGTGATGGATTATATGTAAAAAAAAAAGTGAGTCTCATAGTGCATGCAGTAGGGTGTTAATTAGAATTTGAAAGTGTACAAAAGTTTTTAAATGACCATTTATATAGTTATTGGTGTGTGGGTTTATATTTATAAATGCTAAACATGGTGTTTTGCTGAATAAATAATCAGCTATGTAAGTATATGTATACAAATTATTGTAGCAAATTAACTTTCTGATAGTGACATACACTTTATTTACAAAAGTATTTGCTTTTCCCTTCACACGCATATGACCTCCCATGTGACATCCCATTTAATATGATGCTGGCCCACCCTTTGCAGCTATAACAGCTCCAACTCTTCTGGGAAGGTTTTCCACAAGGTTTAGGAGTGTGTTTATGGGAATTTTTGACTGTTCTTCCAGAAGCGCATTTGTGAGGTTAGACACTGATGTTGGACAAGAAGGCCTGGCTCACAGGCTCCGTCTCCGCTCTAATTCATCCCAAAGGTGTTATATTGGGTTGAATTCAGGACTCTGTGCAGGCTACTCAAGTTCTTCCACACAAAACTCGCTCATCCATGTCTTCATGGACCTTGCTTTGTGCAGTGGTGCGCAGTCATGTTGGAACAGGAAGAGGCCATCCCCAAACTGTTCCCACAAAGTTGGGAGCATGAAACTGTCCAAAATCTCTTGGTGCTGAAGCATTAAGGGTTCCTTGCACTGGAACTAAGTGGCCATGTCCAACTCCTGAAAAACAACCCCACACCATAATCCCCCCTCCACCAAACTTTACACTTGGCACAGTGCAGACAAGTACCGTTCTCCTGGCAACAGCCAAACCCAGACTTGTCCATGGGATTGCCAGACGGAGAAGCGTGATTCGCCACTCCAGAGAACACATCTCCACTGCTCTAGAGTCCAGTGGCGGCGCTTTACACAACTGCATTCGACGCTTTGCATTGCGCTTGGTGATGAAAGGCTTTGGATGCAGCCTCTCAGCTATGGAAGCCCATTCCATGAAGCTCTGTACACACTGTTCTTGAGCTAATCTGAAGGCCACATAAAGTTTGGAGGTCTGTAGCGATTGACTCTGCAGAAAGTTGGTGACTTCTGCACACTATGCACCTCAGCATCTGCTGACCCCACACTATCATTTTATGTGGCATATCTCTTTGTGGCTGAGGAATACACATTTTACCAACTTCATGAACACATGTAGATTTCAAATTCTGAATAACTGATGATTGTTTTACAATTTTAGTATAAAACAGTGATATTACTAAGTATTAACATATATGTGTTTTTTTGTTTAGTAACAGTTACAGCAGTTACAATTATTACTCTGAATGTACTTCAGAATGTGTGCATATAGTAATAAACCTTGCTCTAATTAAGGTGAAGATGAACATACCTTGAGCAATTGAAAAGTCTCGTAGTCGACCTTCTTATGCACCCAAATCTGGCCATTTTTTTGATCGATTTTCAGAACTTCTTTTGGCTCTTTATCAACACCACTGCCATGCAGCCCAAAGTTGACTATATATTTCTTGTCTAGTTCAATCTGGAACAAAAGAGCTCATTTAGAAAAGGTTATTTAAAAAATCATTTATATCATAATTAGAGGGGAAAAAAAATGTAAAATAAAAAATAAACCTTTCCCATGCTCAACGACACTTTAGAATGAATACATAATCAACAATACAGAACACACACACTCACTCCACAGTTCCCACAGCTAGCAAAAGAAATTTCAGTGACCCCAGCACAGAGTCATTCAGCTAGCTAGTCTTGTGAGGAAAAGAATCATGCTGCAACTACAATGCATCACACAGGAGGCCAGCCTGGGAAGCCTCGCAGGCTGAAGATGTCCTTCGCCACAGAGGGGTAGTATTTTCCTGCAGCTGAACACCACCAGTCCAGGCAGCCTCATATGCAGCGTTATCCAAGCAGCCAGACCAGATCATGCGAGGTCACGTCATTTAGGTCCCCAGTCCAGAGAGCCTCGCAGCCAGGGCGCCACCTGAGGGCCCGGTCCAGGCCGCATAATGGCCGCGATGCAGCGTCACACAAACATCCAGTCCAATAAACCCCCGAGCTACAGTTTGAAAACCGGTCTCAGCCAGTATCTCAGTGGATATGATGGCAAACGACAAACATCAAAACAAACACACAAACAATACAAAACTAACAGAAAACTGATATAAAGCAGCAGCCATTACAGCAGAACACACGCATTAATTTTTAATCACTCTGAAATTCACTTTAGCCCTGATATGTAGCAATAAGCCCTCCTAATGACTAATGTGGGTGTTAGTGTAGTGTAAGATTTTTACTATAGATATATAGGTAAAAGTTACAAATAAATATATTAGGTCCTACATATTGATGCTGCTGTCATTATGCATGACGTTAGATTTGGTTGGTTGGAAGATTTCACAAAACATGTTGCAATAATGATGGAGTGAAGGTGTAAATGAAAGGTGAAGGAGCTTCCTTAAGTTCTCAGGGAGAACATAAAAAGTTACCAAGCCCAAACAGAGAATTAAACTACTGTCATCACAACTGTTTTAATAATGTTCGAGTGGAAAGTTTATGGAAGTTCATAGAGAGGCACGATATGTAAGGTTTCTCTTCTCAGACTGATGATGAAGAAGATATATGAGAAGAGAAAGCAGCAGAGCATCACTTAAACCAAAAACAATAAACAGCAAATCACACCGTAACTATTTCCCTTTCCCCAACCCTCGCTCAACTGCTCTAAAAAGACAGGTACTCATTAAGTTTGCACACAAGCATTTAGACCAATCAGAACCATTGTAGAACAATGTTCTCTGGTCAGATGAAACAACATTAAAACTCTTTGGAAAGAATTGGCTGTTTGGAAAATAAGGGTTCTCTGTTTGATCCCAAGAATACCAGTGAAGCATGAAGGTGGGAGTATCAGGATATGGAGCTGCTTTTCGGTAAACAGTGCTGGAGCATCACACACCATTGAAGGAAACATGAATGGAGTGACATACCAGGAGATATTAGAGGAGATTTAATCTCATCAGCCAAGAAAATGAACATTTCAATGAAGATTAAGATATTATCCAATTGAACTCTTTTACACACCACATTATTTTTACTTCATCGCCTTTATCTACCCTTATTTTACAGTCACTGTAATCCACACTTTTTAAAAAGAAGCTTCCTCCAGGGTTTATATACAACCATAAACAAAAAAACAACAAATGTTTGATGTCAAGCTTCTAACAACAAAAGAAACCTTTTCAAACAGGTTCTATATATGTAATCATATACAACATGTTCTCCATTAGTCTGAAGAACCACTTCACCATGCAGTGAACCATTTAGGGATGCAAATGGTTCATTTAGTGTTCATGGTTCTATACAGTATCAATGTCTTTTTCTAAAGAACCCTTCAAGAAGCAGTTACTAGAATCCAAAGGTCATTAGCCACATCTGAATGTTTTATTGTGCTTTATGAGCTGAACTCGTACATAATGAGAATATTATATGTTATGGGGGTGTGAAAATCACTTGCTTTATTATTAATGAAATATGGCACAAAACACCTCTTGAAGCATTACCTATACAAATTATTATACTGTTTTTACTAGAACCATGAACAGAACACTCAAAGAACCATTTGTGTGCTTAAGTGGTTCTCTCCATGGTGAAATGGTTCTTCAGATTGATGGAGAATGTGTTGAACATTTTTTCAGACTGATGAATGTGTTGTATATGGTTCTATATAGAACATTTTGAAAAGCCTTGAAACTTGTCTAGCACTTATTAGCCTCTTATTAGTGATGACTACTTTGGCATATGGAATAGATCTTGAAGTGCTAGTAACTTCTAAATTGTTATTATTCTAAAGCCATCTTCAGAAGATGCTACCTAAAATCTATAGGAATAAAAATGTTACCAATTATCCATGTAAGTTGAAACACCTCAGCAGTTTCATTGTTGTACAGGTAAAGGTTCTTCATTCCACATTTATAGCTTTAACAATCTGTTCTGTGTTGAAGGTGATATGAAACTTGATACTCACCGTCCCCAACAAATATGGGAAAGGGCCAGGGTTTTCTTCTTCAATGTTGAAGCTGTCAATGATCCAGGCTCTCTTCTGCCTGATCCTGCTGTGAACTGCTACAGAGCAGATATACTGAAGAACAGAGAGAAGTTGCTATGAGTTAATCAAGCAAAAGTGTAAACGAGAGAACATCTAATTGAACACCAGTGATCTAATAGCAAAAGGCAGTTTCCTCCCTTTCATTAAATGTAGTTGATTTGACCTCACTCTTACACTATTAAATGATAACTCTTCAAATGACAGGAAAAGTCTGTAAGATTTGGTTAGGTAATATAGCTGCAGCCAAAAAATGATTGGTTCAGTGCTCACCTGATGCATTTTCAATTAGACATTAGATCTAGAACTATTTACAGCTAGATAGCAAAACCTGCTAATTTGCAGACATGGAGACACACAATACTTGTAATTTAATATCAATTAAACAAAATAAACCCTACTTTTACTTTGTCATATGTATGACTAGTAGTAGTAGTAGTAGTAGTATTTTTATGTTTTTTTATTCAACCTATATTAATGTTTCATTTCATCTTTTGTATTGTTTACTATGATCCTGTATATCCAGAATTAAATAAATATATCCTTTGCTCAAATTGCATTGTATTAAAATGCTGTTCATGATAAAATTAACAAAGTAAATTACAAAAGATGTAGATCTTGATTAGCCAAGACATTTGGTGTCTTTAGGATTGGAGCTACAGGACTAATGTAGCTTCAAGTAATATAAGCTTATACTGCACCAATTAGCATGGCGCTGCCTGCAAAATATTTCCCTCTGAGCATCTGGAGTTTATTCCCTCTAATGGACTTGATTATGCGTTTTTGACATTCTATGTCTCACTGTTTTCTATAAACATGAAATAAAGTGCATTAGCATAAAGCCAAAAACAGTAGCAGTAGCCCTCCTAAAGCTTGACATTTGTACCATTTGGAGAGAAGAACAGAAGAAAGAAGCTGGGGACTGATTGGTGTTTGAGAATGACTGATTGATTGTTTATTATTTATTTATTTATTTTTTAAAAATGAAACCAATCTGTCTTTAAGGAGTTATTACTGCTTCAGTAACCAGTGCTCCACCTGCCCCTGAGGCTAACTCTCCTTTTCTGAAACACACAGTAATCACCTTTTTTTGAGGCTTTCTCTTTCCTTTTTCTATCTTTTGTTATCTCAGACCACATCTTCAGAAATACGGCTGTGGTGTGAGAGGAGCCTGCAAGTCTACAGGACAGAACTCTGAGAACTCGCGCTGGAGCTCTGGACAGTTCTTCTTTAATCTAGAAGACTGAACCTCCCTTTTATGAATAAAGACAGGACTATGGAACTAGGAGGAGATGGTCAGAAGCTATTTAAAACAATAACAAATATCAATCTGTATGAAATGTAAAAGAGAAACAGAATGAACAAGCTGGATCATGTAGAATGATGTTATTACAAGAAATTTGGCACATCAGTTTTATTTGCCTGTTTGATTTCTCAATGTTCTACATCCATCCATCACTGCTGACTATGTGCTGTTTCCTGTCCAGCATGTACTTATGTTTGAATGGGTGAAGCCAAATCTGATAAGCCAAAAAATTATAGTAGAGTGATGTTACTGTACAGGTAGTCATTATTATGATAAAATATCCTGTTAACAACATTAACCCCTTAAAATATGAGGATTGTTACATATTAAACCTTATTATTCAGTAACTACAAGGACTTCAGCGTAAACTAGTTGAGCTCTTCTTAGGTTATAGAAGTGTGTAATAAATATTTGGGCCTGCCGATAGGCCCTGACCTTTCCCTTAGGTCAGGTCAGGGCCTATCAGCAGGCCCAAATATTTATTCAAACAGTTTCATCACTTTGAAGGAAATTCCATAAATTTTCAAAATTTCTGCATAATTCAGTGGTTGAGATCAAAACCAAAGTCCTTCAAAGTGGTTTGGTATGAAATGCCTTGTTCTAGAGAGAAATACCAGTTTTTATTTTTACAGTGTTGGGGATAGGAACCAGGGGACGCCATGTATACAAAACAAACATATATTCTTGAAAGGGGGTTTTTCAAAGGTTCTATATAGCGCCAAAAAGGGTTCTGCTGTGTTTTGTAGTGTACCACTATCTTTGCCAAAGAACCCTAAGCCATTTTATTTTCTATACAAAACCACTTGTGAACCTGAAAGCATCTTCTTAGTTTTATATGCAGTGTTTTTCTTTATGTTCCTCTGCATGATCTAGACTCTGTTTTACCCCACATGTAAACACGTTCACTGAAGTAGCTTTTAATCATTTAAGAAATATTGCTAAAGTTCGGCCTTTTCTGTCTCAGAGTGATGCAGAAAAACATGTTCACGCGTTTGCTACAAGCAGACTTTAATACTGTAGTGCTCTTCTTACTGGACTTCCTAAGAAAAGTATACATCACTTACAGCCTGTACAAAATGCAGCAGTGCACATCCTAACAAAAACTAAAAAGAGAAACTGCACTGGCTGCCTGTATCATTCAGGATAGATTTCAGGATTCTGCTACTAGTCTTTAAAGCTCAAAATAAACTAGCACCTGCTTACATCACAGAGTGTCTGTCTGTTTATGTTCCGGCACGTAATCTAAGATCTGCATATAGTGGCCTTCTACAGATACTCGCTGTAAAACACAGAAAACATGGAGAGGCCTCTTTCAGTTATTATGCTTCTAAACTGTGGAACTCAATTCCACCTTTTATCAGACAGTTAAGCTCAGTGCTCACTTCTAAGAAGCACCTAATATCATATCTCTGTAAACTAGCATTTAATTAAAACTGAATGTCTTGTGGTGTTTATCTTTATCTTCTAATTTAATCTTCTTCATTTTCTTCTCATTCTAATTAAATACTAATGATCTCTAACTGTTTTATAACATGTCTCTAAAGCGCTTTGGTACCGTAAGTCCTAAATAAAGGAAAATTATTATTATTATTATTATTATTATTATTATTATTATTATGCATTCCTGGGTTTTGAAAAATATGTAAAAGGCAAAACTCATCTCTCAATACTTTAGCAAAGACATCAGTCAGCGCATTCATAACCATTTCAAGTAATAACTTCCTGAGAGGGAGCTTTTAGGCTGCATTTACATTATAGGCCTCAATGTTCAATTCAAGTTTTTGCTCAGATCTGATATCTCCAGCATGATGGTTCACACTTGTTTAGGTAAGTGACTCAAATCTGTCATTAATGGGAATGAACTGGCATCCTGAAACGGCCACGTCCTAATCAGTAACATCAAGTGAACATGAACGAATCATGCATGGTATGAACCGCAAACAAACTAACAATTCTGTCTCAGTAAGTTACTCTAGAACAGAACATTTCACACCAAACCACTCTGAATCCACTCTGAAACTATTTGTTTAGAAAGAAAAGCTCCAGTTGTTCCTATCAGTTCAAGGAACAATAATTCTAGTTTTTCAAGAGCAACATTTTTAGCGAAGGGAGTGGTGTCAGTTTTAGCTTTGTCTGCTAAATCAAACAACACTGACAGCAGAACGTTATAACCCTCTGAGAAACACCTGAGGATAGAACCAGTGGTATTCAGAGTGTTTATTGCAAGTTACACCCTCAAACTTAAAGCCTTCCTGGTTCGAGTGTGTGACATTCACATGCTATAGAAATGTATAGATTATTCTCAGGAATGGATCATTATTGTACATTCTTCAGTGTTAATAAAAGATTCCTTAGTGGTTCTTGGCTAGGAAACACCTAGAAGTACTAAAGCAACTCTAATTAATGTGGAGATTCCTCACAATCTTCCACTAAAGGTTTTTTAGGGAAATAAAAGTGTTTCTTCTATAGGATTAATATAAAATCTTTTTGGCATCTTTGCTTTTAAGAGTTTGTTGCAAGGTTCTTGGCTTGGATATATGAATCTAAGAAGAACTCCAGATCCTTTGATTTATTCATTAAAAAAGTTTTTCACATTTACACTTCTGATTTATAAAATGGTTCTTTGAAGAACCTTCAAGCAAAAGTGGCTCTTCAATGGCATCACTATCGACACCTTTATTTTTCAGAGTGTAAATTTGTAGCATCTTAAACCCGTGGTTCCAAAATTCACTTTGTCATATTCTTCATAACTTTCATATTTCATAAGCAACATTCAAAAGGTGGGTGTCATATGAAAGCTGTAACTGTTTTCTCTCCAGTCAAATAGATGGGTAATGTAACTTTAGACGCTTATAATAAAAGAAGCTGAACTCACTTTTTTTGTATATTTAATATCGACCCATTTTCCCACAAATCTGGGCTATAAACTATAAACAGATGGCGTCTCTTCAGTGACATACTCTGTAAAAATTATTTTTATAAAATAATACAAAAAGTGTCTAAGATTTTTGGCTTTCAGCAGTAAATTGTAAGCATATAGCAACATATATAGATCATAAAACACATTTTCTGTTAATTTGAGGGGAACTTTTACAAAAAATAAATAAACAAAATTTAAAAATAATCGCATTTGTTTCATGCAAAACCAAATACACCCTAGAGAATAAGACATTAAATTAATTAAATGGTTCTTGTCTTGGACACGTTGTCCTAATATCAACTTTTAATTGATATAGAACCTTTACTATTTTGTGGAGATTCTTTAAACTTATTTCAGGTTCTTCACACTCACACATCCCATTTACAAAATGGATCTTTAAATAATTTTACACTGGTAGTTTCTTTGGGGAACCAATGTGGCTCTTTTACAGCATCATTCCAAAGAACCCTTTCTGGCACCTTTCAATTGAAAAGTTTAATGAAGGCACCTCAGTGGTCTAGAACCTCCCAATTATATGTCAAAAAGATTCTTCACACCTGCATATCTTGTTTAAAAAAATAGTTCTTCAAAGATGTTTTCACTGAAGGCTTAATAAGGGAATGGAAAGTGGTTCCTCTCTGCAATCTTCACTTTTATTTTAGGAGTTTAAACAGTGCAATATATACTGGAATATTGGAATTCTGTGAAGCTGCTTTGTGACAACATCGGTTGTAAAAGCGCTATATAAATAAACCTGATTTGATTTGATTTGAATAAACATGCTAAATTGCCCCTGGGTGTGAGTGTGTGAGTTACTGTCTGTGCCTCTCTGCCCTGCGATGGACTGGCGACCTGTCCGGGGTGTATCCTGGCTTCTGCCTGATGACCACTCCTGCAAAGCGGCTTAGAAAATAGACGGATGGCTGATTTGAATAAAACCCAGAAATTATTTTGACCAAAATAATTGCCCTGCTGACCTGAAAATTCTTTATAGCATCAAAAAGATTTTTGCTATTGTTACGTTGCCATTTTCTAATGATACAAGAACTGTTTTTGTGCTACACAGAACAATTTTTAAAAAGGTTCTATATAAAGAAATGTATCAGAAACATTCTCCATCAATCTGAAGAACAATTTCTCCATGTGAAGGTTCTAGACAGAACTCATGGGTCTAAAAGGAACAATAAAACTAACTACATACTGAGCAAGTTCTATAACTGAAGTGGAACTTTTTTCTTGATCAAAAAATGACTTTAAAGCTCATATCAGTCCAGGACCTGAACCACCGCAACAGAATGAAATGAAACCTAAAAATAAGGAAATAAATATTATTTATTAAATATTACTAATTTACTCACTCAAACACTTCAGTAGAAGTAAAAATATTTTCCTTTGAAAGCACTCAGGTCAAAAGTCCACATATATTTTTATCAACTGGAACTGAGTAAATATAAATAACTAATTTGTTTGGATTTTAAAAAAGTAACAGGCTAGTTCTTCTTTGATGACTGTAAAACACGGACTGCTAGTGACACATTTGAATGTTCTACCATCTCATGATTCCAGCTGTGTTCAAAAGTTAGTGTCTCCTACTGTATGTACATTCGCCCACCGGTCATCACTGACTGCACTGCAGAATATAATAATATGATTAGTTGTAATAATAGAAACCAGAGCCCAGATACGACATCAAAAACAGGTACTCACCACAGCAAAGAAGAGAGCAAGAGTTAGTTTCCTCATATTGTATTGGACAGTTGTGTGTGATCATGTGGCAAAGAAAGAACTGCTCTTTCCTCTCTGCAGGTTCCACTGCTATCCTCTTACAGTAAGGGGAGGAGGATGAGGGGTGAGTATTCTAATGAAGGAGGCCTGCCAACATGACATCATCAACTACAGCCAAGTACAGGATGCAAACTCAGTATAAGGAGAGTGGGGGTGTGGAGATGTGTGTGCATACACACACACACACACACACACACATACACACACACACACACACACTCCTATATATATATATATGAATATATATTGTACATTCTTGTATGACAGAGAAACAGGCAGCTACTCAGCACTGTCAGGTCTTCCTGAAGGACTGTGCTTTATTTAAATTAACTAGGTTTGTTAAAGTGTTACTCAAGAGACAATAATATAAAAACGTGTTTCTCTCTGATCCCAAAAGATGCGTCTTTCTCAGTGTTTGTGGAGTAGTGGGCTGGCCAGGGTACTTCTATAAGATCTTAAATTATAACCACTAAAACTCCTGTAAACTTTCTGGCTGATAACACAAGCTGTGCTTCTGCTTTTAACAGCTTACAGCACTAAAAATGTGCTTGGCGTTACTGTGTGACTTAACAGCAGCAAAGATAAAATAACACACCAGAAATGGTTTTACGACTCAAATAAAAAGAAAAAAAAAAGATCAGTATCAGTGAATTACCTCTGCATTTTCCCTTGTGTAAAGCACTTTGAATGACCACAGTGTATGAAAGGTGCTAGATAGATAGATAGATAGATAGTTTTATTTACTTTATTGATCCCAACAGACAATTAGACTAATTAGACTAATTACTATATTTCTATTCATATTTCTTGTTTCTGTCTGTTTTACTCCGTCTTGGTCTTCTATATGTACATTTACATAAATCTACTCTACATTGCACAGACATTAAGACCCAAGGCTGTGGCCTCATTGCACACAATTTCCTGCTTTCGCAACTGCTCAGGTAAGTCAAGGGTAAGTGTAATTATAGCTTAAAGCAGTGTTCTGCAGGCAGGGCCATCAGCAGTGAAGAGCAGCAGCTGTCTGATATATCAGTATTAATAACATCAGTTTAAGTGTGAAGAGCAGTTTCATCAACAACAATAACCAGATTTTATGAAAGAAATCAAAATGGCAAAGTTTACATCTGAGACTGCCTTGTAGCTTTGAGCTGAAGAGCAGAAAAGGTCATGGGAAATGAATGTGTGCTTGGTTCTCAGTGTTATCTTCTGTTGTCCATCCCCTCAAAGTCTTTCTCAATCATTAGATCATAGCAGCTCCTTTCATTTACATTTACCGCATTTAGCAGACTCTCTTATCCAGAGCGACTTAGAAGAAGTGCTTTGTCTATCTTGAGAAAGTATCTTTGCTAGTTACCAATAGGTTAGAGAGAAAGCCAGTCCTGAGCTTCATGTCGGAGAGGAATTCAGTTGTGAGTCAAACATACTGCAGAATAAGGAGTGGTGCTGAACAGGAACTCACACCTCTTTGTTTTTTCAATAAACAGTTACTTGTTTGAAAATAACCATCAGAAAGTTTCTACATACAATAAGAAAAAAAGCCAAATGTTTAGTTGAAGAAAAAGCTCCAAAATGCATCCTACACTGTTAGAAATAAAGGTTCTGTGCAGGTACATTTTCCATACATTTATGTACAAACAATATTATTGTAGGGGACAAACAAAGGCACATGAGTGGTTTTAAGGTCCAATTGTAAACCTCAAATAAGATTTTCCAGGTGAAAAGTTCATATTTGTATCTTTTTCATAAACGAATGTTTTAAAACAACAACAATAAAATAAAAGCCCTGAGACGGGGTGTGTGGAGTTAATACAGCTTAGAAAATATAATTTCAATGAATTATATTACAGTTATATTCCCTGACTAAAGGTACTGAGATGTACACATGAGGGTTCCACCCAAGTGACAAGAGGGGCACTGCCACAGTGACAGTTGACTACCTTTATGTCTGAGAGTGAACGGAAATATTTAAAAGGCAATTCCAGTAATTAAAATTTTTTTTTTAAAATAATTTAGAGACTGTAGATCTGTAATTTAGAGACTGTAGAAGTCATTCAGAGTGCTATGAAATGAAGTGGATTAGAACATTTACAGACAGAAATAACAGTTATAAAAGCAGTATCATATCTCATTTAAAAATGCTTATATCTAGTGCAGTACCGAATAAATCGATTGTTTTGGGTTTTCCTTCAGCTTATTTTTCACTTGCATCACATTTGCAGTTGAAATAGAGGAGATTAGTGTTTTTAAATGACCACTAAATTACTGTAAGTGTATAGAATAACAGCTACATCACGGTAATGCTGTGCAGGTCAGTGTTACTTACTGTTAATTAAATTACTGTGACTACTATGATGCAGCTAGTAGCCAGTAGTTCAATGATTTTAAGGCCAAAATCTTTTTAAAACTGTCTTAAAACAGTGTTTAGAATGTAGTAAATGATCTGGTTGTCTTTAAAATTTGTGTTAACACAGATTGTTTGCTTATGAAGTTTAACCCTCTAAAACTCCACTGGCAGACCCAAAGTTTTATTACACACTACTATAGCCTAAGAATAGCTTGACCAGTTTGCATTTAAATCCTTGTAATTACTGGATGATAAGCCTTAGCATGTAATAAGCCTAAACTTTTAAAAAGTTACTCCAAATGTTTTTTTTTTACAGATACACAGTATTCTGGAATGAAACTCTCATACCAGAGTTGGATATATAACAAATGGATGGAATTGCTCTGAAACTGTGCCCAATGTTTGCATACAAAGAAAATATAAATGTATTACATCACTTACTTTTCTTTTGACATGAACTGTGTTGATATAATACATTTTATGTTGTATTGTGTAAAATCAAAAGCAGTAATGAATAAGTTTTCTTATTAGTCTGAATCTCCAGGCGTGCCCAGTTATGATATCTCAGTCGGCTGATACCGGGGCTGCTCAGAACAGGCCGGGCAAGTTAGTGCAAATGCCTGGATTTGCATTTTGCTGAACATGCAGCACAATGAACACACATGAATAGAATGCGCAACTGCTGTGTTTTGTTTCTTTTGGCAAGAATTTTGTTGATTTAACATTTTATTCATGTGCAACCAAATGGCACATTTGAAGCCCGTGAAATCTAAACATTATTTTTACACCTAGTCCCCACCTGCATAAGTTCCCATTACAAGTCGTCTAGATCAGTTCAGACCTTTTAATCACACCTGATCTTTTGTGAGAAGGAGGGGTGGTAGTTTTATCGCAGGATTGCTGTGATGTATATGAGCGATTCATAAGACATCTCAGTATAAATTACAGAGAAGAGAGTGGCTGCTGGATTTAATGTATAGAAAAAAACAAGTTTCTTTTTCAGAACAATCAGCTGCATGTATGAGCAAATATTCTATTGCATTTTGATTGAACATTTCCTCTAATCATCTACCTGGCTGGCTGAATAAAGGAATTTACAGCCAGCAGCCAACATCACCAAACAATATAAAATTTTCTCCTGTCATTTTATTTCTGTTGACCTTATTTCTACATATAATAATTAATAACAATTAATATAACCATGGTTCATTTTATAACACAGGATTAAGATAACCTTTTATGATTTTATGGCTGGTTTTAGAGCACTGGATGAATATAATCTGAGCTTATTTCTACACTCATAAAAAACATGGTTCTTCAAGGGTTATTTAGTATGAAAATGGTTCTGTTTAGGATGCATGAACATTCAAAGAACCCTTTTCATGCTCAAATATTTCTTTGCATGGGGAAACTACTCTTCAAATTTATAGAAAATTTGTTGTAAATAGTTGCAGCACCAAAAGGGGTTTTGCTATTGTGATAATGTTGGTAACAATAGAACAGCCCTTTCTGGAATAGTTTTAGAAGAGGCTATACATACAACCATATAACCAATTTTACATCAATCTGAACAACGATTTGACATTTGAGCAATAATTGGCTCTTAGACTCAGCATCAGAACCTATCTATGCCACTCGGTGGCTCAGCTCTAAAACTCATAGGACTAAGGCCTTCATGGGCTGCCCACAAATGAATTATGGTTAGTCCCTGGAGCTATTTACATTGTTTTCTGAAGTCCAGGACTGGTCGTATGCAAATCTGTACATAAGTCCTTACATATGTACTTAAATTAGCTGACTTTACTTTTAAAAAGTCATGTGAACTTAACATAAACCTCGTTTGTTTTAGTTCATAAAAAGTTATTAAAAAAACATTTACAGTTACTACAGCAATGTGTAATTATGGGTAGTTTGGTGGTAAGCCAGGCTAACTAAGTACTTTGCTAGGTCAAATCTGGGGATCTTGACCATCAAACTATATTTTTTTCAGTGGTATTAAAGAATTAGAAATATAATCATTAACAGTCATTAACAGGAGTGTCATTTAAAAGTGTTTGGAACTTGGAGAGATAAGCGGGAACTCTTTGCCATGGGAGATGGGAGAAAGAGCAAACCCGAGTCCACACTCAGGTTTACTGGGGTGATGGGTGCCCTAAAGGCTCTCAAGCCTATTTTTTTCCATTTTATTTCATTTTTCATATTTAGCATGATTTTTCTGTTTTGATTTCTATTTTTTATATTTCCTTCATTATCATAAAAATTGTTTTGTCCAGCGGTTTCACCCAATAAACTCCTTTTGGACTGGGTTTTTTTTACACCTCAAAGGACAATTTTTCCATTTTCACAATCTTACACTAGCGTGAGCTAACCAGCTACAGCATTGTAAGCTGTACAGTATTGCAAACCAAAAGATAATTTTTCTGCCTTGCTGCTAACCAATGAAGATTTAGGACTTGATGTGTTAAAACAATTATTCACAATCGACATAACTCTGATTGCTTGGAATGGTCATATAACCAGTGGTAAAGATTAATGTTTCAGAAATCTGATGTATTTATGATATCAGTGATGGGGACGGGGGAGCTTTTTAGAGGCATTAAACTCTTTGGACGCCTGGTTGCGATCACCACCAGTGAACAATTGGTTGTTTCATAGTGGTGATGGTAAAGCTGTAAGTTTCTCTAGAACAGAACATTTCACAACAAACCACTTTGTATTACTTTATTTACATTTTAATCATTTAATTATGCAGACATTTGGAAAGTCAATAGAAGTTCCTAATCACAATTTTACAAAACAATAAAAGCACACACACACCACTGCTGGTTGTTTCTAGAAGCTCTAATGTCATCTAATGTACACCAGAGTCTCTCTCTCTCTCTCTCTCTCTCTCTCTCTCTCTCTCTCTCTCTCTCTCTCTCTCTCCCTCTCTCTCTCTCTCTCTCTCTCCTCTCACTTACACATGCATACACCATTTCTCAGTCTGCCCACCTCTCTCCTTCATTCTCCCACTTACATTGCTATTCAATATGTACTTCCTGTTTTTGTTTGTTGATTTGTTGTTAGTTTTTTTCCTACTTCACTGATGTTTAAATTCAAATTCTTTTTCTCCACCAGACTTTTAAAATGGCTGCTCACCAGGACAGTGGAGAAGCAGAGGATGCTATGCTCCTTGCAGACTTATTTTTGGCTCAAGAGAAAGTCAGTGTTTTAAATGAGCAGTTTATTTTTTACTTCACAAATGGAGTAAACACAAATTAAAAAGAGTAGAAAATGCTATGTAGTTTAAGTGTTATAGTGTTGAAGCCTGTGTACAGTGTTCACTGTGTGCAAGGCAAAGCAAGAGAAAGCCAAACGAACATCTGAAGGTATCAGATTTCACATATGGTGGGTGGAGAAAGATGATGAGGGACGTCCCCTGCAAAAAAGAAGCAGAAGTGGATAAACACGCTAACGGATTTGTGCTTCAGGTTTGTTGATATAAACGCCTCTATCCGATCACACTTCCAATCGGAACATGTAGTATGTTCATGCGCGTCGCATTACAGTGAAAGGTTTATACCGTTCAACATGGCAGAGCAGAAACTGGTCTGCAGAGGAGACGAAGTTTATGCTCTGAGCTTTAAAAGACTGCGGTGGGACGGACGTCCAGCTCTCGCCACTTCCTTTATAAGTACAGGTGAAGGATATTTTTCTGAGTCTGACACCAGTTTAAAGCAATTAAAAACACAAGCCCGCCAACTAGAAACTCATCTCACGCTGACTGGACCTCACACGATGTTCACTGTCATGGTATCGCTTACTCTAAGTGATTCTCCACGTATACGCGTCATTTTGCATCGGATTACTTGTAGCATGCATGTAAACAAAGATGTTGAATAGAAAGTGCAAATATCTGTAATCAGAATGTATTCAATCGCTTGGCATGTAAACACAACCACTGCCATGTCCAGTTTTGTTGAGGAGGTCAAGAGTAAAGTGAAAAATGTGAAGTTTAGTGTTAGCTGTTTCGTATTACAGTAAGTAAGTAAGTTAAAAGAAGTTTTGGTAAAATAGCTAAAACAAAAGCACATTCGAAACACAAGTGATTAAAAACACTGTGCCTGTCCCCCGGCTCCTGATGACGGCAACAAGAGCAACAGAGTCAGAAGGTGAGTCCCGAATTCTGCTCCCTGGAACCGTACATCGTGTCCTGCAGCAAGGTAGCTTCACTATACCTCATGTTCGGTCCAGGTGGGTGAACTTATTCTCTCGGCTCAGGTGCTCACGCCTTTTAAAAGAGCAGAGTGGAAACAGAGAGGATGAGAGGTATGAGCATCAGTGTCAGCGACAGAGTGAAGAGCTGGAAAGCTCGAGTGAGAAGAGGACTTGTAAGTCTTGTTTGAAGCCACTGAAAAGTGGCCAGCATATGCTTTGGTTTTGTTTGGTTGTTTGTAAAATTCAAATGAATGGGCCTGGGGTAGTGCGTGACGTGTTACAACCACAAACTGAAAAACAGCACACATGACCAGTCCTCTCTCCAGCCAGCTTGAAGGCCTCCTTTGAAGCATAGGGTCCTCCCCCAACTACACCAGCCAGGCCTCTAACCTGATTGGTTAGAGGCACTCCTCCAATGACTGATTGCAAAGCAGGTACACTTGTGAAGGAAGAGACCAGGGGAGAGAGAGACATACACAAACAGAAGTACATGCTTACAGGACCTATTTTTGTCTTTTTTGGATAAAATGCCGAAACTTAAGTCAAAGATGTGACCAATCACAAAGCAGTACAAACATTGTTAACAAGAAAGAGGAATGTAATTAAAGACAAAAAGGAATTGATCACTAAATATGAACATCTAAAATGTAACTGAGTAATAGTCTTCTTTACTCACTAATGTACTCAGTAGTATTATAATGCTCATCAGAGCACAAATCCACCATTAATTTCCTTTTGTATGTGTACTTGAGTAAATGTAGCTATTTAGTACCCACCACTGCTTGCTGTATATAAGAACAATGAGTGTGTGGACATGCACTTAATAATCCGATATCTGCAGAATAATCAGATTTTATCAGGAATCTAATCAACACATTTACATGAACTTGGGTAATGAGATGAGGAATCAAATGCTCAAATCAAATCACTCAGGTAATCAAAAGCGGAAACCTAGGGTCTACATGAATCAGGTAATAATCAGATTTCTGCTTTACAACAAGTACAATCCCAATTCCAATGAAGTTGGGATGTTGTGTAAAACATAAATAAAAACAGAATATGATGATTTGCAAATCCTTTTCAACCTATGTTCAATTGAATACACTACAAAGACAAGATATTTAATGTTCAAACGGATAAACTTTATTGTTTTTTGCAAATATTCACTCATTTTGAATTTGATGCCTGCAACACTTTCCAAAGAAGTTGGGACAGGTGTATGTTTACCACTGTGTTACATCACCTTTCCTTTTAACAACACTCAATAAGCGTTTGGGAACTGAGGACACTAATTGTTGGAGCTTTGTAGGTGGAATTCTTTCCCATTCTTTCTTGATGTACAACTTCAGTTGCTCACCAGTCCGGGGTCTCCGTTGTCGTATTTTGAGCTTCATAAAGTGCCACACATTTTTTCAATGGGAGACAGGTCTGGACTGCAGGCAGGCCAGTCTAGTACCTGCACTCTTTTACTACGAAGCCACGCTGTTATAACACATGCAGAATGTGGCTTGGCATTGACTTGATGAAATAAGCAGGAACGTCCCTGAAAAAGACGTTGCTTGGATGGCAGCATATGTTGCTCCAAAACCTGTATGTACCTTTCAGCATTAATGGTGCCTTCACAGATGTGCAAGTTACCCATGCCATGGGCACTAACACACCCCCACACCATCAGAGATGCTGGCTTTTGAACTTTGCGCTGATAACAATCCGGACAGTCCTTTTCCTCTTTGGCCCGAAGGACACGACGTCCACGAATTCCAAAAACAATTTGAAATGTGGATGCGTCAGACCACAGGACACTTTTCTACTTTTTGTCAGTCCATCTCAGATGAGCTCGGGCCCAGAGAAGCTGGCTGTGTTTCTGGGTGGTGTTGATATATGGCTCTCGCTTTGCATGGCAGAGTTCTAACTTGCACTTGTAGATGGAGCGACGAACTGTGTTCACTGACAGTGGTTTTCTGAAGTGTTCCTGAGCCCATGTGGTAATATCCGTTACAAAACGATGTGGGTTTTTAATGCAGTGCCGCCTGATGGATTGAAGGTCACGGGCATTCAATGTTGGTTTTCTGTCTTGCTGCTTACTTGCAGAGATTTCTCCAGATTCTCTGAATCTTTTGATGATATTATGGACTGTAGATGATGAAATCCCTAAATTTCTTGCAATTGCACATTGAGAAACGTTCTTAAACTGTTGGACTATTTGCTCATACAGTTGTTCACAAAGTGGTGAACCTCGCCCCATCCTTACTTGTGAATGACTGAGCCTTTCAGGGAAGCTGAAAACTCACCTGTTTCCAATTAACCTGTTCACCTGTGGAATGTTCCAAACAGGTGTTTTTCGAGCATTCCTCAACTTTCCCAGTCTTTTGTTGCCCCTGTCCCAACTTCTTTGGAACGTGTTGCAGGCATCAAATTCAAAATGAGTGAATATTTGCAAAAAACAATAAACTTTATCCGTTTGAACATTAAATAGCTTGTCTTTGTAGTGTATTCAGTTTAATATAGGTTGGAAAGAATTTGCAAATCATGGTATTCTGTTTTTATTTATGTTTTACACAATGTCTCAACTTCATTGGAATTGGGGCTGTAAATAAACCCACAGAAGAAGACATGATGTAAACGTAACATAAATCTCAAACTTCATGGTTCTTTTTTTTTAAAACATTGCACCACTTTACGCAAAAGTATGAACATACATCATCTAGAAGATGAAGAATGTTTAAATCCTTCATTTCATCAGCTATAGTTTGAGTATCAAGAGTTTTGCTGTACCTCGCATCTACACTGCTTGCTTATTTCCGGTACCGCCATCTGTTTTCACATATGCACTGACTGAGAACTCCAAAAGAAATCAGAGTAAGAGTTTACATGCACTGAGAAATCTGATTAATGAGCTAAAATCCAGCTCTCGTTATCAGATTTCTTAATTAAATGTCTATACCTTACTCCAACCTAAGAAATCAGGGTGTGCTGTTTAAGCAACCTTTTGAATAATAAGATAACCTCATGTAAAGATCAGACCTCATGTAAATACACTCACTGTACAGACCTCAGCACTTTTGGAATGTATTGTTGTTTTTCAGAGTAAGTAGTTATGAAATTTCATAGCAGCACCGCCCCGATACTGTGTTAGCAGTGTCTACCTGCAGTGTGTACCAGCAGGGTGTGGCTCATGTTTTTCAACAGGGCATTGTTATGGGCCTCCTGGGGACTAGAAGGGGTTGTGGAGTCAGTCCAACTTAGAAAATATCATTTCAATAGATTATGGTACAGTTATGTTTCCTGACTAAAGGTACTGAGGTACTGTCCCATTGACAGTATACTACCTTTTTTTCTGAGAGTGTAGGTCAATATAAAAGCATAAAAGCACCTGTGCTTTTGGTTTTCTGACTGAGAGCGGGGTGATGACCTGCTCTGTGCGGCGAAAAGCAGGGCAGCTTCATTGCAGCATCAAGAGTAGTTTAATTCAACCAAGTTTCACTGAAGCTGGAAGCTCATGTTGATTTTGTTGTTGTTCCCAGCAGTTTTAGTTCATCCAATTTGTTGCTTGACTGGGCACACTTTAGCGAGAAGAATGCAGAAGTTTCAAAATAATTAAGGGCTTTATACCTCATAAGAACAGAGTCAATTCTTAGAAGTGTGAAGTGTGTGTTTATTTTGTGTGTGAGAAGTGTTCATCATTCAGCACCATGACACACTTCCTCAGTCTTTACACTAAACACTGAGTGTTACACTAAAGCTGAGTCAGACATTCTGTAGAACAAGGATCGTCAGTGAACAGGTGCTCATTCTTAAACAAAAGGCTTAGTGAAGATTACTGACGCTAACTTCAGGTTGCATCTGTCATTATGCCAACGTATTGAAACACACAGACATCTAGTCGCTTTAGTTGTTGACAGGTTCTAAAACTATTGTGCAAATGTGAATATCTTCTTTTGAAGAGCAATAATGGTCTATAAGTGTTATATGTAAACTCAGTCTGATGTACAGTTTGTCATTAGGCTGAATGTATAACTGACTCTAAATGTAGGTATTGTAATTATGTGATTATGTCTTCAACCATAATATGTTAGTTAATAATTTATTCTCTATAATTTGGGCCTTAAGATCTAAGGGACTACTCAGTCTTCTATTTCCTCAGCTCTGGGTTGGGCTTAATATCTTTTGAACATATGAGCATGAAAATATGCTGATTATGAATTCTCCACAGCTGAGATTAATCTCATTCATATACAGCAACTTCACATAAGCTTTTCTGAGCATGAAGGGGGGTCATCTATAGGGTTAATCTCAGTACTCTCAGCACTGGAGGCCTCAAGGGGAAGCTTTCATTCCTCAGAAAAATGTAAAAAGATGCATGAGAACTAGAATTAGACTGAAGCATGTCACAGCAAGAAATGTTCTATAATGTTCACTCTCATGGTGACACATAAATGTAGGGCTCATATACTGTAGAACTATGCTTAAAAAGATGTTTCTTCAAGGGTTCTTTAGGAAAAAAAATGGTTGTAGTTAGAACTATAAACTCTCAAAGCACCCTTAGCAAAAAGAGTTCTACGTAGTAAACAAAAAAAGTATGTAACAATAGCAGAACCCTTTTCAAAAAGGTTCTTTATCAAAGCATCTACATCACATTCTCAGTCAATTTTTGCAAAAGAACTATTTAAGCATGCAAAGGGTACTTTGGATGTTCAAGGTTTTATATAAAACCATTTTCGCTACCAAAGAGCCCCTGAAGAACTCTCTTTTTTAAGAGTGCACGCCAAAGGGTTCTTCTGTCATCACAATGTCAAGCTTGTAACAATAAAAGAACCCTTCTGGGTGCTATATATAACCCTTTTCAAAAAGGTTCTATATATATAACCATTTCCAGCATATTCTCCATCAGTCTGAATGTATACTATTAGCCAGCTAGCTAACACAAAAAACGTGGAGCCAGATAAAACCAATATTTAAGCTACTTACTTCAGCTCTATAGATAATCTTTGGCATAGTGTATACATTCACTTTCGTGATGCAAAAAACCATTCAGTCATGCAAAGGGTTCTTTGAGCATTCATGGTTCTTTATAAAACCATTTACTAAAGAACCCTTGAAGAACTCTCCTTTTTAGAAGTGTACACTGAACATAGACTTTTGGTTGGGCCTCATTTTGCAGCTCTTAGAAAAACAGAAGAAAATATTTTTTCCTAGAAACCTGTTGCTCTGCCCAACTCTCATGCCAGGTGGGAGTTCAGGAGTTCAGTTACAACCCCACCCTTTTACAGGCTTCAGTAAAATCTTTCAAGTAGAAACTGTTGCATGTATTTTTTCATTGTATATTAAGTGTTAAGTGGTATATTGTCTTATGTTATTGTGGTATATTGTTATTATGTTATTTACTTTCTATGACCTTCTATACTTTGTATATACACAGCAGCAGCAAATGCCACAAATTTGAGGCACAATCCACAAGCTAACACACTTTGGCTAGTTAAAACTTTGTTCAATGTGCCAGTCACCATAGCATTCTTAACCTAATACTCAGTTACTCCCTTTAGCTCTGAAAACAAGTAGATGACAAAAAATATGAATAAAATATAACAAAATATCATTAGCTTGCTAGCTAACAGATATCAATTCACAATGGTCCTCTGGCACACATGACCACATAGTTAACATTTCATTTCCATAGCTTTCAGCTAATTGCTAGCATTAGCCAGCTAGCTAGCTAACACAAAAAACGTGGCGCCAGATAAAACCAATATTTAAGCTACTTACTTCAGCTCTATAGATAATCTTTGGCATAGTGTATACATTCAAAAAGACAGTAATTCAAGGGTTCTTTAGTGAAGAAAATGGAACTATATAGAACCATGAGCACTCAAAGAACCCTTTGCATGTTTTAAAGGGTTCTTTGCGTCATGAAAGTCTTCTTTAAATTGACCGTGAATGTGTTGACCTAAAAGGGTGAACAATGTCAAGCTTGTAATAATAGTAGAAACATTTTTGGTGCAAAAAATGTTCTAAATAGAACCATACTCAACACATCCTCCATCAATCTAAAGAATGCTTTCATGATACAAAAGACAACTCCACACAAACAAGGCCACAGGCCCTGATGGGGTACCCGCAGGGTATTTAAAGCCTGTGCCTCCAAGCTTTGTGGAGTACTGCAACATGTCTTCAACATGAGCCTGAGTCTCCAGAGGGTCCCTATGATGTGAAAGATGTCCTGCATTGTTCCTGTTCCGAAGACGCCGAGACCCAATGACGTCAAGGACTACAGGAAAGTGACACTGACGTCCCATGTCATGAAGACCATGGAGAGGCTCGTTTTGGATCAGCTCCATCAAATAGTCCAGCCTTTTCTGGACCCTCTCGGTTTGCCTATCCGCCTGGGAGTTGAAGACACCATCATCTACCTGCTCAACCGAGTATACGCTCACCTGGATAAGCCAGCCAGCTCTGTGAGGGTCATATTTTTCGACTTCTCCAGTGCATTTAACACCGTCCTGCTCTTCTGGGTGATAAGCTCACAGTGATGCAAGTAGATGCCCCCTTCTGTACTGGATTGTTGACGGCCTGACTGGCAGACCACAGTATGTACACTTATAGCACTGTGTGTTGGACAGAGTGGTCAGCAACATTGGAGTTCCACAAGGAAATGTCCTCACTCCCTTCCTCTTCACCCTCTACACCACAGACTTCAGCTACTGCACAGAGACTTGCCACCTTCAGAAGTTTTCTGATGACTCTGCAATAGTTGGATGTATCAACAAGGGTGATGAGGAAGAGCACATGGTGATGGTGAAGGACTTTGTTGCATGGTGCGAGCAGAACCATCTGCAGCTCAATGTGACAAAGACAAAGGAACTGGTGGTGGACCTGAGGAGGGACAAGGCACCGGGGACCCCTGTGTCCATTAGGGGGGTAAGTATGGACACTGTGGAGGATTACAAATACCTGGGAGTGAATATTGACAATAAACTGGACTGCGCTAAGAACACTGATGCCCTCTACAGGAAGGGCCAAAGTCGTCTCTATTTTCTGAGGTCCATGAAGATTTGTTGGACTATCCTTAGGATCTTCTATGAGTCTGTGGTGGTGAGTGCTATCCTCTATGCTGTTGCATGCTGGGGAAGCAGGCTGATGGTGGTAAATGCCAACAGACTCAACAAACGGATCCGCAAGGCCAGTGATGTTGTGGGTGTGGGCTGGACTCACTGATGGCAGTGTTGGAGAGGAGGACGCTGTGCCACAGAACCTCTTTAGCATGTCAGTGTAATTTTTATAGTTTGTATCATTAAAGGGTTATTCACATTGATGGATAATGTGCTGTAGATGGTTCTATATGGAATCTTTGTGTAAAGGGAGGGTTCTATATATCACTCAAAAGGGTTCTTTCATTGTGATGACGTCAAGCTTGTAACAGTAAAGGAACCATTTTTTTGTGCTGTATAGAACCCTTTCAGAAGAGGTTCCATATAGAACTACATATGGTACTCTCCATCAATCTGAAGAACACTTTTATGATTTAATCATGTAAGTAGTTCTTTGGCTGTTCAAGGTTCCATTTTCTTTATGATAGAACCCTTAAAGAAACATCTTTTTTAAGAGTGTAGTGGATGACCTGCTGAGCATCCAAGTTTTCCAGAATGCTGTCCTTTGTCTTTATTTTAAGAGATGAACCAGTGCTGACATCAGAGCCTGGGCGCATGCCTTGCATACAAAAAGTTGATTGGAAACCAATTATTTTCATTGACCAAACAAGTGATAATAAGTTTTAATGTTCATATTCAAGTTAAAGTTTTTAAAACGTATTTTGTTTAGTTGTACTGGTTGGTACACTACTGGTTGCAAATGAGATCATAAATATTAAAGACTCATAAGAAGTGAAGCTCTGTTTAGCTGCCAAAATGGACAAGATGAAAGGACTTCTGCAGGATGGTAGATCTCCAGGACCAGGATTCGGCAAATTTTTATTCTAAAAAGTGAATCAAGTCAAAATATCTCAAATGGATCTCACCATAAAGGCAAAGATCACTGAATTAAAAACAAATTAAACATTTAAAAAAATGGTGGGATTCCTCTTTAAGGTGTCCTCCTTGCTGATGCTGGTGGCCTATTGCATATACGCAGCCTGTATAATCTCCATAGAAAAGCACTGGAAACAGAATGAGATGCTCTGGCGCAGCCACAAATGAGTCTAAGGCCACCATGCCCAATGCTACATGCTAGCTAAAGGGGTATAAACTGGGATGCAACTGTATTCTCAGGAGAAATTGAACTCCTTCCAATACCTTTGGAATGAGTTGGATTGATCCAGAATTGACCATCCAACGTCAGTACCTGGCCTCACAAATGCTCTCGTGGCTGAGTACAGTCAAATCCTCATAGCAATATCCCAACATCTAGTGTACAACCTCTCAGTACAGTACAGGCTTGTACTGTAGTGATGGGGGAACTCAATATTATTACCCTTGATTTCAGAATAAACATCGGGTGAGCTTTTGGACAATGTATATTTATTGCAGTGTATGGTCTCTTGAGTGAGTCTTTTGCTCTTTTTTTGCTATTTTCTCAGAAAATAACAGAAGGATTACTTACAGGAATCTCAGGCAGCCGGTACAGAAATGTCTACAGCTCAGTGTAAAACCACCTCAGGCACAAACCCACCCCTCCTGAATGAGAAACGCTTTAATAGCAGCTGTGCTCAAAACTCTGCCTTTCTGCAGTTGATTTTCATGGGAAACATTCTCAGCAGACATTGTCAACAGACAAACTTCTACATTTTGCATTCTGAGAATATGCTAAATGTTGCTGTTCTGCAAATAAACAATGGACTAATAATGACATACTAAATTTCCAAATATCTCCAGTCAGCCTTTGTAATTAGTGAGTTTTGCTACTGTGGAGGGGATAAATGGATATTTCTACAGTGCTAGTTTTTTAGATGTTAATCTTGATTCAGAGTGGTTTGGTGTGAAATAGTTTACTGTAGACACTCAAATTTATTTACAGTGGTGGTGATAGGAACCAGTGGTCATGACTATTTTGCCTAATAACATCCAGCATGTACTTCTCCACCAAGTAAAATAAATGTCTCAAACATCAGGCAGTACATCAATAACCTTTTCATGTAATAGCATTCTGTGAGGGAGCTTTTAGAGGTGGACCCCTGGTTCCTATCACCAGTACTGTGATTAGTACTGACTATGCAAGTTTTACTAGAATGAAACGTTTCACACCAAACCACTCTATTTTCATCTCATTATGCAGGAACGTTGAAACAATTTGTGGAATTAAGGTACACCCATTACTGAACCAGACATTCAGTTGTGCATACCTGCTTGTGTAATCTTCATAGTAAAACACTGACCAATAGAATGGAAGACTTTGGAGTAGCTTAATGTCACTACGCCTTATAGCAAGTGTAAGGTAGAAGGGTGTGAGGCCCACCCACATTGGGCTGTGGAGCAGTGGAAATGCATTCAAGTTTCAAGTTTATTTGTCATTTGCACAACATGTCAGGACATTTATGCATTGAAATGCTTGTGGTGAGGCTCAGGTATCTCTCTACAGAAAGTAATTAAGTAAAAAAAAAATAAATAAATAAATAAATTAAAAAAACAAAAAAAACCTATATATATATATATATATATATATATATATATATATACTTTTTTAAAAATTGAAATATATTAAATATACACAAAATATAGAGACAGTATACATTTTAAAGTGATTTGAGTCACTGTGTTATTGTTCTTTAAAGTGGCTTAGTGTTAAGGTGTTATTGTCCATAGCAGAGATGATATGATAATAATACTGACAGAGTGACTGAGTGAAATGGTAGTTGGGGACGGACCCACAGCTTCACAGCTTGTTCAGAAGCCTGACAGCCTGTGAGTAGAAACTGTTCATTAACCAGGTTGTTCTAGCCTGGATGCTCCGGAATGGTGAACAGGCAGTGTGCTGGGTGGCTTCTGTCTGACCGGATCTTTTTGATCTTCCTGAGGCAGTAGATGTCCTGTAAGGCTGGTAGTTTGCTTCATGACTGGTAGGGGCACTATCACTCCAGAGAATGCAGCAAAAAAAGGACGAATTCCCTATTAATACTCAGTTCAGATAGACAGATGAGCATAATAAAGAGGTGCAGAGACCACTGTGACACAGGCAAAACTGCTAAAGCTTTTGTTTTACAGACAAACGAGTGAAACATGAAGTTAACCCCTTAACAAGCCATGTGCCTGCTGGTGGGCCCAAAGTTGTATTAGACACTTGTGCAGTAAAAATATCTGAATTAGTTTGTGCTGAAGGTCTTGTAGGAATGTTAAGGGTAAAGGCATAAACAAAGAAAAACAACAATTTATTGTAATAATTTAGTGTAGTAATAACTGGGCGGTCTACCTAAAGGGTGATAAAGGGTGACGACAGACAGTAACAAAGAAAAGAAATAAACCAGCTATTCTAAGTTGAGAGCTAAACATTTATTTGACTTAGCCCAAAATATTAAAGAAAGCGGCCCCATTTTATATTGTGTTTCTAAGAACTGTGTAGTTACACATGAATAACATATAGGGGCAGTCGTGAGCTGGAGGTTAGGGAAGCAGACCTGTGACCGGAAGGTTGCCGGTTCCATCCCCTTGGCTGACAGTCCATGACTGAAGTGCCCTTGAGAAAGGCACCAAACCCATCAATTTCTCCCCAGGCGCTGTGCATTGGGCTGCCCACCACTCCGGGCAAGTGTGCTCATTGCCCCCTAGTATGTGTGTTCACTAGTGTGCATATGTGGGTGTTTAACTGCACGGATGGGTTAATTAATGCGGAGGTCTAATTCCACAGTGTGCAAACACAGTTGGCTGATGTTTCTAAATTCAATTCAATTCAATATGCAACCACACTGTAACTGCTGATGTTTAGTCAATGTTACAGATGGATGACAGCGGTACAGCCTATGTAATTACACACATGTATCAACTTCAGTTTTGCCTCATTTAATTACACAATTATCTTCTACACAGGAACGTTCCTGTAGTGTAGTGTTAAAGTTACACTTTAAAATAAGTGACAGTTACACTTTAAAATAAGTAAAATAAGAGTTCATGTGTAATTATTATGTAGGTAGTGTGTAATAACACTAGAACTACCAGACCTCTGCCATTTGGCAGTTATACCTTTAACTCCCAAAGAACTGGAGTGGTGAAACACAAATTGCTTTGGGGAAATGCAACACAATTAATCTCATAAAAGTTACATTTTAAAGTAAGGGCACATCTGCTGCACTGTCACACATATATACAGAATAGTTTAAAGTTGAAACTGGTCACAGTGTCACAGCAATACCAACATAAATGCTAGCTAAATGTTAGGAAAGCTGACAGATTCCATGTAAGTATGGTCTTAATGTAAGTTATTACATACTTCCTTTTACTGCTGGAAAAGACCTGAAAACAACTGCTGTTCCAGTCTGATTACAAATGGAATTACATGTATGTTAATACACATGTGTAATTACATGAGAGGGAAAAGGCTCTTACACCTATAAAGATAAACTTGTGTAATTACATATGGTGTAATCCACATGCAACATTGACTAAATCAATCGTAACAGTGTTGTTGCATATGTTGTTCACATGTAACTACCCAGTTAATAGAGACAATATAAAGTTGGACCAAAAAAGCTTTAGCTGCTAGTCTGGGCTAAGCTATCAAAGGCATACAGGGGGGTGGTGCAGAATCCAAAGCCACTCTACAAACAACAGCAAGAGCAGAGTTAGAGCAGAGTTAGAGCAGAGTTAACCCTTTCATTCCCCTCTTTTATGCCTCACCAACTGGTGAGGCATAACAGGCGAGTTACAGTGGTGCGTGAGAACACACATACATATGGTTGGTGCTGGAGATGAGAGGCTGGTATACGGCCCGCGGGGGTCGCATTGCAGAGGCCAGCGCGTAGACCCTTTCCATGAGGCATCTGGAAAAACAAGGACCCAAACACAACAACAGCAAAACCATACAGATAATGGGGACAGCCATGGCAAAATAAGGAGTAAGCAGTTAATAAGGAGTTAGTAAGGAGTTAGTAAGGACATATTTAAGAATGTACTGCAAACATGTAGCAAGATCTGTAGTCTTGCGAGTTTTAGAACAAAAATCCTGCGATAAAGAAAGAGAATAATTAATGTGAGGGTAATCATAATGAGTAACATTCAAACAGTCAGGAGACAGACAGGTGTGTGCTACCGCCTGCAGAGTAGCAGAGAGATCCTGAAGGGCCGTGACCATGGAGTGCTTGTTCACACTGGAGGGCATCAGGTGACACACGTAGCAGGAGTCATTGTTGTACTGCTTGGCAGTCCAGTTAGCATACTGCCAGAAAACGTTATCCATGGGGGATCCGCCAGCACGTTCCACCAGGCACAGGATTAATATTAGTTGCAACATACTTCTATAACACAGGACAGGTTAGAGATAGGAAACAAAAATATTTAGACGTCTATCATGTATATACATCACTGCGGGGCTGACTGACATCTGGAGGCATGAATCCACTGTGGAAAAAGATCGGAAAAAGACCCCCGTGCGTGTGACAGCGAGTACAGTAGTGGGTTCAGAGAAAGGGGAGTCTGAAAAACCCTTTCTCTCAAATTTCTTGACCAATACCTGATCGCCCGGCTTAAAAGCATGAGTTGGGACCTTGGGAGGGTCTGTGATAGTTTGGTTGACCCTCTCCCAGTATTCATTCAGAACAGTTAACAACCCTGCGGTGTACTTGCTGCGACGCACATCCAAGTCCGCCGTTTCCCCCAGAGCCGTTTTCTGACACCATGGGAGGGGGAACGGACGTCCGATGACAATTTCATATGGCGACAGACCACCCAGAGTGTCTGTGCGCGCCATCCGCAGTTTGGCCAAAACTACAGGTAAAACCTTCACCCAATTAGTAGTGTTCTGCGTCTGCATGGCCTTTCATAACCGCCCTTTTATAGTCCGATTAACCCTTTCGACCATACCCGAGGATTGAGGGTGATAGGGGATGTGGAAAGCCCAGTCTATGCTCAGGTGCTTCGCGAGCATCTGTGTGACTTTGGAGGTGAACGGTGTGCCTTTGTCGGAGTCTATTCCTAAGGGGACACCGTAACGCGGTATGATTTCTTGGCATAGTTTTGTCATGACTGTATTTGCATTTTCTTTATTGCATGGGAACGCCTCTGTCCAACCAAAAATTTATCTACTAAGACCAGTAAATATTTGGATGGCCCTACAGTCGTCATGTGTGTGAAATCGATTTGCCATTCTTGGAAAGGTGTTTCCGGTTTAGGAAGAACTTGGTGCGGTCCGGCCGGTTTTGGGTTATTCTGTGCACATGTAAGACAACGGTCTAATATGCGATCAACGGCAGAGTTCAAATTGTGAATGCAAAACAATTCGGACATGTCACGCTTTACCCCTCTTCGTTCCCGATGCGAAATACCATGAAAATCGGGAACGAGGAACAGAACACAATGTGCGGGCGTCGCGCAGCGGTTTGACGGCTGGATTGTAGCCCGATGACAGCCAATGCTTGATATCAGAGTCCGAGGCGGTGGCCTGAATACAGTCAAGATCAAGACCAGGAAGTAAGTCAACCGTGAGTGCAGCACAGGAGAAGGAAGCCGAATTCATAAAAGGGCAAGTGGGGCCATGAAGAGCTCCGCGTTTTGCGGTAGAGTCGGCGGTATTGTTACCAACAGAGTCAGGGTTGCTACTACGCTGGTGAGCGCGAACTTTAACAACGGCCAGTCGGGAGGGCAGGAAGCTAGCCCTGATCAGGTCCTCGATAAGCGACGCATGGGAAATGGGTTTGTTATCAGTAGTAACGAAACCGCGTTGATGCCAGATTCCCCCAAAATCATGAACTACGGCGAAAGCGTAACGGCTGTCCGTGTATATAGTGACATCTTGGTCTTGAGCCATCCGATGATGGCTCGGAACATGATCCATCAACATAAAATGCTAGGCCAGAAGGCAACAGGGTGGAAGAGACGTCAGGGCGAATAGAAGTTTCACCGGCCAGACGGGTCTCGCAGTCATGCACGTCTAGAGTGGGACTGGAGGCGTCGTGTGGTAACAGAAGTAAACGCATTAAAGCGGAAGAGACAGTATCTAGTGAGGAGTGCGGACGCACAATGAGGTTTTCGGTGTTCAACAAAATGTTTTCATAGCCTGCACGCCGCTGAGCAGACAAGTGCTGTGTAGAACAATTATTTAGGAGCTGACAGACCTGATGAGAGGTGTGTAAGGTCAAGTCATGACCTAGAACGATTTTTTCAGCATCCTGTACCATTAGTGCCCATGCCGCGACCGCTCGGAGACAGGACGGAAGGCCTCGGGCCGTAACGTCCAATGTTTTAGAATAATATGCGCAAGGGCGCAAACCTCCCCCGTGGGGCTGAGCCAGAACCGCAGCAGCAGTGCCCCCCGACTCCGACACCCACAGGTGAAATGGCAGAGCGTAGTTGTGCAGGCCCAAGGCTGGTGCAGACTGCAGTGTGGACAGTAGAGCAGAATATGCACAGTTCATGGCTGTAGTCCATGTGAGGCGATGATTCATGGCCTGTTCGTGAGTGAAGGAGGCACGCAGTGTTTTGTCATGCGCGGAGCAGTCAGGAATCCACTGTCTGCAGTAATTGATGAGGCCGAGGAAAGACATCATAGCCTGCTTGGTGGCGGGCTTGGGAAGTGGAGAGGAGGCGTTGACCTTGAGATAGTTCATGACCCAGATATTGGACCCGGGGTAGGCAGAACTGCAGTTTCTTTAGTGAAACCTTGAAGCCCAGTGTAGCCAAGCACATGAGGACCAGTTTAGATGCCTCAGTGCACGTGGAGCTGTCAGGGGCCGAAATCAGAAGGTCATCTGCATACTGCAGGAGCACAGCACCCCCGGGGAGGGAAAGGTCAGAAATGAGGTCTCGGAGCGACGCGGCGACCGCCGCAATCGAGTCGCAGAAACCTTGCGGCAAACGAGACCACGTGTATTGGCGTTGGCGATGAGTGAAAGCGAAAATCGGCTGGGTGTCAGGTTCAACAGGAATGCTGAAAAAAGCAGAACTAACGTCTAAAACAGTAAAAAATGCATGTTAACACGAAATGGAGGTCAATATCGAAGAGACATCAGGCACAATTGGGGCGATAGGCACGATGGCGTCATTAAGGCGTCGAAAATCTTGAGTGAATCGCCAAGAACCGTCCGGCTTGGGGACTGGGTTAATCGGTGTGTTATATGCACTTTGACATGGGACGACCACACCTAAAGAGAGAAGTTTCTGTAGAATAGAGTCTATACCACACAGTTTGTGCTCGGGCAAAGGGTATTGTTTAACAAAAACAGGAGTGGGGCTTTTTAGAGTAGCCTCATATGGTTTACAGTCAACCCTGCCAACATCATCCCTATGTGCAGCCCAAACAGTGTGTGGTATAGAACGCAGAGGCTCAGGAACCTCTGTGGCGTGTGAGACAGACAGCAGAGCAGACACAGGTGATTTAAAGGATTTATTGGCGATGTTGAGATTGCGATTGAAATCTCCCGTGGACACGGTCATGCGCGAACCAGAAAAGGATAGGGATAGACCAAGTTTACTCCTTAAATCCCGCCCCATAAGGTTAAAGGGACAATCTGGCATGAACACGAAAGAATGAGTAAATCGCACTGCGTCGCATGCAACCTGAAGTGGGGGCGTATACGGAGATGAGAAGGGCTGTCCTGTAATACCCACAGAGCTAGTGATTCTAGATGATAAAGGCCCCTCATAGCGAAGAGAGCGTGGCGCTGGTATCAATGAGAAAATTATAATCAACACCAGATACATTGAGAGACACAACAGGAAGGTCATGATTCAGATGGTTGGCAAGGGGAAGAGCACATTTTGGTAACAAAAAGTGCAGCTGTCCTGTCATTTATCTGTCTCTTCTTAAACCTAACTTGCCTGGCACTGCTGTGGATTGAAGTCCACATTTAAAAAAAATACACAGCAGTGATCAGACAATGCAACATCCTTAATAGAGGCTGAAATGTTAAGACCCTTTGAGATAACCACATCCAAAGTGTGACCATGGCAATGTGTGCTTCCAGTCACATGCTGAGAAAGTTCAAAAGATTCAAGTACATCATAGAGTTCTTTGGCGTAATTATCCTTGTGATTATCAATATGAATGTTAAAATCACCAGCAATAACAAAATGATCAAATTCAGTAGAAATAAAAGATAACATATCTGTGAAGTCATCAATAAAATTAGCATTGTACCTTGGAGGTCTGTAGACAGTTACTAATAATATTCTTTGTGCCCCCTTTAAAATCGCATCTAAATATTCAAAAGATGTGAAATCACCAAGTGGTAACTGCTTGCATTGGAAAGTATCATTAAACAGCATTGCTACACTTCCGCCTTTCTTGCCGGTGCGTGAAACGTTTAAAAAGTTAAAATTTTGGTGGAGCTGTCTCAGTTAACACAATATCAGCACTATATGAGTTTAATGTCTCTGTTAAAAGCATGAAATCAAGCCTGTGAGTTGTAATTAAATCATTAATTATATAAGACTTATTTGTAAGAGATCTGATATTCAGTAGAGCTAACTTAATAACCTGTGCACTTTGTTTCAAAGACTGTGAGTTACCTCCAACATACTGCAGGTTGGATGTATTCACAGTATCTGACCTAAACTCCTTGTTCTTTCTGCTTCTGATACGAACTGGAATGGGAAAGATAATTTGGACACAGGGTCCATGCTTGTTTTGGAAACAAGTACCGCTGATATCATCACTGTAGTAGCACAGACCCAAAAGAGAGAATGCAGAAAGGCTGAGCACAGATGGCGTAAAACCAAACTTCACACACATAAAGAGAGTTTCTTCAGTTCATCCCACACCTTTTTCATGTCATACCACGATTTATAGCTTTCATTCATGTAAGATAGGTCTCATCCGGGATCCCCTATGCCCTCATTAATCCCTGGGGTATGCGGGTATTTGCGGATTACTTTCGGTCCAACCAGCTAGGTTGGACAAAAATGGATCAACATAATAGCCCAAATTACATCTACGCATCCATGCAGCCGGTGTCTCTTCCGGCTCTGGTTGGAACGACGTGCCCAGTATGGAAAAATACAGTGAGAGCTGTACTGAGAGTTTCCACTATAGGACGTTCCCTGTCTCCCACTAAGCGCTTAGGTTTAAATGTACCCTCTCTACTCTCACTCTCGTACTCCCGCCCACCCGACAGGGCTGGGTCGGTTCGCTCTGAACACCCAGGTGATCTCGACAACCAGGTAGAGGTCCAAAAACGATTAATTGGACTTACCTGGGTGAAGAGAACATGTCGGAGGTCACCATTTGAAAGGACCGGCCGTTTTTGGTCCGTTCATGAAGAGGAACCAGAGAGTGGATCACCTGTCCTGTGGAAAGCCTCAGTTGCAGCGGGAGCGCTCAGTGCAGGAAGACAGAACGACTCTCTTAATCAATCAAAGAGTTTATTAAGTCTTCTGCACACAGAAAGAAGGGCATTCCTTCTTTTATACAAACACGTCCTGCCCTGTTGCGTACAAGCAAACAGGGTGGACCCAAATAAGTTGTCTAACAGTCATGAAATGCTAAGCTGACACTCACGGACCACCGGAACTGCCCAAAGGAGGGGGGCTTCTGCTCTGTGTACGATAATCTTACCTATGAAAGAGAACAAATTGTTCTGGACAGAATGTTGTCCCGATAAGAGGAGCAAGTTGTTTGTGCAAAACTGCCAAGGACAGTAGCTATGCTTGCTGCAAAGTCTGCTTAGAGCAGAGTTAGAGCAGAGTTAACCCTTTCACACAGACTAACAGGCCTTCAAGAGACTGGAAGCTTGCAAGGGCTAAAGCTAGCATGGCAAAGAGAGCTAAGAGCACAGAATGCCAGAGACCAAAAAAACGAGCCAAGAGTTGAAACTTGTGCCACATGATGCCCAGGGCTGAAGACAAACTCTTGCATGCTGCTTTTAAAGTCCAAGCTCCAACTCCTTGGGCTCAATTCTGCAAGCTGATTGGTCAATCACACCAACGACACCAAGCATCCCATGAAGGAAAGAGATGGCCAAAAGAACAGAAGAAGAGTGACAGAGAGGCAAAAAAAGCAATACACAAAGATGCTTCCAGTGGCTGATAATATGTACACAACAAGCTTATAATGTACTCATTATGCCTTAACAAATCACTGATTGGCTGATTATTAACTCCAATTACGCCTTAATTCACCGTAGTTACTGCTTTATACATAGTAATTATCAGTCTGGTGATCGTTATTGGCATTATAAGTTAGATATTGTTATATATACGCTTACAAAGACGGCTCTTCAAGGGTTTTTTAGTAAAGAAAATGATTCTTTATAGAACCATGAATTCTCAGAGAACCCTTTGCATGATTAAATGGTTCTTTGTATCATGAAAGTGTTCTTCAGACTGATTGGAAATGTGCATGTAAATGTGCTATAGATGGTTCTATTGAGAACCTGTTTGAAAATGGTTCTTCTGTTGCTACAGGCTTGACACCGTAATGACAAAAGGACCATTTTGGGTGCAAGACAGAACCATTTCCATAAAGAAATTCAATATATAAAACCATCTACAGCATATTATCCATAAATGATAACATGTTGAACACAAAAGTATGTGAAGATTATGGTGTATAATACAGTAATAAAAGTATTCAAGGTAAAATAATGAATTGTAGTTATTGCTTAATAAAGTAGTAATGAACAACCAGTTGAATAGAAACAACCAGAGTAATAGGCCTAATGCTGTGCTGAAGAATTGCCAGAGAACTAAACTAATAAGCATCAGTTTTAGTACAGGTGTGTTTTTGTATGATTGGATGCACCTGTCTAGGACTTTTATGGCATTTGGTCTTTACAGTAATAATGTGGAGAGCGTGGGTGTTGTTTTTGAATGCGTGATCAAGTAACACTCTAGCAAGCAAGTTAAGCAACTCTCCCAGCGCCGTGGGGGAAAATGTTACGACAGTTCAAAACATTGCACAAAATGTCTACAAAGGAATTTTGATCATTCTGATGTCTTTCAGTGACTGTAATCCAGCTCTGAGTGTTTCAGGTGCTGACATGTATCATATGAGAACCCTATGTAGCTTTGCACTGACAAATGCCAATAACCAACATCCTTGTCAATTTTCAGAGTTAGCTAGAGCCAATTAGTTCATAATTTGTGTGAAATGTGAAAATCAACAGGAAAAAGTGGAAGTAATCTGATGGGAAAACTTGTATAATCTTGAAATTTTCTGTAATGCTCTCTGTTACAGCTCTTTAAGTTATAGGCATTAACAAGGTCCAAAGCATCGGTTACATGATAGTGAGGTTCAGAACTCATTGCAATGCAGAACAGCTTCTAGGTGTTCACCAAGCAAGTGAGATACAAATTCATATGTATTAGATATTTTAGGTAAAATGGGTTGAGTTCCAAGACAGTCTACCAAAATTTAATGAAACACCAAACAAGTTCTAGGTATTAAATAGGTAGGCGTTTGGTACTCCAAAGGGCTTGGTAAGTCCAACGATTGGTACCTAATTGATATTAAGATTCAAAATAGTGTAACTAAATGACCATCAAATAGCAAACAAATTCTTAGTATTAGCCATGATGACCCAGACTTTTGACTTATTACCTATCTAGTACTTTGGAAATTAAGCTTCAAAATGAATAACCAAGTTACACTGAAATGTCAAACAAGTTCTAGATGTTAACCAGGTGAATGTGACACACAAACTCCAAAGTACTCTATAGCTATTTTTAGGTGAAATTGTTATGAGTTTCAAGAAGATCTATGAAAATTACTTTGAAATGCTAAAGAGGTTCTAGGTATTAACCAGATAAGCGTGACATGCAAAGATCAAAGTACTAGATAAATATTTTATGTGAAATAGTGGTGATTTCCAAGATGGTCTACCCAAATTACCCTGAAATGGCAAACTGGTTCTAGATATAAACAGGGTAAGTGTGTGGTACAAATTCTAAAGTACTGCATTACTGTTTTGTGTAAAATAATTAAATTAACTAAATTCTAACTAAATTACACTGAAATTACTAACAGCTTTTAAATAGTCTGATAAAGAATTGAATATTTCGTAATTGGACCACTGATTGGAGTTCCGATGTGGTCAGTGCAAACAAACACTACATTTCATTGTAATAATGTTGGAGAGCAAAATGAATGACTTCAGCTTACAGTAGACGGTAGTTATACAGCGTAAGAGTTTAACGTAGTCCCTGTTTATTACCTGGAAACAAAACTGTGCGCTAAAAGAAATCAATGATTTCTTCTGTAGTTTTACAGCATTTAGACTATTATGTCTTCAGGTGGGGTGGCACGGTGGTGTGGTGGGTAGCGCTGTCGCCACACAGGTGACCAGGGTCCTTTCTGTGTGATGTCTGCTTTGAGTTTCCCCCCACAGTCCAAAGACATGCAGTCTGGCTGTTTGGAAACGCTACCTAGGTGTGAGTGAATGTGTCTGGCTTCCCTGCAATGGCCTGATGACCTGTCCAGGGCGTATCCTGCCTTTTGCTCAATGACAGCTGGGATAGGCTCCAGAAGGAGAAGTGGCTTAGAAGGTGTGTGTGTGTGTGTGTGTGTGTGTGTGTGTGTGTGTGTGTGTGTGTGTGTGTGTGTGTGTGTTCCCTTGGCTTAGTAAAGCCTTTAACCTGCTATTCAACGTTTATAGCTGGCACCTTCCTATTGTCAGTATTCTAAAATGAGACATTTTGCTGTGTCCTAACCTAATATCCAGAACATTTTAGACCATTTAGTGTGATTATGTAGATTGCACACCCTTTTAATAATTACCTAGTACTTTGAAGTGAGTACTTGTCCAGTTAATACAAAGGAACATGTTTGTTACATCCGTGTAATTTATTTCTACACACTCCAAAAAGACGGTTCTTCAAGTACTTCAGTAAAGACAACGGTTCTATATAGAACCATATGAACACTCAGTAAACCCTTTGCATGATTTAAGGGTTCTTTGCCTTGTCAAACATTTCCAAATGTTTACATTTTAACAATAGAAGAACCTTTTTTGGTGCTATATAGAACCCTTTTCAAAAACGTGTTATATAGAACCCTTTTACAATGCAAAGAGTGCTCTAATCATACAAATGCTTCTTTGAGTGTTAATGATCCTATCCATCCATCCATCCATCCATCCATCCATCCATCCATTCATTTTCTAAGCCGCTTCTCCATCAGGGTCACGGGGGGGTGCTGGAGCCTATCCCAGCAGTCTTCGGGCGGAAGGCAGGATACACCCTGGACAGGTCGCCAGTCCATCGCAGTTAATGATCCTATATACAACCATTTTCTTTGGTGAAGAGCTTTTGAAGAACCATCTTTTTAATAGTGTAAGTCAAGGAACTTTCTATTACAAGCTTCCCTGATTATTATCTAGCACTTTAGGCACTATAACAGTGTTCTCTGGTTTCTAGCAGTGCATTAGCAGATAAATAATGAAATACTATTGGCCAAAGCTTTTTTCAGCAAGACAGGGATGTGCTGCCCCCTGCTGATCACATTTATCGTGGCACACAAACTTCGCATGGTAAAATGGTTCTTCAGATTGATGAAGAATGTGCTGTTGATGGGTCTGTATAGAAAGTTATATATATACTATATAACTGAATATATACTATATACTGAATAAGACTATATAGAAGACTATACTGAGTGCTATATAGAACCATACATAGAAGCTATATAGAACCAAAAAGTGTTCTTTTATTATTACAAGCTTGACATCAAAACAACAGAAAAACCTTTTTCTGTGCTATATAGAACCATTTTCTTTACTAAAGAACCCTTGAAGAACCATCATTTTTAAGTGTGTGTACATAGAAGCTTTCTGAAAATGGTTCTATTTAGCACCACAATGGGCTCTTATTATTAAAAGTGTAACATCTTAACAATATAAGAACATTTTTCTTTATTAAAGAACCCTTGAAGAACCTTAATTTTTAAGTGTGTGTACATCAAAGTTTTATGAAACAGTTCTATATAGCAATAAAAATTATTTTAGGTTCTTTTAGTACTATTACAAACTTAACATTGTAACAATAGAAGAACCTATTTTGGTGCTACATAGAACAATTGTCTTTACAAAAGAACCCTTGAAGAATCATTTTTAAGTGTTTGTACGTAGGGATGTTTTGGAAATGGTTCTACATAGCACCAAAAAGGGTTCTTTGTTACAAGCTTGACAGTATAACAATAGCAGAACCCCTCTACTGTGAACCCAAACTGGCTTGTTCGCCAAAAGGCAGATCTGCTTTGTGTTGGCTTTCTGGATTGAAAAGATGACATTCATAACAAACACATTCTCAGTGGGGTTAAATGGTGCTATACAGGTCATCTTCTTAATGTCTTCAAAACACTCCCTCACTGGTCAAGCGCTATATTGTCTAACAGGAGTATTCAGTCATTTTTTGTCAACCAATTAAAGTGAGAACATTTTAAATGTTATAGTTTTCTGTAATGCTTTCTTTACTGCCCTCTAGGTTCTAGATATTAACCAGGTAAGTTTGAGGTAAAAACCCCAAAGGAATAGACAAATATTTAAAATGGTGGTGACTTCCAAAATGGTCTACCAAACTGCACTGGACAGGGCTTCCCAAAGTGCGGCCAACAGGACATTTTACTGGGTCTCCCCACCTCCTTTTAAATTAAGTCACCCTTATTAGTCCCACAACAGGGAAATTTCACCCCTGCAATCTAACCCATCCACACAGTGAAACACCACATACACACTAGTGAACACACACACTAGGGGGCAGTGAGCACACTTGCCCAGAGTGGTGGGCAGCCCTATCCGCAGCACCCAGGGAGTAGTGGGGGCTTAGGTGCCTTGCTCAAGGGGATCAAGCCGGCATCCTTCTGGTCGCACGGCTGGTTCCCAAACCTTCATTATTTATTGTTTTCTATTAAATTTGTGTTTTTAATGAATTTCACATTCTAAGCATAGCATAATGTTAGACAGTACAATTTTAAAAACTCTATTTGAAGCCAAATTTCTTTATTTGTTTATTGTTCATTTTTGTCTTTTTAGACCTCAGCCCACCACAGACATCACACTACCTCTCCCTCTCACCCCTGCCCACACCCAAGACACAGCTGAACAAAATTTGATACGCTGTTATTTATTTATTAATATTTTTTATTTGATGAGAACATCTTAAAAATATTACAGTTTCCTGTAATGTTTTCTTTTACTTCTGTCTTTTACTAGATCTTAAACAGGTACATGTCAGGTACAAACTCCTTTAGGGTAAATTGGTGGCGACTTCCAAGAGATTCTACCAAAATTACACTGGACAGGGCTTTCCAAAATGTGACCCTCAGGACATTTGATTTGGTCTGCCCACCTCCTCACCCAGAAAGAGAACAAACATCATTCGATAGTCTTATTTTATGTGAACACAGAGAGCAGAGCCATTAAAACACAGCATTAACAGCTGCTCAGCATTTTAGCTAATTGCTAAACAATTGATTGAATCTGTTTATATTCTTATGTCTCTGAAACTTCAGACCAGAAATGATGCATATACACATTTTTAGAACCAACATTTCTGTAAGCCCTACATTTAGTATGAAATACTGTACATCAAGACAACTTAAATGACAATGTATTGATTTTTTCACCACAAAATAACTCTATAATAATGTGTTCAATCAATCAAGACAATAACAATCCAACTAACTATCAGCACAGACTAATCCACATAAATCATTAAACATTCTTCTTGAGTAGAAAGCAAAAGGTTCTGTATTAACTTCTTAATAAACCCTCTATCCATTAATAAAATTGCATTTCATTGTTATTGTATGTAATGAGGAGTTAGCATTAGAACATGTCTTACAAAGTTGAAACCTAAATTGATTGCAAGTAAATCAGAAGTGTCATGAAAATACATGTAAACGTTTAAGAATGAATTTAATTTCTACAGCAGCGCATGGAGACGTAACAAAAATGCATTTACTTTTAATACTTTGCTTCATTTAATCGCAAGCACAGCTTTTATGCATTCAAACTAACAGACTCTTTATATATTACAGTGGATGTCAACCTCTAGCACTGATGTTTAAAAGCCTCTGTTTATTAAGAAACCTATTACAAAAAATAGTTTCCAAGGTGCAGCAAATCCCAACAGGGGCTTCAGTGACTTTCAGCCAGTATGCAATGATACAGAGAAAATCAGTGCATCTGATAAAAACAACTGCAGCACAACGAAACAGAGATTTTATCACCTGATCCCGACATAAATCCCTTGAAAAATCTCAGAAATTTTGTATTTGTATTTATGTGTAAAACTCATTTTTTCCTGCAGGCTCGTTAGTAACGTTGTGGCTTATTATTCAGCAACTAACCTCAATTATTCTGTATCTACTATGAAAATAAGTTCTATACTTGTTAAAGTGAAGAGTAGAAGTGTGCACCCACAAACAGACCCTTTCAGTGTAACAGACATTTTCAGTGGATTTTAAATGTGATGGAAGTGAGCTGTAAATCCCAAATCAAGCTCCATATCTGACACTTCTGTAAAGCTGCCATCATACACTCTCAAAAAAGATGGTCCCTTCAGGGTTCTAGTAAAGGGAATGGTTCTATTTAGAATCACGACCACTGTATAGAACAATTTGCAGTGAAGTGGTTCTTCAGATTGTGTTGTGTCTTGCTTCTTTTGTTACAGTTCTGTTGTCTCAGTAGGCCAGGAGTTGGCAACATGCTGCTCTTTTACTGCCACAGGACAGCAGAATTAGATTTATAAGTAAAAAATAAATTAATCTTCCTTTGCTGTAAAGTAAAGCTCTGCTGATCGTTCTAACACAGTTTCAACAATAAATGGTCTTAAATAGTGGAGTTAAAGTAAAACTGCTAGTTCACTCATTAACCCTGAAGATTGGCAAACAAACTGCTGGACCATAGCAACACAGACAACAGTCTTGCCTAGCTAGTAGCTAATGAAAAAGCAAAGAGAAAGATTTAAGACAGACATAGATAATTTGGAGACAAATGGACTTATTTGCAAAAAAATAAAAAATAAGTAAAATAGTACGGCAGAAAAAACTTGCCCCTTAGTATAATGATCACACCCAAGCTTTAAAACAGACTGCCAGACAACTAGAGTGAAAATGGTGTCTGACTAAATTAGAAGTGTTCCAGTCCGCCTGGAAGGAGAGCCTTATAGACTATAGAAGAGCTCTTACTGCAGCACGCTCAGCTTATCTCTCCTCTCTCATAGAAAACAATAAGAACAATCCTAGATTACTGTTTAGCACAATTTTTAAAATGACAGAGAACAAAACAGTCACTGAACCCCAGATGCCATTAGCCTATAGCAGCAATGGTTTTATGAATTTCTTTAGTGAAAAAATCGAAACAATTAGGCAGAAAATTCAGAACGCACAGTTAAACTCTACAAACCCGCTGCCTTCTAATGCCAGTCTAGACCCTGAGAATATTAGAGTCACTGCAGAGAGGCTGGAATCGTTTACATTACTTCAAGAAAACTAACTAGCTAAAATGGTCTCTTCCACAAAATCATCTATTTGTATTTTAGATCCGATTCCTACAGATTTACTCAAGGAAATTTTTACGAGAAATAACCAAGCCTATTCTGTCAATAATAAAGTCCTCTCTTAGTCTTGGATAAATCCCCCCAAAAAAAAAAAAAATTGCCTTTGGTCTTCCCTGTCAGATCTAGACCTGCCGGAGTCTCTGCTGCTCTGTTATACTGTAATCTGTGATCAGTCACGCTTTACAGAACTGATTCTGTGTTTTCTTCTTTTCTTTGCCGAGTTGAACAGCTGCCCATCCTGTGCATCTGATGCTGTTGGCCCTTGTGCCCTGATCGGGTGCTACTGCTCACCAGCCGTCGGCTTGACCACCGCTGTTGCTGCTGCTTCATAATCATAAACTAATCAAATTAGCCACTGCTTTCTTTTTTCCCCACTTTGTTCTATAATACTTCGTAGTAATGATGTTTGCTATCCGGTGTCGACCGTAGGAGGATGGGTTTCCCTTCTGAGTCTTGGTTCCTCTCAAGGTTTCTTCCTCTTTTAGGGAGTTTTTAATTGCCACTGTTGCCACTGGCTTGCTCATGGGGGCTTGGACCCAGATTTTTCTTTTCTTTCCTTCTGTAATCCTGATTGTTCTTTACAAACACCTGTTGTAAAAAGTGCTATATATATATATTAACTTTGCTGGCTTGCTTTGCTTGCATACATAATCATTCCAGCTGGTTTCCTGATACATTTAATCTGTAATGAGAAACTGACAAACACTAAAAAGTGATAAGGCTAAAGTCAGCTTTTCATTAATCAGCTTCTTGTTCAAATTTTCCTGTTCCACCTTAAATGGTGCAGCAGTTACATTCTGGTGCCTCAGGATAGTTAAATGAGAAGAGAAGAGACTTCATAAAAGAGCCTCATAAAAAATCTAATCTTGAGAGACATTTTACGAGAAACTGTTCTACTTTTGTGGAAAAGTTTCCTGCCAGAAAAAAGCGACTATATCTGAGCTAAAGATTCAAGCAGAGCAAAGTAAGTCTGTGTTTTCTTTTATATTTTTTAGTCTATACTAATACGTTAGGACACATTAAGACACATTTTCAGCCAAGATGGGAAAATGTTACCTCAATAAAATGGACATAAAATGTTGTGGCTCTCAAGGTGGTTTGATTTTTGTTGAAAGGGCAAAATGGCTCTTCGTAACATTTACGTTGACCTCTGCAATAGAAGAACCCTTTTTGGTGCAATATAAAACCATTTGAAAAAAATCATCAGTCTGAAGATCTATTTCACCACGCAAAGAATGGCTTTTACACATAACTCATAGTTCTAAATTAAAACATTCTGATACAAAAGAACCTGTAAAGAAACATCATTTTTAAGAGTGTAGTCTAGAACTAATGCTGAGGGATGTATCATGTGTAGACCACTGAAGATGATGGTCATTCTGTAGTTGGCATCAAGTGGGTTTTCTAGTAAAAATTAATGCTGGATTTAAAATCACTGTGTGGATAGCAAAATGGTTCCAAACCTGATACATTTTGCTGTGTATACATTTCATTCTTCCTCTGAATGTCACTGATCCTCTGAATTATGAGGTTGTCAGGGAGCCAAAATATGAATTTTGCTACATACAAGCTGACGGTGCTGTCATAAAAAAGGCAAATTCACAAAGACAATTTAATTTTATAGTAATGCTATAATTAAAGCGAATTTATTAATGTCATTAATACAAGGGTTCACTAATTTTACTGATGCTGATTTGTTAAGGTAATTAAGGCATGGACTCATTAACTTTATTTATGCTACGTTACATACCAAAAACCACAAAACTGATATGTTTGGAATATATTGTGATGTTTATTTCTGTCAGTGTCGCTCAACATTAGCTAGAACACAATGTCAACATGTCACTTTACCTAATGTAGACTGATGAGTGATCTTCACTCTTTCACTAAAAATGCTCTGTACTCATTCATAGAGCAGTTACAGTATGTACAGTATGTCACAGTACTCACCCAAGTTTACTGTATATGGCTTAACGCCTAAAACCAACAACGTTCCAGGAGGTATGTCACCATTCCAGAGCTTTAGTCCAGTTATACCACAACTGTTTTATCTCCACCACCAAATATAACTGGCAGGTCCACTGCTTTATAACCAGCCCACAGAAAAGACTGGATTTCATGTCCAGATGCTGGATATCTGATGTTTTTGCAGGCATTTCCTTCCAGAAGTAATATAAAAAGATGTGGCCCAATGTAAACAGGTTTTCTCATTGGTTGATGCCCCTGAGAGATAATTTCCACCAATGTTATATTAAAAAGATTACCCACTGTTTCCATAAACCCATAAAATGTCCAAGATCCATTTAAAAAATCAAAACAAGTAAAAACGAAATAATGCATTGTCTGTGTCCTCTCTTACAACTTTATGTTCTTCTCTTCCATCGTCTTCCGACAAATCCCATCCAAAATGTGAAATTTTGGGCCTAGGTCGTTGAGAAAGTCCAGATCGTCTCCATCAGCGCTAAAGGAGAGCTCGTCTAGAGATGGACACGTGCTTCCCATTCCCTCGTAGCTGTACTCATGAGGGTGGCACTCAGGGAAGTCCAGCTGGTCTTCAGGAAGTTCATACAGTTTCTGTAGGAATGAAGTAGCAAGTAAAGAGAGAATTAGCATAAAGGCCTTCATACACTGATGCTTAGATTGAGAAGAAAGCTCAGAAGAAATGACGTATAACTGTTATGTATGAATATATACAATTGCACAGCACAGAAAACTGTGTTTGTTGGTTTATTCAGAACATTTGTGACATATTATACTTAAGTGAACAATGTGATGAGACTATCCCTTTAGTTTCCTACATTTCAACATATTGCCTACATAGTTTTATGCAAATCTATCTACATAGATAGATTTGTATGAACAGCATGTTCGCAGTATTGTTGTGCTGGAACCTGTTGTCTCTGTTGTTGTTTCACTGTCTGTCCAGTAGGTGGTGATAGACAGTTATTCTTCTCCCCTAGTTGCACATTCACAGGTCTCTGATTGGACTGCCTGATTTCAAATCAAAACATGTGAGCATGAAATCTGTCATCATGTTTTAAAATATGAGTGCTTGTGAGCACGTAGCATGTCTAAACTGATCTTTCTGTCAACTTTCACATGCATGTTTTGACATTTACTGGTCCTCTGCTGAAAATTTGCATCCACATATTATTTTTTTAATCTTGATAGAAGTAAATTAAACTACAATTTAAAGCTGTTTTTTTATCTATGTGGTCTTCAATACATTTGATATGGTTTTGCATTTCTAATTTCATTAATATTTGCTTAATAATGTTTAAAGACAAACTACAAAAATGTACATATTAAAATGTACCTTCTAATAAATAGGAAATAGTCAAAGCAAATACATCATGCTTTATGTATATTATGATATTTCATTATAGGACATTCAATTTCCCATTTTTGGATAATAGCACATTTTCTCACATCTAAGACTATCTGGATTTGGAAGCCCTAAAATATAAAGAACTAGTGTGTAACCTTGGTGTACTAATGGAGTCTGATTTCAGTTTTAGCAATCACACCAAAGCTTTTACCAAATTAGCTTTTTATCACAAAAACATCAACAAGATCAACAAGATCAGATATGTTCTGACTAAAGGAGACCTGGAGAAACTCATCCACACATTTACTTCTAGCAGGATTGATCACTGTAATGGTCTTCTAACTGGACAATCAAACAGCTGATTCAGAATGCAGCTGCCAGAGTCTAACTATAATAAAATAAGGAACACCCCCCAAATTCTCAAATATTACCTTAAGATAATTTTAATTATTTTCTTAAGATTTTTGTTATGAAAATCTTCATTATTATCTTATGTGGGATACATTATGTTTTACCATGTATCATAAATGGCACAAGATACATTTTGAATTTGTATTAACTGTTATTTCCACTAGGTTCATCCGGTCAGAAGAGCAAAATTAGGGAAAAACATCTAACAAAGTGTTGAAAGATTTGAGCAAACAAGAACTGGAGGAGACAGTATTGGAAAATACAATGAGTGTGGGGTAACGGCAGAAAGCAAGAGACGAGGATGAGCAAGGGCAGAAAAGTTTATACATTTACATGCTGACCATGTCAACTCTTACAGCCTGAGACATGTGTGAGGCTATCATGAGGTTAAGAACACACTAAGAACATTAAGAACATAATGTTTTCAAGAATAGCACGTATTCTTGAAAAAAGTTAAAAAAAGAAAATAAGATCATTCTTAAGATGTTTTTTGAAGAACAACAAACTTTTTTTCTTATGAATGAAGTTAAGATGAAACACATATTTAAGATTTTATTACTTTAGACACTTTTGGGAATCTGGCCCCTGATTCTGGTTTTGCATTGCAGAAGCATGAAACATCAAAGTAGAGAGAGAAGAAAAAGAAAGAAGAGAAAAGAAAAAAAGGAACAAAGCTGTCTCACCCTTAGAAGATGGTCTTCTATGTTCCAGTCTGACATCAGGCTGAAGGACCTGGAGAATCTGTTAGCCCCATTCTAGAAACACAAACATCATCTTCAGAACATGGAACTGGATGAACCAGAATATGAATATACACTACTGCTTAAACGTTTGGGGTCACTTGTCATAATAATAACTGTTATTTGGTAATAATTCATACAGTTTAGATTTTTTTAGAAGTTTGAAATGCTTTAAACTCAACACCAAAACTTAAACCAACACTTTATAATATTTTGGGAACAACATGATGTTAGAACGCATGAGTACACACTTAAACATAATGGTTCTGCAAGTGTTTTTTGTAACAACAATAATTCTGTATAGAACCATGAACAACCAAAGAACACGTTTTCTTCAGATTATGTGAGAATGTGTTGTACAGTGTTTTTTTTAGAACCTTTTTAAAGAGTGTTCTGTAAAGCACCAAAAAGGGTTCCTCTGTTGTTATAGCTTTGACAATGTCACAATGGCAGAACCCTTTATGGTACTATACAGACCCATTTCTCAAAAAAGGTTCGATATAGATCCATCTACACATTTTTCAGAATTTTCTCACATTAAGAACCATTTCACCATACAAAGAACCATATAAACATCCGCTGTATTTTATACATAATTTTTAAGAGTATAGGACCATTTTATACTTAAGTGGTTCTTTGCACAGTGAAATGTTTCTTCAGATTGATAAAGAATGTGTTATATATGGTTCTCTATAGAATCTTTCGGAAAATGGTTCTGTATGATGCCAAAAAGTGTTCTCCTATTGTTAAAAACTTTTGTGTTATTTAGAACCATTATCAAAAAGGCTCTATATAAAATCATCAACACATGCTCAATTAATTTGAAGAATGTTTCCACTATGCAGAAAAAAAGAAAATAATAATAATAATAATAATAATAAATTAAACAGGGAAATAATTATTTGACTGTTAATAGTTCTAAATAGAAACCACTACCCTTTCATCAGAGCAAATTCAGCAGTTTGGATTTGTGTTTAAGGCCAGAAAATGCATATATTTTTTAACAAATAAACACAGGAATATTATGAATACATTAAATACATTTTAATTTTATCCTTAAACAATCAAACAATATAAGAAGGCTTGTGCAGCTTTTATTCAGTGATAGGAAACACAATTGCTCACAGAAAGCTTTAATTCTCTGTGCTGATATTTTAAAAACTTAATATTTGGAATTGTTTGTGAATAATATTTCAGTCCTCAGGTATTCTGACATTGCAGGGCTTTGTCTGGCCCTCTTTGAAGAATGTGTGGTCACCCCTGATGTAAAGGAAAATGATAGAGACCAATAAAATTGAGCTTATGACAGAAGACAGCATACCCTGAAGGTGAAGCTCCTGCTCGTAACCCAGCCCTGTTAGGACACAAAAAACAGCTGTTATTTTTCTCTCAACTTTATTTTTCCTCTTTTCTCTATGACTCTGTGTTCTCTATGTTGGCCCCACAGCAGATCCAGTCATGTGTTTACATGAAGGGGCAAAGCACAACTTTTCATGAGAACTTCCTACTAACTCTCTGTGAGATTTGGTTGAAAAATTAGACTTCCCAAATTACAGTTTATAAGTTTTGGCTCTGACACATGAACAGGTCAGGTCAGGACCGAGCACAGTCACGGCTTCATGGCGGCTTCATTTTTTCTTTCTCTATCAAAACAGCTTCTGTTCCTTTTGTTCCCCTGAATTCAATGGAGGATCAGCTAAGGAAAGCCCTATTAGATGAAGAAGATGCAGGAAGATGCACCACACCACAAAAACCATAGCCAGCCATCTAGCGCTACGCACTCAAAGATGCAGCACATAGACCACAGGCAGCAAAACTGAACACAAACACCAGCTGAAATAATTTCACAATTTCTTTGCGCTGTTAGAAGTAAAGGTTCTGTGCAGGTACATTTTTGATTCATCATGGTACAAACAATATAAATGGGCCCTCAAAAGTACAACAGTGGTGAACCTTAAATACATTTTTCTAGGTGACAAGTATGCATTTGTACCTTTTCATGACCTAATGTTTTAAAACAAAACAATAAAATAAAAAAGCCTGGAGATGAGACAAGGTAGAAAATATAGAAAATATAATTCAATGCATTATGGTACAATTATGTTCCCTGACTAAAGGTACTAAGATGTACCCTTGAGGGTTCCACCCCAGTGACATGACAGTTTGCTACCTTTATTTCTGAGAGTGTAGCAAAGCCCATAATCACTTTTTTGCCTTTAAAAAATCTGCATTTTTGCCTTTAATTCTTATTTTATAGAGAAGTAAACAAAATGACATGTTTATTAACTACATTTATTAATAGTGTTTCAAACAATGGAAATCAGAACATACATTTATTAAGGCTCAAAAAACTTTTTGTCTCATTTAGAGGGGAACAAAGTTTAGCACTGTCATATACAGCTGAGCTTGTATGAACATGCACACACAGTATGTAAAGAGTGCTTTAGGTATACATTACATTCTTCTACTTTAGGTCCTCCCATCTGCTTTAGGTCTCATCTGACAGATATATTTATTAAGGGCCACACAAATTCTGTACATGCTAAAATTTCACGAGCACAGCTTGACCTATTACCACGATCCTAGTGGTAAGATATGTCAAAATAACTCTACGGTTATATTTCTGCACAGGTCCATTGTTCACTCATTAAGGTACAAATAATGTAAATGTGAAATGTAAAGATGAAAGGTACATATTGTATTTGTACCTTCTCATAACCTAATGTTTTAAAACAGAACAATAAAATAAAAAATGCTGGAGACGAGACAGGGTGTGTGGAGTCAATACAATTTAGAAAACACATTTTCAATGGATTAGGTTCTATAACCTAAGAATAGCTCAACCAGTTTGCATTGAAGTCCCTGTAGTTACTGAATAAATAAGTTTTAGTAAGTAATAAGCCTGAGGTTTTAAGGGGTTAACGAAAAGGTTATGAAGTTCAGACATATCGTTAAAACGAATTTAATCTTTTGCTGATGCCTTTTTTTCCTGTGGGTTTGTTTGTGCTGCATCACTGTCACTGCCTGTGTGCTAAACCCATATCTAACTAACTTCAGGGACTTTAATGCAAACTGGCTAAGCTTTCTTAGATTATACAAGTGTGTAATAACCTTTGGTGGGCTCTGGCCATTTAATGGGTCAGCTATGTAGTGCAGAGAGAAAAATATACAGTCATATACATCTCCCATCAGCCTGATCAAATCCAATGCACAGAAATGTGTACGTTATTCAGCTACTAGAGACTCACCCGACTCATCAAGGTTCTGCCAGCCTCAGTTGTCTCCTGAAAGCCCCCTGAAGACATCTAGAAGGTGAAAATGTCCAGAACACCTCATATTTGTGCAAATCAAAAGGTTACAACCAAATTTATATTTACATTCAGCAGATGCCATCATCCAGAATGACTTGCAAAACATGTAAACAGTAGCAGCCAATGTGATGCAAAGTACTGAGGTACTACAAAAAACTATAAGCCATACAACAGCCTGACCAAATTAAATACATATACACAAAGGCAAACACTGGAGAATGAATTAAGTGCAGTTTTAAATAAAGTAATAAAACACAGTTGATTGAAAAGAAACATCACAAGTGAAGTGCAAATAAATGCAATAAGATGAATAAGTCAAATCTAATATCATATATAATCTCATTAAGGACCATATTATTAACTTATGCAAACATTTATGCCGTAATCACATGTCTACAAATGGATGATTATCAGAGGAGAGCTTTAGCAGTGTAGAATTGTAATTAAATTTGGAGAAAGGCAGTAGGACTCACTGCACTCATTAATATTTGTTGTACAATAATGAGTCCAACTGGAATTCAATAATAAGATGTTTGACATTCATGATTTCCAAAACAATCAACATTCACTTTGATCCACCACTGTTGCCATTCGCAAAAGTTGGAAAAATTGAACTATTGCAGATCGTAGCGGTGAACAGAATTGAAAAATCCGGTTTGCTATTGTCCATCTATTGCATCCATGTGAATGTGGCATTAGGGTTTACTTTGTTGTGAGTGAAACTTACTGTTCTCCTTTTCGTTGATTCATTATATCCATTCCCTCCATATCCATTAGAGAATTCTGTGAGCTATGCAAACAGAACAACTGACAGTTAATGAGTGTTGTGCATGTAAGAAAACTTCCATGTAACTCCACTATTCTGATGTCATAACAGTCATAAATGTATACTCCACTGGTAAAAAGTTTGGAACTATGATCTCTAATGATATGTAAAAAAAATGGTTGCAGAGAAACATATCACTGCTGTCAGAACAAAACCTCATATCTCTGAAAGGTATCTTAGAATTAGCTAGAACCTTATTAGCTAACCTTAACCTCAACCCAAAACCTAATCCTAATCCTCACCCTGGCTCTAATCATAACCATAACCTTAACCAAAGCCTAATCCAGTGAAGCTCCTGGTACAGAATGGTGTCAGTGTGTCTATAACAGCTTGTTGAGGATGTTGATGGACTGTATTGAACCCGTTATATGTTTAGTTCCTCTCAGGTTAAACATCTACAAATCTGAACTTGGACTCCAAATAAAGTGAAAAACAACTGAATTTCACTGATCATAAACAATTTTCATTTATGCCATTAATTAAAAGTCTCTTGATAATCTACTGATGTACTCACTGCTGCTACATCACTGTTATGTTGTTGATGTTACTGAGAGTCTGTTGAATGTTTATTTCATCTGAAAACGCCACTCAAAATAAAGTGTCACCAGAAATGTAATGTCAACTACCATTTTGAGCTTGATTGAGTAATATCTAGGTAATGTAGTTCCAGCAAATATTTCTGAACATCAAAGTTTCATGAGAACCTACTTAAGGAATCCAAACCACAGAAGCAGTGTGTGTTTCTTGCCAAAGGGGAGAAGTATTCTAATAAGCACAAATCCCCTGCCAAGTTCCTCAAGTGTATGAGACTGAATATGATTTTCTATGATCTAGACCATATCAGTCATATATCTGACAAGTATATCAAGGAAAAGAACATACATATACATTACACACCTGTATAGGTCCTGACTTCAGGCCATTAGTGGAGGACTGGACTACCTGTATTTCAGCCTGAGAAGGGAGAGAAGATAAGAGGATTAGAGCTTAGAGAAGAGGTTAGAAATAGATGTGTGGCCTATAGTAGAGGATAGAGTAATTCAGAATACAGTAAGATAGGGTGAGGTACACTCAAGAAGGTTCTTCAAAGATTTGTTAGTGAAGAGAACAACCACTTTGCATTCATAAAACATTCCTATACATGAAACGGTTCTATATAGCACCAACAAGGCTAACAAACTCTTCATCGAGGGTTCTTTGTAAAGATGATGAGTTTATATAGGTTTAATTGGTTCTTTGATGGTAAAATGGTTGGTCAGATTGTTTGAGATTGTGTTGCATATGGTTCTATATAGCATCAAAAAGGGTTCTGCTGACTTCCGGGTGATGATGGTGCTAGAGTAGACGTGCGTCAACACTGCTCCCGCAGGTTGTGTTCAGTTTTACTAAAATTAAGCATCCTTTCTTTTTTTATTCGACACCGTACAGGAGTTTAGTTACGGTAGTAACTACACAATGTCACGTAATCTCAGGGAGAAAACAACAAAGACTACTTCGGCAACCCGACCCCCCGCCATTGAACGCATGTTCTCGGCTAAAGCTGCTACACTGGAGGAGGCTAACGCTAAGTTGGCTATGGAGAAACGTCTCTCACCTGTGGAGAGTCCGGAGAGTTCCCGGTTGGCCACTGCTTCAGAGGTAGAACGAGCTGCTGACACTGACACTTCGCCCCCAACGTGGTTTTTGCCAGCGTTAAAAAAGTTGGAACAATCGCTTGTATCTGACCACGCAAACACACTGAGCAAGGCCTTACAACCTATTCAGGAATCACTGGACTCCATTAAACAGACTCTGGTCTCGCACGCAGGTAGCATTAAAGCCTTAGAGGACGCCGCATCTGACCACAGTGATAGAATTGTCACACTGGAAAACAAATGCGAATCTCTTCGAGCCCGCAATGCTGAACTCCAGGACAAGCTGGACGATCTGGAAAATCGCTCGAGGAGAGCTAATCTTCGCGTGATAGGGATTCCTGAAAAACTAGAGGGGGACAATGCCGTGAATTTCATGGCTGATCTCCTCTTTGAGGTGTTCGGAGCTGAGAAATTTCAGTATCGACCCGTTCTAGACAGAGCTCACAGGCTAGGTCGCCCAACAGCTAACGGAGGTATGCATAACAAGCCCAGAGCGTTCATCATTCTGTTTCACAACTTCCAAGATAAGGAATTCGTTCTCAGAAATGGTCGGGGTGAGCTGTCTTTTCGTGGTCACAAAATCAGGATCTTTCCGGACTATAGTGCTGATCTCTCCCGCAGACGCGCCGCATTTTGTGACATAAAAGCGACGTTGTACAGCAAAGGAATCCGCTTCAGGCTGGTTTTCCCAGCACGTTTGCACGTTGACTTTGAAGGGCGGACAGTAACCTTTGATGCTCCAGAAGCGGCTCAGGCTTTCTTTAACAAACATTGATGATGACTACGTTTGGGTTTGCTGAGTGCTGAGGTATGGTAAGAATACCTGTTGATCTACCTGGTTCAAGGTCTTGTATAAGATTACAATACAAATACTCTATGCAGCAATGTTTGTAATTTTATCTCCTTGTTGTGGAGGACTTGTTGGATGTTAGTGTACAAACTGTCGATGGCTCATTTTTGCTCATCCTGTGTAACAAAATTTGATTATAAATGTGTGCACTCTGCACTGTTTACAAATATATGATTACCTTATTATGGAGGGCCAGCTAGGTGTAGAGTGGCAGTAAAGATACCAGGCGACTGCAGTATTTGAATTGCTCAGGTGTATATAAACGTGACTTTCTGCTTATCATAAAGGTTTGCTTAAAGGTTTTGGAATGTTTACTCAGGTTTGTGCACAGCGCTGTGGGGAGCAGTGCGTGTAAGTTAGGGGTATAGATAGAGGGATTTGGCCCGTACCGGAAAGTCGTTCAGGATGGTTGTTTGGGAAGTGGGTGGTACGTGGGTGTTTGGGATTTGGTTTCTTGTTGTGGGGTTTCTCATGTGTGGGATGGGTTGTTTTTTTTTTGTTGTTGTTGTTTTTTTTTTTTTCCTTCTTCTCTTTCTTTTCCCTCTCTTCCCTCTCTGCCGAAATAATACTATCTTCTGATGAACCAGAATCTAGGACAAGGGGTTAGGTTTCTTTCATGGAATGTAAAGGGACTGCAGTCCCCTCTTAAAAATGTAAAGGTTTTCTCTCACCTTAAACAATTAAATGCGGACATTATCTATTTACAAGAAACTCATCTGTCCAAAGCAGAGCACACCAAGTTACGTAAGGGGTGGATCAGCCATGTTTTTCATTCCAATTATAATTCTCGATCAAGGGGGGTTGCCATTTTATTTCATAAGAGGGTTCTGTTTAAGCCTTCAAAAATGATATCAGACCAAAATGGTAGATACATTGTTATTTCGGGCCTCCTCTTTCAAACTCCTGTCTTATTGGTGAACGTTTACGCTCCGAACTGGGATGATGCTGAGTTTATGACTGGGCTTTTCTCTAATCTTCCTGACCTAAGTACACACAAACTGATCTTTGGTGGCGACCTCAATTGTATTATAGACCCAATGCTGGATCGATCAGGGGCCAAATGTACCCCCTGTTCTAAGATGGCCCATTCTTTATCTCAGTTTATGGAGGACAATGGTTGTATAGAGAATTAGGAACCCTTCAGCCAAATCATTCTCTTTCTTTTCACACCCTCACCAATCTTTCTCTCGCATTGATTACTTTTTTACTGATCAGCAATTTCTAGACTCCATTGAAAATATTGAATATTTACCTATTGTAATCTCAGATCATGGGCCAGTACAAATGGTCATTAGGTTTTCTTTATATGAGAAAGGGAGGGCCCCATGGCGGTTTAGCGCTCTACTTTTGTCAACTGAAGAATTTTGCACTAAAATCTCTAACTCTATTGATTTTTTCTTGGCTACCAACAAATCTGATTCAATATCTAATGCTATCTTGTGGGAATCACTCAAGGCGGTTTTAAGGGGGGAAATTATTTCATATTTGGCATTCGAGAGAAAGACCAGACTAAAACAGCTGGGGGACCTGTCTATATCCATAGTGGCCCTAGATAGGAAAATTGCTCTAAATCCCTCCACAGCTCTATACAAACAACGCCTCGATCTCCAGTCGGAGTATAACTTGCTTTCCACCAAAGAAGCAGAAGCTCTTATCCTGCGGTCTGAGGGACATCTTTATGAATATGGAGACAAAAACAGCTGCTTGTTAGCTCACCAACTTAGAAGACAGGCAGCATCCAGGTTCATCCCCCAGATATTAGATGATATGGGCAATTTGGTCACTAATCCAAGGGACATTAATAAAGTCTTTGAGAAATTTTATTCTACACTATACATATCGGAGGGCCCTGGCAATACAGACCAAAAGCACTCGTTCATAAATAATGTTGAAATTCCTTCCCTAGATCCGGCAACATGTATGGAACTCGACAACCCAATTTCTCTACAAGAAATAACAGATGCCAATAAATCTATGAAAAATGGTAAGTCGCCTGGTCTGGACGGGTTTACTATTGAATTTTATAAGAAGTTTTGTGATGAATTGGCCCCGCTTTTATTAGATATGTACAATGAATCCCTCCAGAATGGTAAGCTGCCACCAACAATAACCCAAGCCACTATTTCACTTTTGTTAAAAAAGGATAAGGACCATAGTCTTTGTAGCTCATATAGGCCAATAAGCCTTCTGTGTTGTGAGCATAAAATTTTAGCTAAAATCTTGGCCAAACGTATGGAAAACACCTTACCCTTGATTATTTCAGAGGAACAAACAGGTTTTATTAGGGACGACACCTATTTTTTAATATCCGAAAGTTATTAAATATAATTTTTACTCCAAGTATGCCCCTCGTGTCGGAAGTTAGCATTTCCTTAGATGCGGAAAAAGCCTTTGATCGCATTGAGTGGGATTACATGTTTTTTGTTCTAAGTAAATTTGGGGTTGGTGAGAAACTGATCTCTTGGATCAAATTGCTTTATACCTCCCCTCAGGCAAGCGTGAGCACTAACTTGGCTAGCTCTCCGTATTTTCCTTTATTTCGTGGGACTCGTCAAGGTTGCCCCTTGTCCCCGTTGTTATTCTCCTTAGCTTTGGAGCCCTTGTCCATTACTCTTCGGTCATCTTTGCGTATCAAAGGTATTCTGCGACAAGGTATAGAGAGCAAAGTTTCCCTATATGCAGATGACTTACTTTTATATCTTCAAGACCCTCTGGAAACGATCCCAGTAGCAGAATCGATATTAAAAGAATTTGGTTCTTTTTCAGGTTATAAATTAAATTTCCAGAAGAGCGAGTGCTTCCCTGTGAGTCGGGATGCTCATAATTTAACTCAGACCGCTATCCCGTTCCGCCTTTCACCAGCGGGCTTTAGATACTTGGGTATTAATATTACGCACAATATATCATCGATTGTACATGCTAATTTTCCCCCTTTGATTGCAGAGATGAATGCTGATTTTCAGAGATGGAATAGTCTCCCTCTCTCCTTGGCCGGTAGAGTCCAATGTGTGAAGATGAGCATTTTACCTACATTTTTATACTTATTCCAATGCCTCCCTGTATTCCTACCCACATCCTTTTTCAAAGACATTGATAAGGCTGTTACTAATTTCATTTGGTCTGGGAAGGTCCCTCGGATTAGGAAACCTATTTTGCAGAAATCTAAAATTGACGGTGGATTAGCACTCCCCAGTTTCTTTTATTACTATTTGGCCGCCAATGTGCAAAAGATTTGCTTTTGGCTACATTCACCGGAGATAGACTGGTGTAGACTGGAATCCTTGTCATGTAGTTCTACCTCCCTGCTTGCTATGGTCTTTTCTACTCTTCCACTGTCCCAGGAACAATACTCAGTTAATCCTGTGGTTTTGTCAACTTTGAAAATTTGGTCACAGCTCAGAGGGTTGGCTAAATCTCAGAAAGCATCGTCATTGATTCCTATTTGTTATAATCATTTGTTCCCCCCCTCCTTGACTGATTCCACCTTTTTACAATGGGCGAATCTAGGGATTAATAACTTCTGTGATTTATATGAGAATAAAATCTTTTCTAGTTTTGAAAAACTGAGTGATAAATTTAAACTTCCCCCAACAAATTTCTTTCGCTACTTACAAGTCCGTCATTGTGCCCAAACACTTTTCACTTCTTTTCCTCATGAACCGACGAACGAACCCTGGGAGGAGATGTGCAGTTTGAAACCTGACACAAAAGGTTTTAAATCACAAGTTTATAATTGTATTATGTCTCTCCAACCGGAGGTGGGTCTTACATTCAGGGACAAGTGGGAGACGGAGTTTGGCAGGGAGTTGGGCGATGAATGGTGGGCAAAGGCCCTGTCCAAGATCAACTCCTCTTCGTCATGTGCCAGACTGGGCTTGATGCAGTTAAAGCTGGTTCACAGGGCTTACTATACTAAGGCCAGACTAGCTAAAATCTTTGCGAACACTGATGCTGCTTGCCTGAGGTGTGGTTCTGATCAGGCTGACCTATTGCACATGTTTTGGTCATGCATAAAACTTGATAAATTCTGGTCAAATATTTTTTGCACTCTTTCTAGGGTGTTTAAGTGCAAGTTGGATCCAGATCCCCTGTGGGCAATTTTCAGCGAGCCCGAGGTCATCCCTGTATATGCGGTTGAGGTTTGTAAGGCTATAGCTTTTGCATTATTATTAGCTAGACGTAAATTCTTTTGAGCTGGAAGTCAGTTTTCCTGCCTTCATTCTCCTTGTGGTTAAAGGACGTTTCCTTTTTCCTCTGTATGGAAAAGATTAAGTTTAGCTTGAGGGGTGCTACTAATAAATTTTTTTGAGAGATGGCAACCTTTCATTACCTTTTTTAATGCTCTTACTGAGTTAACAATTGAGGGGGTTGAAGGAGTTGAGAGTTAATATATATATTTTTTTATTTTTATTTAATTATTTTTATTTATTTATTAATTTTTTTTAAATTATTATTATTTTTTTTTTTAACTATTATTATTATTATTATTATTCTATTTATTCTAATTTGTTTAGTTATTCATTTTTGTATGGTATGTGCAAATTTTTTTTTAAGTGTGAAAATGGATGACTTATGTACAAGTATTTTGATTGTATGCTGGTTTGCTTTTCCCTCGAAGTCATCAATAAAAAATCATTTGGGGAAAAAAAAAAAAAAAAGGGTTCTGCTATTGATGTCAGGCTTACAACAGAAGAACACTTTTTGGTGTTATATAGAATTACTTACAATCTGAAGGACAATTAGACCATGAAAAAAATCATTTAAGATTTAAGCCACAAATGGTCCTTTTACTGTTGTATCCAGCACCAAAAGTTCTATACAGCACTAAAAAGGGTTCTTTTGTTGCAACAAGTTCGAAATTGTAACAACAGAACTGAATATAACACATCTCCATCAGTCAGAAGAACATTTTCAATACAACAAACCATTTAAGCATGAAATGGTTCTTTGAGTGTTCATAGTTCTGTATAAACCCTTTTTCTTTACTAAAGAACCCTGGAAGAACCATTTTTTAAGGGTGTAAGATAAGAAATGATAGGGTACGGTAGGGTAGAGTAGCATAAGGTGGGGTAAGAAATAGGGTACATAAAAAGTAAGAGTGAGCATAACATGGTAGGGAAGGGTAGGGCATAGTACACTATTGAAAAAGATAGTTCTTTAAGAGTTCTTTAGTAAACAAAAAATGTTCCACATAGAAACACGAACATTCAAACAGCACTTTGCATGGTTCAAGGGTTCTTTGCATCATGAAGGAGTTCTTCAGATTAATGGAGACTATACTGTAGACAGTTCTATATTGAACCTTGTTGAAGGCTGTCAAGCCTGTAACAATAGAAGAACCCTTTGGGGGCTGTATAGAACCCTTTTCAAAATACATTCTCCATCAATCTGAAGTTTCTTTGAGTCTATTTAGAGCCATTGTCTTTACTAAAGTACCTTTGTAGAACCATCTTTTTTTTAAACAAAAAAGGTAATCATCTTGGTTGAATGCATAAACACAATTAAGTATAAAAAAAGGTTATGTGTTTATACTGATTTTTTTTAATAATAAATAGATTATATTATATTATATTATATTATATGAATACATTTATTTATAATAAATACATTTATTTTCTGGACAAACTAACAATCAAGTTTAGGCTTTGTGCGAAGTGCATAGGTCAGTTCACATATATAACATTTAATATGACAATCAATCATAAACAAGTGAAGTCATGTTTGCACGTTCCAAAATGCATCTGTGAGACTCCTGACTGGTACCAAGAAAAGGGACAGCATCACCCCTGTACTTGCGTCATGCACTGGTTACCAATAAGTTTTATTATTCATTTTTAAAGCACTGCATGATTTCGCTCTGAGCTATACTGTATCTCTGACCTCCTCTGCTTCCATTCCACTTCACCAGTCTCATGATCTAACAAGTTGCTCTTAGCTGTTCCATCCTTTCGGATGAGATTAAAAGGCAACCAGGCCTTTTCTAAAACAGTAGAAGTCCCCTGATTTAAGTCAAATCTAAAAACCCATCTATTTTCTCAGGCTTTTGAGTCTTTATAATGATTATGCACTCAGTATCTGCTCTGTCTTGGTTATTTTAATTGATATCATCATGCAACACTTTGGCAGACACTTACAAAGATTTAAAAAAACACTTTTTAAAGAAATAGAGGTGATATGACTTGATAAACAAACCTTGGCGAGTGAGCCCCCTCCTTCCTCATTGTAGTTGATAAGGGTTTGATTCCCTTCCTCTTGAATGTTTAGTATAAATTCCTTTGCTTTGTACTCGCAAAGAAAACAACAGCAGAGCAGTACTGTAAAAGATTGACAAGTGTGTTACATTTCAGAAAATGATGTATTGGATCTGTTACACTCTCACTGGTGAGGAATGTGGCTATATTGCACTTTGTTTTTGTTGTTATTGTGATCAGGCTGAGAAAACACCTCTGCTTGCCAATATAAGTAAAGTTTTCCAGAAGACTCTTACAAGCCAATAACAGCAACGATCCCAGTAGGATTCCTATAGCTGCTCCATTCAGGTTAGAAGAACGAGGCAGGGGCGATCGACACACATCTTTATCCCCACAGTCACACACCACCACATTCAGAGTGTCCAGTCCTACTTTCCCCTGCTGGTCCTCGATGCGCAGTGGAATCAAGTAATTCCCATATGGCAAACTCTTCAGACTTATCAATGAAGATTCAGACCCTGTAGTGGAAACATAGCACACAAACCATATTAAACCTTTTAGATCTACTAAGCACCATAACAGTGGTCATCAACCATGCCATTGGAGATGCAAAGCCTGTCCTACAAAGCTTAAGTCCTATGTGCATCTAACAGCTCCTGCCCCCACCCACCCTACCTAACCCTAAAGAATCTGATTCAGGCATTCAAGGACCTTCTGTTATGTTTAGGTCAACAGTAGGTCATGAAAAGGTACAAATACATGTATTTTCTCTGGGAAAAACGTATATAAGGTGTGCAACATGACCTTAAAACCACTGTTTTACCATTGAGGGAACGTTTATATTGTTTGTACCTTGATGGATGAAAAATGTACTTGCACAGAACCTTTATTTCTAACAGGGTACTGATGTACAACCCCAATTCCAATGAAGTTGAGACGTTGTGTAAAACATAAATAAAAACAGAATACGATGATTTGCAAATCCTTTTCAACCTATATTCAATTGAATACACTACAAAGACAAGATATTTAATGTTCAAATGGATAAACATTATTGTTTTTGCAAATATTCACTCATTTTGAATTTGATGCCTGCAACATGTTCCAAAGAAGTTGGGACAGGGGCAACAAAAGGGAAAGTTGAGGAATGCTCAAAAAACACCTGTTTGGAACATTCCACAGGAGAACAGGTTAATTGGAAACAGGTGAGTGTCATGATTGGGTATAAAGGGAGCATCCCTGAAAGGCTCAGTCATTCACAAGCAATGATGGGGTGAGGTTCACCACTTTGTGAACAACTGCGTGAGAAAATAGTCCAACAGTTTAAGAACAACGTTTCTCAACGTGTAATTGCAAAGAATTTAGGGATTTCATCATCTACAGTCCATAATATCATCAAAAGATTCAGAGAATTTGGAGAAATCTCTGCAAGTAAGCGGCAAGGCAGAAAACCAACATTGAATATCCGTGACCTTCGATCCCTCAGGCGGCACTGAATTAAAAACTGACATCATTCTGTAACGGATATTACCACATGGGCTCAGGAACACTTCAGAAAACCATCGTCAGTGAACACAGTTCGTCTCTCCATCTACAAGTGCCAAAGACGAAAAAGGACTGTCCAGACTGTTATCAGCACAAAGTTCAAAAGCCAGCATCTCTGATGGTGTGGGGTGTGTTTCTGCCCATGGCATGGGTAACTTGCACATCTGTGAAGGCCCCATTAATGCTGAAAGGTACATACAGGTTTTGGAGCAACATATGCTGCCATCTAAGCAACGTCTTTTTCAGGGACATCCCTGCTTATTTCAGCAAGACAATGCCAAGCCACATTCTGCACGTGTTACAACAGCGTGGCTTTGTATTAAAAGAGTGCGGGTACTAGACTGGCCTGCCTGCAGTCCAGACCTGTCTCCCATTGGAAATGTGTGGCGCATTATGAAGTGCAAAATACGACAACGGAGACCCCGGACTGTTGAGCAACTGAAGTTGTACATCAAGCAAGAATGGGACAGAATTCCAGCTACAAAGCTTCAACAGTTAATGTCCTCAGTTCCCAAATGCTTATTGAGTGTTGTTAAAAGGAAAGGTGATGTAACACAGAGGTAAACATGCCCCTGTCCCAACTTCTTTGGAACGTGTTGCAGGCATCAAATTCAAAATGAGTGAATATTTGCAAAAAACAATAAAGTTTATCCGTTTGAACATTAAATATCTTGTCTTTGTAGTGTATTCAATTGAATATAGGTTGAAAAGGATTTGCAAATCATCATTTTCTGTTTTTATTTATATTTTACACAATGTCCCAACTTCACTGGAATTGGGGTTGTAACTCTGCAATAACTGCTTCTGCTTCATAGTGAATGTATATGGGAGCTCAGGTTTGTGCAAACAACACAAGGCCTTCATTTCATCAGAATTTCTGAAAAGCTTTTCAGTTTCTTAGGTTATTAGGAGTCTCTCTGCACTTCATTCAGTAAAATCAATTTAATGGCTTCATTTGACCATAATGACACTTCATTTGATCAAAGAATGCAGGATCATTCCCTTTCTGCAACTTTAAGCACAGACATTAATGCCCCTATCAAGCATTTAACACTGTAATATGCAATAAATTTACACAACTTAATAAAATTTCATAGTAGAAAATTGCTTTAAAAATTCCAAGCTGCTTCCTGCTTATAATTGTGTTGGCATGTCAGAATGCAAATTGATCAACAGTAGCGTCTCCCAGGCAGCCATACACATTTGAAGACCCCTGCAGAAAAATAGACCTGTTTGTTCTTCTGAACTGCTCTTTGAATGATGAATAGAAAGTGCAAAATCGAGAACAAACTGCCTGATGGCCATGTTTTAGACTTATTACATTTCACAATATTGGAGAACTCAGGCTTTTATCTTATGATGGGTAGATCAAGGACATATAGGGTCCAGTATTGGAATTATTTCAGTATTGGACTTGTGTGCTTCAGATCATTATCCTGCTGCATAACCCAACTTAGCATGACCTTTAGGTCACAAACTGACAGATGGACAATCTCCTTCAGGAATTTTTGACAGAGAGCAAAATTCATGGATCGATCAGTTATGCCAAGTCAACCAGGTCCTGCAGATGTAAAGCAGCCCCAGACCATCACACTACCACCATCATGTTTTACTGTTAGTGTGATGTTCTTATGGTGGAATGCAGTGTTAGCTTTACGCCAGATGTAATATAATCCATGTCTTCCAAAAGGTTTTACCTTTGACTCATCAGTCCACAGAATATAATCCCAAACATCTTGGGAGTCATGCACATGTTTCTTGGCAATAGCAAGATGAGCCTTTGTGTTCTTTTAGGTCAGGAGTGATTTGAGCCTTGCAGCTCTCCAATGGATGCCATTTTAGCCCAGTGTCTTTTTTATTGTGGAATCATGTACACTGACTTTAACTGAGGCAAGTGAGGCCTGCAGTTCTTTAGATGTTCATCTGTCTTCTTTTGTGACCTCCTGGATGAGTTGTTGATGTACTGTCGATGGGTGAAATTTTGATAGGCCGGCCACTCACAGAGAAGATTCATTGCTCTTCCAAGTTTTCTCAATTTGTGGATAATGGTTCTCACTGTGGTTTGCTGGTGTCCCAGAGCAATGACTTTACAACCTTTTCCAGAGTGGAAGATTTCAACGACTTTGTTTTGCATCTGTATGTGAATCTCTTTAGAAGAAGGTTACATGTGCTGCTTTTGGAGACCTTTTAGCTGCTTCCCATTGGCAGACAGGTTCTATTTAAGTGATGTTTAGATTAACCATGTCTGGCAGTAATTATATCTGGGTGTGGCAGTGAAACTAATCCCCATATTCATTAACTGCTGAATTTAGTAGTTATGGGGAAATTAATTTTTCAAATATAGCTAGGTAGGGCTGAACAGCATTTTTCTGTCAATACATGATATTATCATTTAAATTCAGCATATTGTGTTTAGTTGGGTTATCTCTGTCTAATATTAGAAGTAGTTTGATTATGTAAAACAACTGTGACAAATATGCAAAAATAGAAGAAATAGAGAAGGGGGCAAAAAAATTCACAGCACTGTAACTGCTGGACTGTGCTTCTGAAAGCACAGGTTGAGGTTGCTCTGAGCTTCTCTCATGAGTCAGAATGGTCACCTTTGTAGACATGGTGGAGAAAATTCTCTTGTGCTTTATTGTGCAACGGACCTCTAAAGTAATTTTATGGGGAAAAAAATGTGAGCGTTAATGTTAGGCAACTAACATAGAACTAAGTTAATGTATAAATTCTCAACAGAAAAGTCAAACAGTGTAAAAACACCACAAAAAGTGTAGATACATGATAGTGAGATGAACAGGCAGGGGTTTTAAAATCCTCTTAGGCATCCTGACTATTTTACTTTGACTATGATCAGATAAGAGAAGCTGTCATCAGCAATGCTCTCATCTTGTGATGAATTATGGTCTCTAATGAAGGCACTTATGCAAATTTTCAAATTAGGACAGAGAAGAGAATTCTGGAGGACATTCATGAATCTTTTAAAGACCAAAAATGTTGGGGCGGAGTCTTTGAAATAATGTTGACATCACCTGTGCTTGGGTTGAACTTCCACATGCTCAACAGCTTCTTATCTTCACTCGCAATAGAGAAGGAAAAGGGTCCCGCAAATGGAGGTGCGTCAGCATCATCAGGCTTTACTGTCACCCTTTGAGTCTTATTTCCACACATGATCGAGTTGTTGGAGGTCAGGTAGGGTGCGTTATCATTTAGATCTCCCAGTTGAATCACCAAGGTTCCTGTGCCTGTGGCAGGAGGCTCCCCTACAGAATGAAGATGAAGAAAGTAACTGACTGAATTTTAATATATGAGGACTGAGCACCCAAGTATGTACTTAAAGTAATATTTTTAAAATGTATTTTCATATCCCTTGTTTACACTCACTGATTATTTATATGAAACATATGATATACACATTCCTTGACTGTATGTATGATATACACTGTATGGACAAAAATATTGGAACACCCACACATTATACATACAGGAGCTTTTATGTCATCCCGTTCTAAATCCATAAAATTTAATATGGAGTTGGTGCCCGATGCGGTTTGAGGTCAGGGCTCTCTGAGGGGTAGTCAAGTTCTTCTACACCAAACTCACCCAGTCATGCCTTTATGGACCCTGCTGTTTGCAGTGGGGCTCAGTCATGCTGAAACAGAGAAGGGTCTTCCCCAAACTGTTCCCACCAAGCTGGAAGCATACAGTTGTCCAAAATGTCTTGATGTGCTAAAACATTAAGGGGTCTGGGCCAACCCCTGAAAAACAACCCCATAGCATTATCCCTCCTCCACCAAACTTTGCAGCTGGCACAGTGCAGTCAGGCAGTTAATGTTCTCCTGGCATTTGCCAAACCCAGACTCATCCATCACACTGTCAGATAGATTCGTCACTCTACAGAATACGGATTCGTCACTCCACAGAATATGTTTACACTGCTCCAGAGTCTGGTGACGGCTTGCTTTATTCCACTCTGTCTGACACTTGGCATTGTGCTTGAAAAATCTACACCATGAAGCTCCCAGCACACAGTTTCTGTGCTGGTGTTAATGCTAGAGAAGGTTTGAACAGTTATTGAGTCAGCAGAGCGTTGGTGACTTTTGGCGACCTGCTGTGTAATTTTATGTGGTCTAACACTTCATATCTGAGATGCTGTGGATCCATTTTACAATAATACCACTCACGGTTGATTGTGGAATATATAAGAGGGAAGAAATTTCATGAACTGACTTGTTGCAACAGTGGCATCCTATTACAGAACCACAGTAGAATTCAGTGAGCTCTTTAGAATGACCCTTTCTTTCACAATTGTTTGTAAAGTCAGACTGCATGGCTAGGTTCTTGGTGTATTTTATACACTTGTGGCAATGAGACTGAATGACATACCTGAATTCAGTGATTAAGAGGTGTATCCCAATACTTTTTTCCATATAGTGTATTTGACAGACACAATATTTACAGATTCTTTTTGTCACTAATATATCCATTATTTTACTTGATTAGTCCGCAGACAAATGTGAATTTACAATTATTGCATGTTTACAATGCATATGGATTTGTAGCAAATGTTGCATCCAAGAATAGGGGCCTTGATTTGATAATTGCACTAGCATACAAGAAATATCATTCTAATTAACGACTCGCACATTCTCAATTTTGTAAAACTACCTTTAAAAATAATTTTAATGGCCTAGCAAAACTCATTCAGAGTCTTATCTGTGTTTAATATTTTGTTTAGTGTGGAATCACCTCAATTAGTAGATGTGTCTTCAGTGCAGGAACTACAGAAATAATTCTTTATGAAATATCTGCACAACATAACACATACATACAGGAATGAAGGTTGTTTGAAAGTGGTTGTTGTACCATTGTCTATTGCTCGGATCACAACTGTATAGGTGCCGTTGACTACATATGGAGACTCGCGGTCCATTTTCATCACTGTGGTGACCTTGCCTGTTTTGGGGTCCACCTTCACCCACTTGGCTGGGTCGTCGACTAATTCATACCTTGAAATCACAAACGAACAAACAATCCTGATGACTCATAACGTTAAACTCTGTGAGATCTAAAGCACTTTAAGATTCTTGTAGTGAGACAGCCTGAGGATAAAAACAATACAACTGCAGAGCCACACCCAGAGGTGAATTCAACTGCATGCACTGCTGTACAGCTGGTTGGAGTCCAGCTACGTTTCATACATGCCTGATTTTATCAGCGTCTGAATCCACATCTTTGACGATAGGTTCGTACAGCACCTCTCCGGGGTTCCCTTCCTCTTTCTTGTACACTGTCTGAATCTTCTGCTGAAACACTGGTGGGTCGTTCACATCAATGACTTTGACATCAACCTTGGTAGTGTTGAGTTTTCTCGCAGCGCGCATGGCAGGAGATGCTGGCTTTCCATCAATGCATAGAAACAATGGCTCCTCGTTCTCCACTGATATTTCCAACTGAGTAAGAGTTGTCCTCTCATAATCTTTCCCCTGTAAAAAATGAAAACCAATTTCCGCAAAAAAAACAGTAAAATGCTATGCACTCTGAGCACCTTCATCAACCAAAACAGCTGATGCAGTTGAAATTTTATATTAAAATCTATCTTACCTTTGAAGTGTCAATTCTCATAATACCAAGACAGCTATATGATATACATAAGCATTGAATAATGTATTTAACCCTTTAAAATCTCAGGCTTATACTATACTATACTCATCCATCCATCCATCCATTATCTTCCGCTTGTCCGGGGTTCGGGTCGCGGGGGCAGCATCCTAAGCAATGAAGCCCAGACCTACCTTTCCCCAGCCACTTCCGCCAGCTCTCCAAGGGGGATTCCGAGGCGCTCCCAGGCCAGCTGGGCGATCTAGTCGCGCCAGCATGTCCTGGGTCTTCCCCGGGGTCTCCTCCCAGGTGGACTCGCCTGTGACACCTCCCGAGGGAGGCGTCCAGGAGGCATCCTAACCAGATGCCCGAACCACCTCAGCTGGCTCCTCTCGACGTGAAGAAGCAGCGGCTCTACTCCGAGTCCCTCCCGGATGACTGAACTTCTCACCCTATCTCTAAGGGAGAGTCCAGACACCCTGCGGAGGAAACTCATTTCGGCCGCTTGTATTCGCGATCTTATTCTTTCGGTCATTACCCAAAGCTCATGACCATAGGTGAGGGTGGGAACGTAGATCGACCGGTAAATCGAGAGCCTTGCCTTATGGCTCAGCTCTTTCTTTACCACAACAGACCGGTAAAGAGCCCGCATCACTGCTGACCCAGCACCAATCCGCCTGTCAATCTCCCGCTCCCTTGTACCATCACTCGTGAACAAGACCCCGAGATACTTGAACTCCTCCACTTGAGGCAAGAGCCTATCCCCGACCCAGAGAGGGCTCTCCACCCTTTTCCGCCTGAGAACCATGGTCTCGGATTTAGAGGTACTGATTCTCATCCCAGCCGCTTCACACTCGGCTGCAAAACCGATCCAGCGAAAGCTGAAGTTCGCGGCCTGATGTCCCCAATAGGACCACATCATCTGCAAACAGCAGCGATGTGACCCTGAGGTCACCAAACCGGACACCCTCCATCCCTTGACTGCGCCTAGAAATTCTATCCATAAAAATTATGAATAGAATCGGTGACAAAGGGCAGCCCTGACGGAGTCCAACTCTCACTGGGAACGAGTCTGACTTACTGCCGGCTATGCGAACCAAACTCCAGCTTTGTACAGGGCCTGAATGGCTCGTAGCAAAGAGCCATGTACCCCGTACGCCCGAAGCACCTCCCACAGAATACCCCGGGGAACACAGTCGAATGCCTTCTCCAGATCCACAAAGCACATGTGGACTGGTTGGGCAAACTCCCCATGAACCCTCCAGAATCCTGGAGAGGGTGAAGAGTTGGTCCAGTGTTCCACGACCAGGGCGGAACCCGCACTGTTCCTCCTGATCCGAGGTTCGACTATAAGCCGGACTCTCTTCTCCAGTACCCCTGCATAGACCTTGCCAGGGAGGCTGAGGAGTGTGATTCCCCTGTATTTGGAACACACCCTCCGGTCCCCTTTTTTAAAAAGAGGCACCACCACCCCAGTCTGCCAATCCAGTGGCACCGCCCCCGATGTCCACACAATGTTGAAAAGGCGTGTCAGCCAAGACAGCCCCACAACATCCAGAGCCTTGAGGAACTCAGGGCGGATCTCATCCACCCCTGGAGCCTTGCCACCAAGGAGCTTCTTAACTACCTTAGCGACTTCGGCCTCAGTAATGGACAAGCCTATTCCCATGTCCCCTGACTCAGCCTCCTCACTGGAGAACGTGTCGGTGGGATTGAGAAGGTCCTCAAAGTATTCCTTCCACCGCCCAATGACGTCTTCAGTCGAAGTCAGCAGCACACCATCTCCACTATATACAGTGCTAGTGGCACACTGCTTTCCCCTTCTGAGTCGCCTGACAGTTTGCCAGAATCTTTTCGGAGCCGACTTAAAGTCAGTTTCCAAGGCCTCACCAAACTCCTCCCATACACGGGTTTTTGCCTTGGCGACAACTGAAGCCGCAGATCGCTTGGCCTGTCGATACCTGCCAGCTGCCTCTGGTGTCCCACAGGCCAACCATGCCCGGTAGGACTCCTTCTTCAGCTTGACGGCATCTCTCACCTGGGGTGTCCACACCGGGTTCGAGGATTACCGCCCCGACAGGCACCAACTACCTTACGGCCACAGCTACAGTCAGCCGCTTCAGCAATGGAGGAACGGAACATGGCCCATTCTGAGTCAATGTCCCCCACCTCCCCCGATAACTGGTCAAAGTTCTGACGGAGGTGTGAGTTGAAGATCAATCTGACAGGTTCTTCTGCTAGACGTTCCCAGCAAACCCTCACTATGCGTTTGGGCTTGCCTGGTCTGACCGGCATCTTCCCCCACCACCTGATCCAACTCACCACCAGGTGGTGATCAGTTGACAGCTCAGCTCCTCTCTTTACACGAGTGTCCAAAACACATGGCCGCAAGTCCGACGACACGACTACAAAGTCAATCATTGAACTGCGGCCTAGGGTGTCCTGGTGCCATGTGCACTTATGGACATCCTTGTGTTCAAACATGGTGTTCGTGATGGACAAACTGTGGTTTGCGCAGAAGTCCAAAAACTGAACACCACTCGGGTTCAGATCAGAGAGGCCATTCCTCCCAATCACACCCCTCCAGGTCTCACTGTCATTGCCCACGTGAGCGTTGAAGTCCCCCAGTAGGACAATAGAGTCTCCCGGAGGAGCACTTTCAAGCACCCTTCCCATGGACTCTAAGAAGGCTGGGTACTCTGAACTGCTGTTCGGTGCATAAGCACAGACAACAGTCAGGACCCGTTCTCCAACCCGAAGGCGTAGGGAAGCTACCCTCTCGTCCACCGGAGAAAACCCCAACATACAGGCACCGAGTCGAGGGGCTATGAGAAAGCCCACACCTGCCCGCCGCCTCTCACCATGGGCAACTCCAGAAAAGAATAAAGTCCAGCCCCTCTCAAGGAGATTGGACCCAGAACCCAAGCTGTGTGTTGAGGTGAGCCCGACTATATCTAGCCGGTATCTCTCAACCTCGCGCACCAACTCAGGCTCCTTCCCCGCCAGTGAGGTAACGTTCCAAGTTCCAAAAGCCAGTTTCAGCAACCGAGGATCAGAACGCCAAGGCCCACGCCTTTGGGCACTGCCCGATCCACAACGCACCGAACCCCTACTACTGCCCCTCCCATTGGTGGTGGGTCGATGGGAGGGGGATACTATACTCATATTATGGCTTATTATTTAGTAACTACAGGAACTTCAGTGCAAAACGGCTGAGCTATTCTTAGATTATATAAGCTTTGTAAAGTAAATTACATTTTATAGTTTAAACTAAAATGGCTGATATTTATATTTATTTATAAAAGGCATCATTCCTAATCCCATGCTTTATTCTAATGTAAACTGGAAAAATATGCATGAAAATTAACATTACTTAGACAACAATAACATTTAGAACAAATGTATGAGGTACTTAATTGCCTTATAATTTCCATTACTTGGGAATGCTGCTTTTTAGCAATGTTATACATCAACAAAAGATTAATATACTTTATGTCAATACAATGCCATTTACTTCATAAAGCATTTAATCAATACTGACATACACTGTTGATAAATACTAAAGTTTTTACTTTTTAAAATGTTTTGTTTTGTGCATGTGTTATGAAGCCTGTTTAGGTAGCCTTTAAATGAAGTGTCACTGAAGATTCAAGATTTCTATAAGAAGTAACATAATTTAATGTGAAGTATGAATAAAGTGTACCTTGATGACAGTTAACACTCCTTCATTGGTTTTCGGGTCTGTTTCAATCTTGTAGTTGCCGTCCTCATTTCCTTTGAGGATCTTGTAGACAGCTTTAGATGCTTGGGTGTTGGGGGTATCCTTGTCTTCTACAGACAACCTTAAAATCTCTTTGTTGGTTTCCATCTCCATAACCTGAGCATTGTACTACACCAACATGTCAAGATAGTTGTTATGTCATAAAACTTAAAATCAGTGTGGAAACTTTGGCATTTGTGACATTTTAGATCTATAATACAATTTAATACAGCAATAAATTAGCAATTGTAAAACGATGATAGAAAGGAAAAAAGGGAGTGCCCCAAGGCTCAATGTTAGGGTCACTGTTAGATCCTGTAAATATTTATGATTTTTGGCAGTGCCATAAAAGGTGGTTGTAACACAGATAGATAATTTTGGCAAACGATACATAGTTTGTAATTATTATAACATACTGATACCATTAAAATGGCCATTTTAGACCTTTAATTTGTTTTTTTTGTTGTTTTTTTGGTGGTTAGTTATTTTTTGAGTATTTGGTTAGTTAATTAATTGCCTTATGTTACATAGAAATGTGCACTTTAATAAAGCAGTGTAAAAACTCTTATGCTACCCTTCATTTAAAAAAGATATCTTAACAGTAAATGAAAAAAGCTACCAAGATGCACTGCACACAGGACTTAATAGTCTTTGGTGGCCACTGGTTACATTAACTGTTAGTCACATTAGCTATTCCTCTAATCAGAGTGAATACCGGAGCAGTTTAAACAGACTCACCTTTGTAGCAGTGAATACAGGTTGATGTGTGTTGGAGTCAATGATGTCTATATTAACAGTGGCAGTAGAGGTTAGCACTGGGTTTCCATGATCTTGGGCTTCCACAAGCAGTTTATAAGCCTTTGCTTTCTAAAGCACACAAAACAGGAATGTGTTAGCAAGTTGGTGTTTATGCATATGGAAGTGTAAAACATCTATAAAATTTCTATCACTTTAGTTACAAAATCTGTATCATTTACAAAGAAACATCTTAATGAGATGAAGAAAAGAGCTTCAAATGTCAGCAAGACTTTGCAGTAAATGCAAAACTAAACAGAAAGCCAGTGTAAACTAAAGGAGACTGGAGTAAGTTCAAAGTATTTTTCTTTTTAATCACAATGGCTGCTGCATTCTGAACCAGCTGGAGCCAATTCAAGCAGGTTTTTATTAAGTCTATGAATTAATCAGTGTTTTTTCTTGGATGTGTAGTTCAAGACAACCAGCCATTATCATGCTACAGTTGCTTTAGCTAGTATTTGCAATAGAATGAAAAAGTTTGTACTCTATATTATGTTTTATTGATTTTCTAATTGAAAATAAGTTAACACATGCTGTACAGAGAAAACTCATCAATATAACATTTCCTTGATAAATTTGAACATTTTGGATAAAATGTAACACATAACATTCAAACCCAGTCCCAAAAAAGTTAGTATAGTAGATAAAATGCAAATAAAAACAGAAAGCAGTGATTTATACATCTACATACTTTTGAATGAAAGCAGTACATAGATACAAGAAAAGATACATAATATTGTACCTTTTCTTTGTAATTATATGTTCGTTCTGAAACGAATGCCCACAACATGTTCCTAAAAAGTTGGGACAGAAAAACTGTGAAATGTTCAAAAAACATCTTAAACAGGTGATGCAATTGCACTTGAGTAAAGGAGCATCCAGGAAAGGCTGAGGGCTTTGTAAGTGAGTTTCCATCGAGGTTCACCACTTTGCCAAAAGTGAACAGCAAAAAAGTTTACAAATAATGTTCCTCAGCAGAGAATGGCATGGGTTTTAGGCATTTCACCCACTATAGTATATCATCAAAGGATTTGGGGAATCTGGAGAAATGTTGGTACATGAAGGAAAAGACTAAAAACTATAACTGTTACTTTCGACCCCTCAGTATGCACTGCATAAAAACAGGCATGTTTTTGAGATTGAGGGAATATTTTGTCAAACTATTGTCAGTAAACTGTCACTGCATCCACAAATGCAGTTTAAGATTATACTGTGCACAGTGGTAGTCATATATCAACAACATCCAGAAACACTGCTGACTTCTCTGGTCTAAAGATCATCTGAAATTAACTAATGCAGAGCAGAAATGTGTGTTATGGTCTGATGAACCAAACTTTAGGTTGTTTATGGAAACTAAAGATGTCATGATCTCTGTGCCAAAGAAGAAAAGGTCCATGCAGATTGTTACCAGTGTCTGTTGAAAATCCAGCATCTGTCATGATGTGGGGGTATTAAAGCTTATACAACAGAATAAAAGCATGAACATATTTCTCAGCTTTGAATATGAATATGTTTCTCAAGTTATAAATAGTTAGAAAAGTCTGAAGCCTTATTTGTGGAGAACTCAACAGTGATGTTCTGATTTTGTGTATTATTGTGGGTTAATTATGACACTTACATCATAATCAAAGCACCCAGTGAAGATGAGCTGTGTGATGACATTGTCATCTGAACCGCGTGCACTGAGAGGCTTGAGGGTGATAACTGGTGACGGCGGGTCCTGAGACACCACCCTCATGGTGATGCGAGAGTTCTCGTTGCCCTTCTCGTCTTTGTCTTTAGCCTGCAGTGAAACTGGGAGCACTCCTATTACAGCAGGAACAGAACAAGGCTAATGTGACTAAAAGCACATAAAAAGCATTTAATTAAAAAGCAAATTATTTTATTGATATGGAAAGTTAGGGACATCATTTATTTAATTTCCAGTCCTAAGAGCCTTTAATTTCATTTTTCAGTGTCATCTTTTCATCTTTTCCATCTTTGTAAATATATTTGTATATTTATATTTCATTCTTTTTTTGGGATTTTAAAATGTATTAACCTGTACTAAAACTGCTGAGTAAACACTCCCAAAAATTAGTTTAAGTGATGAAGATATAAGTGCAAAATATTTGCATGAGTTGCAGGCTTTACAAATAGCTATACATGATTTTTAATGTAAAGCTACAGAGTTTAGGCTCAAATCCAGACATGCAGTATTAGCATATATTATGTCAACTCACCAGCCACAACACACGTGGCTACAGCAGCAACAAGCAGGCTGTGGTTTTATATGAATTATAGCTCAGTGACATGGATGGAGAAAATGTGTATAAAGTGTACACTGTAAACTTTCATTCTGTACCAAGTTAGCATGTTGAGTAAAAGAAGAGTTACACTATATGGACAAAAGTATTGGGACACCTACACATTACACCCACATTTGTAATGACATTCCATTGCATCATTATGGAGTTGGTCCACTTTGGCCCCCCCTATAACAGCTTCCACTCTTCTGGGGAGCTTTCTACAAGATTTTGGTGTGTGTGTGGGAATTTTTGTTTATTTATCCAGGAGAACATTTGTGTAGTCAGACACTGATGTTAAATGAGAGGGCCTGGCTCACAATCTCAGTTCTAGTTCTTCCCAAAGGTGTTTGATGGGGCTGAGGTCAGGACTCTGTGGGGACCGGTCAAGTTGTTCTACACCAAACTCATCCAGCCATGCCTTTATGAAGCTTGCATTGTGCACTGGTGCTCAGTCATGCTGGAACTGAAAAGGGCCAATTTTGCTACCAGTGTTTGCTCGTGGAGACTGCAAGGCTATGTACTTGGCCGTTAACAAAAGTTATTGTTGTCTGTGTTCCTCTGAATTCTGTACTCATAATACTTTCTCAATACATTTGTAAGGCATTATATCGATGCTGTCGGAAGAAAACCTCATATATTCATTTTTGTTCATTTCTTTTTCAGTTTTTCACTGAATCTGAAAGCGCCTGATGCCCTTTACACATTGTATGTAAATTTTTTTTGTTTTATTCAACCTAAATAAATACATTTTATGAACGATTCTTTCAATCAAAGTAGTTTCTTAAGTTGAATAAAACTAGTTCAATTGCTTGTTACCACATGAATTAAGTTTTTTAAAGGTTGATCTGGTGAGCCACTTTTTCAGTGTAATATTTAAATGATTAAATTTGTAAATATTTTATATTTACAGGTTATCAATAATCAATTTACTGTAATCATATACTGATGTTTACCTTCATGTCTCATTTCCAGTTCCAGCAATGTGTATTTATTCAATTTTTTATTGAGTGTTTGATTTTTTGTTTATCCACTTATCATAGAATCATACTATCATTTACTTACTTTGTGTGAATGTTCCCTTGTGAATGGTGTTTGTGAGTCTGTAGTGTGCATGGTTCTGACCTTCTTGGGTGTTTTCTGGAATTGATGTATGTAGAACCTCAGGTAAAAACTCAGGTGCATTGTCATTTATGTCCTTTATGGCCACACTGAATGATAAAGTTCTGTCAAGAATTGAGCCGCTCTCTCGATCCGCAACATCAAACTCCACCTGATCATTAACAATGAGACACAAGGAGATCCAGAATATATTAAAAAAGTCAAAAGCTGAAGGCACGACATGTCTAAAATATCTTTAAGGTAATATCTAACATTTTAAAACTAAAAAAATTGGGTTACCTATTTCTAATGCCAGGAGATAAGAATGTGAACCTTCTCAAATGAATGACTTGCACTTCAACAATGTAATCATTACCATGAAACTTGCAGTTCCCTTGAAAATGCTAACAAAGCTAATCATGAATGAAGGTGAATAACCACTAGCTTGCAAAGGAATCATGCTAACTGCTCGCTATTCAGGTTCACTTCTTTTCAGTACTGTCAGCAATCTGAAGGGAAATACCCTCAAGCAGTGACTCACCAAGAAAACAGGGTACAGTTCTCGGTCTATAGGTTTGTGTACAATGACCGCACCAGTGAAGGGTTCAATGGTGAACACACCCTTCGGGTCTTCGTTCACGCCTTGACCGCTGATACTGAACCGGAGCTTGTGCATAGAGCTCTTATCATTGAACAACTGGTCCAACAGAGAGAGAACAAAGATGTGTATTATTATTATTATTGAAATCAGTACAATCAATCCTTCCTTACTTTAATGCAGGTTAATTAACCCTTTGTTAAACGTAATCAGTGTAATCAATCCTTCATTAAGTTGATCAGTCCTTCATTAAACAAGTTTAATTAATCCTTCACTAAATAAAATCCGTTTGAGCCATCCTTCATCACATGAAACCAATTTAATCAACCCTTTATTAAGTTAGAGCAATATAAACAATCCTTCATTTAGTTAATCAATACCTCTTTAAATCAGTGTAACTCATACTTCATTAAATAAGTGTATTTAAGTAAAATTTCATTAAGTTAAATCAGTATAATCAAAGCTTCATTGAGTTATCAATCTATGATTACTAAATCAGGTTAATCCATCCTTCCTTAAGGTAAGTCAAGTTAATAAGCCTTGATTAACCTCTTAAACTCCAAGCCTATTTTTGCCAATTTTCGCCTGAAATGACATACCCAAATATTAATGCTTTTTACTCAAATATTATATAATCCAGAGACAATTTTAAGAAGTATTATTACTCAAAAGCCTTTACAAAATTAATTGAAAACACTTGAAATTATTGAAATTAAACTATAATGGCCAAAATATGGTAAAAATAGGAAAAAAAACAAGGCGCTTTTCAAAATTTCTTTTTTTGTTTTAGATTTTAGGGACCATAAACTGAAGAGGTCATGTCCATGAAATGTTTTTGCAGTTCCATATTTTGCCCCTTGGGGTCAAATTTTTACCATGTAAAATTTTAAACTGATTACCCTCACTGATCAGAAGTTATTCAGTCTAGAGTAGATAGTGTACATACATGTCTGTTACATTTCTCCAAGTGTCCCTTTGGAAATCTCCAAAGGACCACAACCTCTCCAAATTGAAAAAAAACGAATTTTCTAACAATTTTTGCAGGAAAAAAAGTGTTTATGTATTACCTACTCTTGATGGCAACATCCTATGGTGTATTTCTTTACATTATTTGACAAAATTTTGTTATAACAACAATTTTAACTGTATTATAAAAGCCAAATAAAACGCACTTGACGCTAATCTTCCGGGTTATATCCCGCCTCCCCTGTTGCGCGTCCGCCTAACGTGGCACCTGGTTGGTCGACAGGTTTGAGTGACGTGTCGTTGGAAAGGGGAGAATCTCAGCTTTACGACCGCGTTTGAAATCGATAGGACAAGGAGATCATATTTTAATTTGGGTTTAAATTAGACATAAAAGATTTTTGCCTTCTGTTTTTTTCAAGCACTCTTTGCACAAAAAAGCGGATTACTACCGAACGCGTTACCGGAAATACACGGGTGTGGTGTCATTTTGAAGCCAAGAAGGAGAGGTAAGCGATGACGTGGGCGTTTTGTAATGTGTTCCTCCGACCGGCAGGGGTCGTTACGCACGGCTGCTGAGGTTTCGCAAAAAAAAAATCTCCTGTTTGAAACGCCACACTCGTTTGGCTCTAATTCGGAAACCCTACGTCGTATAGTAAAACGGATCATCGCGTCGTAATCCGGAGAGCCAGACGGTTTGAACGATGTATAACATGCCCACATTGGATCAAATATGGATTTATAAAAACCGCAAATATAAAAAATATTAAGCTTATTTTTTAATAAAACTTTTGCTAACAAGGTATATTTCGCCCAAAATGGTTATTTTCTGAAAGGAAATACAGCTAAACTGGCTAGATAGCTGGCAAGCAGAGGTTCTAAGCTTTCATATGACATATTGGGTGTCTATATTGACCCTATAATTATTCATAAACACTGGCAAACATTAATTATGACACATTTCCCCACGTTAAGAGGTTAAGTTAAATCAGCTTAATCAATCCTTAATTAAACCAGATTAATCAAATCTTCCTCACATTAAATCAATTTAATCACACATCCAAGTTAAATCAGTATGAACGATCCTTCACGTCCTTAATTATATCATTTTAATTAATAATTCATTAAGTTAATCCTTCATTAAACCAGGTTACTCAATTCATTAAGATAAATCAGCTTAATAATCCTTGATTAAGTTCAATCATTAAGGTAAGTCCATTTTGCTGTTGGTGTAATTGAACAAATACAAGCAGTGGTTGGAGCTTCACTGAGGAAAAGAGCAAAATAACTGGTGTTCTTCTATCAATATCGCTACAAATAGATACTGAATAAACTGGAGTCTCCTTATGTTTTACTCTATTTGGGTTCATTTGTTTTTATTCTAATAGTATGTAGTGTTTTATCTGTTTATTTCCATTTTTTTCTTATGTATTTTCAGACTTTTTTTGATACAGCCCAAACTTCTAATTCTAGCTTCTTCTGCCGGTGCAAGTGCAGTGAGACGTCAGTGTGGAATGAGGACTCAGCTCGTAATCCCTCCTCTGTGACTGTGTGAGTTACCTGTGTGGCCTCTTTGGGATAAGGTCCAGGATCCTCCTCCTGCAGCTCAATTGTAGAGAGAACCCACCTCCTCTTAGTGCGAATCAGCACACGCTCCTTACAGAGGAGATGAAAATCATAATGATAATGTTGATTAAGTTCATCTGAGGTAGAGAAATTGTTGAAGTAGGAAACAGGCTTTATATCAAAACCTTAAATATGATGTACTTGTGAAAATATAAACACGCTCATGGGCACTAATATTAACACGCTTGGAGTCAGGGTTCAACATTGTGCAATTCATGTTTTCAACAGAACAATTCCATAAATGTAAAAATTCAGCTGCACATGAGCGAGATGTCGCGAGGGAGACATCTACTGGACTTTTTGTGACAAAAATCCTTTAAAAGTAAGGACTAAAAAGTTTGTTTTTTTTTTACCAGAAAATGATAAGTAAGCATTTTCAATAATACTGAAGTAAGAAGGAAATCACTGTATTAAAAAATTGGTTCATTGAAGGAAGTAATGATTTTTTTTCTGTGCAGAAAGATTTTTTTTCTTTCTTTTGAGGTTCACCTGATGTTTTAAAGCTCTGAATACATACATGCTCCTCTGTGAGGTTCCTGTCCAGGTTCCTCAGGTCACTTTGTGTGGTCTCTGTCCAGAGCTGAGGAAAAATAATATAAGAACTGATTTTGTGATTGTGGAGAATGAAAAATTAAGGGTTGAATTCTAGAGAGCAGTTCTCTCAAGTGTAAAGTAAATGTAAAGTAAGATTTTATTCTATCAAAATAGTGACTTTTATCCTGGAATATTAAGAGCACTCACATATTTTATCTTTACCAGAGTTAATATAACTTCATTCAGAACGAAATATACTTCATGTAGCAACAAGCAGATGATCTAGTTTTATTTATACCTTTTATTTAAGAATCACTAATTTAAAGTTTTTTTTTAGGTTGACTTAAACCAGTTGTACTTGTTACTACATCATTTTTAGGTTGTTGTGAAGAGCTGGTTTTTACAGTGTGAACATACACACAGGTTTGAGCAATTAGACTCATCACTTGTGTAGAGAACACTGTGGTTGTCATTTATTATTAAATTAGATTTTTTATATATCTTATTCAGTCTTATTCCACTTTAACATTCAATTCTGTCATGTCATATCAACTTTAAGAAATGCTGAGCAGTTTCATTGACTTGAAGGTGACATATTTCTTCTTTTAGTATGTTTTAACTGTTAATTAGTTTAAGTGATTATTTGATAGGCAAGACACTGAAACATTATTTCACAATGTCACATGGTGGTAACATGGTTACTTTTAAAATAACATGGAATAAAACTGGTCTGTTTGGTTTTTCATTACTTTTTTATATTTAAAGGCCTGTGAGTTCTGCAGTTACTCAGTTTCATTCCTATACGTTGATTAAAATCCAGTTTGTAAATAAAAAACTTCCTATTGTTATGCATTGTTGCCTCAAGGTAACATATCTCAAAAGTCCCCTCCCACACAAACTTTCAATATTTTAGTTTTTTATATAATTATGCACATTCTAAAGAAAGTGAATACAGAAGTGAATAGATTATGGAACATAATGTATAATATAATGACATAACATAATATATATATGATGTTCCATAATGTATTCACTTCTGTATTCACTTTCTTTAGAATGTGATATATATATATATATAAAATGAATGTGATTACAGTACAGTGTATTATATTACAACATATTATATTAGGGTATAATACAGTACACTACTATTATTAAACTAGGTCAGACAGAACCATCATGAAAAGTCAAAGTCATTTCAAAAGCGGTTTGAACAAACCTGTCATTATTTATATACCAACAAACCTTCAGTTAGAGAATTCACACACACACACACACACACACACACACACACACACACACACACACACACACACACACACACATCGTTTTACACACCTTTTTTTTAAAATGGCCTTCTTTTACTTTTAAACATTTAACACCACAAATTTAACGCTGTTAACACAGTTTATGTCATCTGTTATATATATATATATATATATATATATATATACATATATACACTAATTGTCTTTATATGATATGTATGATATGTATCCTCATTGACTGTATGTGTGATATATACGATTTTAATTATGATACTCATGATATATGCACTCACTGGCTTTATATATGTCATGTGTATATGTGATATATACACTTATTTATTGATATGTATACCTATATATATATATGACATGTATGATATGTACACTCTTTGGGTGGTTGCTCTCACTGATGAAAACTAAACTCTAGTCTCGGTTCAGCTGATATATGAGCTCCTGCACAAGCCCTCAGGCTGAGGTGTTACAGGCACTGTGCGACACTTACATTCAGACAAACACCTTCAAAAACTTTGAACACTGTCGTAAACGCTGTCTGAGAGAAAACCAGTGAGTGGAATGCGTTGCGAGGTTTATTCAACATAACCGACAAATTTGGCAAAAATGTTGACTGTAAAAATGTCACCTGTCCATTTGAACACATTGTTTCTGACACATAGCAAAGCTGCTAATTTAGCACTTTCTGTTTGGTTTATGCCCTGTGAGTAAAACTCACAGTGTTCCCAATTAACAACTGGCCATATTCAATTATTACTGTTTAAAACTTTGAATAATTACATCGGGCCTCATTCACCATCCATTCTTCAGTTTTTAGAAGTATTCTGGCATTCACGTGTTTTCTTATTTGGCATTTGTTTTTAGGTAAGAACAGAATCTCTACACACTCAAGGGAGCAAAGGTGAGAATAGTTCTGCGCTTTAAGAACACGTCATGAATATGATGTAGACTTTATTTATGTAACTTTCTCAAGAACACATTTAAAAAGAAACTTAGGAGGATATGGGTTGGAATAAAATTTTCAGGCTCTCAGGGAAGATAATTGTTCCATAATCCACTGAAATGATATTTGTAGTTGTATTGAATACACGCACCCTGGCATCTCCAGGCTTTTTATATTAATGCTCAGTTTTAAAACATTAGGTTATGAAAAAGTACAAATATGTACTTTTCACCTGGAAAAACATTTTTAAGATGCACTTTATTTATAAGAATACTTATAACTATACCAGTCAAACTTGTTTATTCAGTGTTTTAAAAATAATTCTGAATTTCACCAAAATAATCAAATTCTATTAAATCATTGTGAAATCTGCAGTAAATCTTAACAAATAGTCTGTTCAACAATTACATTACATTACATTACATTTAGCAGACGCTTTTATCCAAAGCAACTTACAAATAATGAAGTACATAGAACAAACATAGTTAGGCCTTAAAGGAGGCCAAAGGGTAATAGCGGGGTAGAGAAGGGAAGGAGGGCAAGAAGGAGATGAGGTTGGTAGGTAATTAAGGCATACAGTTGTGTGCAAAAGTTGTCGTTGATGTTCAAATTGTAAATACTTTAATACGTCCTCAGAGACACACTTCTGCACATTGCAATACACTTATTTAATTACTGGTTATTTGCTAAAAAAAACAGTATAAAATGCACCATACTTTTTGCACAGACCACATTTTATGTGTATTTTTTCTCTAATATGTTTAATTCCGGAAGTAAAGAGTAATTGTGTATGAAAATGTGTAGCAGTGTGTCTCTGTGGAGGACATGTTCACTTATTAATAGCAACATGGAATTTGACCGGGGAGGCACAAACTTTTGCGTATGGCTGTATTTGTCAGCCACAGGCGGTTCTTGTAGAGGAACTATTGAGACTGTATTTGCTGTACTGCCGTGCATAAATGTGCTTCTACAGTGTTTGCTGACTGGAGTAAAGCTGGAGCTGCCATGCAAAGCTGAAGGAAGCTGAGCTTCTGGTAGGCAAATTCAGCAGAACAGCTCACTGACACCATGGAAACATCTCCAACAGTTTGTCCCTGTGAGTAGAACCTCTGGGTTCCTAAACCCAGCTAAGAACACACTTAACATTGTTTAATCAGTTTGACACGTAATGACTTTTCTGCATTTTGAACAAAACATGGCTCTTTCAGGGCTCTTTAGTAAAGAAAACCATTCTATATAGAACCATGAGTGCTCAAAGAACCATTTGCATGTCTGGATGGTTTTCTGCATGGTCAAATATTTTTACAGATTAATGGGGACTGTATTTTATGTGCCCTGTAATGGACTGGCGACCTGTCCAGGGTGTATCCTGCCTTCTGCCCATGACAGCTGGGATAGGCTACAGCTCTGTCAGCGACCCAGAAGGATAAGCAGTTTAGATGACAATAGACAACAGCAGAACCCTTTGGTTCCATATGGAACCATGTACTACATATTGTCCATCAATCTGAAGAACTATTTTACCACACACACACACACACACACACACACAAAAAAAAAACAATTTAAATGTACAAATGGTTCTCTGAATGTTCAGGGTTCTATATAGAACCATTATATTTGCTAAAGAACCCTTGAATAGTGATCTTTCATAGGAGTGTGTTGTGAATTGATAGTTCTTTATAGAACTTTTTTGAAAACGGTTCTATAGCACCAAAAAGGGTTCCGCTATTGTAACAAGCTTGACATACCCTCTTAAAAATATTGTTCTTTAAGGGTTTTTAGTAAAGAAAATGGTTTATATACAAACCTGAATACTCAAAGAACAGTTTGCATTATTAAATGGTTCTTTGCATGTTGAAATGCTCTGAAGATAGCAGAACCTTTCTGGGGGCTAATCAGAACCATATACAACACATTCTCCATCAATCTTTTTTATTTTTATTTTATTTTATTTTTTATTTTTTATTGTTCTCCTTGGAAGAACCATCTTTTTAAGGAGCTTATGCATAATCTTTTTTATTCTACCAAATTAGAGCTTCAGTCTGGATATTAATGATGTGAGAATTTCATTCTTGATGATCTACAGGTTTTTAGTCATTTTAGAAACTTTTAAATATATATATATATATATATATATATATATATATATATATATATAAAGTATAAAGCTTCTTCTGTATATATTTGGTAAGAGCTTAGCAACTTCTTACATGACTGAGTTTGTATTTTCATGTGCCTACATTCCAAAAGCTGCCTTTGTCTTCAACTCACTCAAACTGTACTAAACTACATACTTTCAGTAGTATCAGAGAGACTCAGTAGACATTTTTAAACTAAACCTAAAACTCTATTTTTAAATCGAGTTCACTTTTGAGAATCTGGATTTCTGTTTATTTATTTATTCTTTTAATTCATTCTGCATTTTTATATCTGTTACTTTTAGTTCTGACTCCTTGTTTAAACCGTTTATTCTTTTACTTGCTTTTCTTTATTTTGTTAAGTGGTTTCATTTTTAATGTATATGTCCATTCCTGTTTATGCCTTTTAGATTGAGTGCTTGTCTAATATTTTCCTTCGATCTTGTGCATCTTACTTTACTGTTACTTTTAATTATGTTTTTTACTCTTCTTTCTCTGTTTTTACTGTAAAGCACTTTGAGCTACATTTTAATATATGAAAGACGCAACAAATTAAGACTACTCTTCTTATTCTTCTTATTATTAATAATAGTATTACAGCTCTGCTCTTGCTTCTAAACTCATCTAATGTTTCTCTATTTTTATACAAAGTGTCCTACTAATCAGTTGAAACTTCAAAAAAGAAAAAAAACTTAAAATGCGCCTGTTCACAAGTTATGCCACATTTAATATGTGTTTTTTTTTTCGGTATGTCAAACAGCATATAAATTGTGCACTAATATGTACAGAAAACCTCTTATTATTTTCTATAATAATAATGTTTTACAGATTTCAGCACCTTTATAAAATGCACACATTAACTTTGTGGCATAACAAAGAAACAATTTCATTTCCGCTCATCAATCTCTCAGATCAGGATTCTCAACATCATGCTTTTATGTTGGGTAAGTTTGTTTATGTTTTTATGTTTAGGTTTAGGTTTTTGTCCTGATATGATCTTCTCTCTCTCTCTCTCTCTCTCTCCTGTTTCGTCCTGATACCTGCTCATTTCCTCATTCTTCGCTCATACTTTTCGTCTCATTAGCTGTGGAGGAATTTTTTAGAATATATATTTTTTGTATCTTTTACAGACACAGCTGCTGATTTATAATAGATGCACTGAATGTATCTCAGTAGTGGTTTGCAGCATGTGTTTTTGTATTATGGTGATGATTTATTTGGCAATGACATAAAATACATATAAGACTGCGTTCATTCAGAAATTATAAGCAGTTAAAAATGATCAAGGATAAAAACACAAGCTTGTTTCTATTATGCTTCTCATAAAAGCTAACAAGGTGAAACGACTGTAATACATGGCTGTCCTCCTGGGCCGCAGGGTTTGCTGGAGCCTACCCAGCAATTTTTGGGCAGACAGCAGGAAACACCCTGGGCAGGTGAACAGTCCATCACAGGACAGATACACAGATATACATGTACACCAAGGGGCAATTTAATTTTGGACTGTGTGAGGAAACCCACACAGACACAGGGAGAAGAACAGTAACTCCACAAATGTATTTCTACCAAATCTTAGATTAGATTTGTTGAACCCCTTCTAGTTGGACACCTGCAACTATCTTTCACAAGAATAAACTAGTTAAGAAAGTAGCTTAACTAGTTAAACTCGTAGTTCAGGACTAATTTATCAACTTAATTACATTTTTTCTCTACCTGAAGAAGGGTGAGTTGTTTCACATAATCTGCTCACAAATGTGTATGAGTAGATGTTTTCAATACAACCCTGGTCAACTTATATTGTATTGCCTATAATGTATTCTTAATAAATTGACAAAAACTACTATATCAGAAATTGGTGTGCTATGTGCTATGAGACTACAGCATTTTTCTGTTTTCTGCCCTTTTAAGCGTGTTCTGTTGGTAAGGCTGTGGTTATTAAGAATGAATGAGTTCTGCTTTAGTTCTGGTCTTGCAAATTCATTAATAACAAATCTTTTTTAAATCTAGCTAGAGCTTCTGACCATATTTGTTAGTCACGCCCTCCCACCAAAATTCTGAGTGATGGGTCAGCTTTTTAAAGAGATCAAGAGAGATAAAGAGAATTTTCAGGGCGTTTGACTTATTTTTTTCAACAACTTATTTTGGTTACTGAGCTGTTTGTGTACATCACAATATCCAATCCTAATCACAAAATAATTTAATCATCTTCTCGTTTCCTACAACGCAGCACAGTTTTGAAGCAGCTGACAAACTCGCAGAAAGTGCAGTTGGGCTTAAGTACAACCTCCGCACTGTGGGGTTAGTTCTTACAAAGACTAATACAGTACATTTGTTCATTTTGTTCCATATGTTTACACAGATTTTAAAATGAAAATGAACTTGCCTGCACTGCATGATCAGACTTTTCTATCCTGCGCTTTACTATCTTTGTTGCTATTGACTGTCAGGCTCAATGTGAATCTAATTTAATAATCAAATGCACAGATAATATCTCAGTAATTGGTTTCATCACTTCAGAGGAAAACAGGTACAGAGAGAAGTTTTGGCTATGGTGGGCTATAACAATCTCATTCTGAATGTCAATCAAAAAAGGATGAAAGTAACATGGACCAATTATGAAAAAAGATGGATAGAAATAGTAGTTGTTTTTTTTTCTTTAGTTTTTGACGATTTCATGTGATCATTAATGGTCAACTAATATCAATGATGAAAGCTCAAACGTGTCTGAACGTTTAAGGTTTTTGAAGAAGGTGGGCTTGAGCATGAAGATTATAAGTAAAAAATCATTGACCCAGTTGGGTTGTTTGAATTACAAACTAAAACATGTAGATGATAATTAAATGATAATTAAACAACTGTGTTGTTTTAGAGTAACCAGTTTTACTTGTATTAGACTCAGATGAATTAAAAGTGTTTATTTTAAAGAGAATTCTGTTCCAGTGAAAGCCAAACAAACAACACTGAAGTGTTTTGTTTCAACATTTGAACTCCATATTGAGTGCAAAAAGTCTCTCTGTATTGACTTAGAATGGAAAAGTACTGTGTAACTGAAATAAATTCATATAGCAGTTTTATTTCTTTGCATGTGAGTGAGTATAGAGAGTATTTTAACCTGCTCTTTGACAGTCTGTTTTGAACAGAAAGCTCTGAAGTGAGATGTGGTTGCAGGTTTATAGGAGCTGATATAGTTCACTCACAATCAATAAACATCATAGAGGATCAGAATCAACCTGCAAATGAGAGCTGTCTTTTTTCACACTCTATTAAGTCATGAACCAAAACAGTTTTTACCTATAGTCTTAAAATAGGTGTTTATTCAAGGGTTCTTTAGTAAAGACAGTGCTTCTTTATGGAGTCATGAATAGTCAAGAATCACCTGCAAGCTTAAACAATGTTTTGCATGGTGAAATTATTGTTCAGATTGATGGAAAATGTGTTGTATATGGTTCTATTTTTGAAAATAGTTCACAATCATAATATAAAAGTTGAACTCATAGCTATAGAAGACCCCTTTTTAGTGCCATATAGAACCATGCACAATACATTCTCCATCCAGAAGAACCTTTTCATCATGTAAAGAGCCATTTAGGCATGCAGATGGTTCTTTGAGGGCTCATGGTTCTATATAGAATCTCTGTGTGTACTGTTCTGTGCCATCTTTAGCAAAGGGCCAAGAATGGAACTCTGTGGAACCCCAACTTTAAAGATAACATTCTAAGGCAAAAAAAAGCAAATGATTACAGGAGTGTAGTGCTGTGTGAATTTTGAATTTGTATATAAATTGATGTATGGATGGTAAGTGACTATATGTGTGTATGTTCTTTCTTTTTATTATGTTATTCAATAAGCTCCACTCTTAAATTCTAATGTATGTATTTTAATACCAACAAATTGCGGTAAAGCAGAACTGAGCCGAACACATTAGACAGTATAGAGAACAACAACACAAGCCCCAGAGAGACTCAGACAGAAATATGTTCTACTTACAGACAGCAGAAAAAGGAGATGGAAGGTTACCCTCATCCTGAAGAGTTAAAGATAAAATGATCATAAACTTTAGCCTCCAAACATGACAGTAAGTTGCTTGACTGAAACCTGCAAGCTGCCACACAGGTGCTTCTCTCACTCTTTCTCTCTCTCTCTGTCTCTCTCTCTCTCTGTGTTTTACACATACCACTGGAAAGATCCCTCAGGCTGTAAGTCTGGGAGGGGCCACATTGGCGTGAACAGCTTGTATATAGGCAAACATGTCCCTGCGTTTATTCTTCTCTCTGTTCTTTTCATGTACACCACTGTTTTCCCTGAAGTTTCCCACGTGGACAAAAACAGGACCGTCCAGTTACCAAGAGGAAGAAACATGTTATGCTTCTGAAAAGTACACCAGACTGCAGCACGATTCTTGACAACGGTCATTTGGCAGAAGGCAGGAAACTCCTTGGACAGGCTGACAGTCTATCACATATTCACACAGACACAACTAAGGGTAATTATTATCTCCAATTGGCCTGACTCAGAGACAACCCAAATGCTATGAAGAGCCATTTTGTTGTTTCAGTGAAAATCAAACCACCTTGGGAGCCACAACATTTTACGTCTATTTTAACATCTTGGCTGTAAATATGTCTCAGTATGTGCTGATGTGCTAGTACAGGCTAAAAATAAAAACAAAAACACAGACTTATTTTTGCTCTCTAAGCTTTAGCTCAGCTATAGCCAACAGGAAACTTTTCCTGAAAAGTGAAGTAGCTTTTTTGTAAAATGTCTCTCAAAATTGCATTTTTTTACGAGGATGAAGTCACTTCTCTTTTGTCAGCTTCTTCTTACAATTTTTCTGTTCCACCGTAAACTTGTGCCTGAGGCACCAGAATATAAATGCTACATGCTTATTCATGTGGAACATTTGAATGAGAAGCTGGCAAACAAGAAGCTGATTTCAGCTTCATGACTTTGTAGGTATGACAGTTTCTTGTTGCAGATTAAACATATCAGGAAACCAGCTGGAGTGACTATAAATGAAAATAAGTACATCCATCTCCAAATTATTAATGTTCTCTTTAACATTTCATTATTTAATTCTGCTGTTGAGTCTCAACAGGGCAGTAGAAAGTTTGCATGTTGCTAAAACCTCCCCTGACTGCATGTCTTTGGACTGTGGGAGGAAGGATGGACCAGAGGACCCAGATGATACCCATGCAGACGCAGGGAGAACAAGCAAACTCCACACAGAAAGGACGCTGGTTGCCTGGCTGGGGAATCGAAACCCCTGTGCCACCTGGTTTCTGCTTTCTTTGTGAAATGAAAATGAAGATGCACAATGTTCAAATATATAAAAACGGTTACCAATATAAATTAGAAAAAGAATAACTGAATGTCAAGAAACATGATCCACTTAGACGAAGATTAACTTAAGTTCTGAAATTAGTGACTCTATTATTGTAATTTTCACTCAGTGTTCCTGTAGGCCACTCCAAGTTAATGAGGTTTTAGCATAAATGAACTTCAGCATAAATCAAACCATTAGAGTACAGACTGAACTTAGTGTTCCTAGGAAATAAGCAGACATTTACGAAGGAAGCTGGCCAACAGTAAGGGCTCCAGTCATTGCACTGAAAGTGAAACTGGAGAGGCTTTTTGATAAACATCATAATGATGAGTCAAGTGTTGGGAATCTGCTATGATGATAATCAGATCCAATTACTTTAAATCTGCCTTCAGAGCTTCTGTCTATGAAGTGTCCCCTGGCAACAAAGCAGTTTTCTAGCTTCTTTATTATTTGCTCAATGTGAAGAATACAAGGTAGTTTATTGTCTACGCCCAAATTTAATTTTATAAAATTAATTCAATAGTAGAACAAATTTCCTTTCAATGAAACAGCATACTCAGCATGTATATCACTTTCTTACTTCGGTATAAAATTCTGTTGTTAATGGAACAAAATTAAATGTATGGCAAAGTACTTTCATGTCCATTTTATACAAATTAGCTGCTGTTCAGACACAAATACTTTTGTAAATATGATCTTGTATTGTTGGGATAACAGCCTGGTTTATTATTCCATTAACAGCATGTACTTGATATTGTCTGATATTGTAGTATTTAATTTATAAGTTGAGTGCTTTATTTATTTATTAGCTTTTTTGGTGAGAAGGTTATCTTTAAAATTTGGAGTGCCACAGAGCTCCATTCTGGGCCCTCGGTTGTCGATGGAACAGAACAGAACACTTTTAAAAAAAAGATGGTTTTCCATAGTAATTTAGTAAAGAGAATGATTTAATTTAGAAATATTAACACTCAAAGAAACATTTGTATGATTAAATGGTTCTGTGCAGGATAAAATGGTTCTTCAGATTGATGCAGAATGTGTTGCAGGTGGCTGTTTGAAAATGGTTCTATATAACACCATAAAAGTTTTTTTTCTATTGTTACAAGCTTGATATCATTGCGTGATTGGTGATTTAACCATATACAACACATTCAACATCAATCCGAAGAACCATTTCACAATGCAAATAACTTTTTAATCATTCAAATGAGTGTTAATGGTTCTATATAGAAATGTTATCTTTGCTAAAGAACCCTTAATGAACCTTCCTTTTAAATATCCATCCATTTTCTAAGCCGCTTCTCTGTCAGGGTCGTGGGGGGTGTTGGAGCCCATCCCAGCAGTCATCCAGCAGAAGGCAGGATACACCCTGGACAGGTCACCAGTCCATCGCAGGGCAGACAGACAGACACAGACAGTCACTCACACCCTCGGGCAATTTAGCATGTCCAATCGACCTGACTGCATGTCTTTGGACTGTGGGAGGAAACCGGAGAACCTGGAGGAAACCCACACAGACACAGGGAGAACATGCAAACTCCACACAGACCCTGATCACCCGGCTGGGGAATCAAACCCAGGTCCTCCTCACTGTGAGGTGACAGCGCTACCCACCACGCCACCATGCCACCCCTCCTTTTAAATAGTGTTGCTAATATTGGCCTCTACATATAAATAAGTATAATCGACATAGGGCCCAAAATGAAACCCTGTGGTACATCAACTTTGAAGATATCCTTCTAAGGCAAAAAAAACATTGAAAAATGCACACTCTTACCAAGATGGTAACTAATCTGCTATTAAGTCCTTATAGGAAATAACATGTAGTAGCAATAGCAAACAAAAATAAACTGAAAAGTGCTCAGAATATTATTAATCATGACTGTTTTAATTGATTACTTGAGCAGAGAGAGCATTATAGACAGCACAGATTCTTTTAAAATGTCAATAATTATCAAATTAAATTATTAGTTAGGAAACCCCCTTTCAGCCAAAGAGCTAAGGAGGATTTCCAAATGTCTATCCTTCTACACCATTTTGACTTATTTAGTGATAAACTAATTTGATTATGATTTAAATATTTTATTCTCAGGTTATGAGGTTGAATATAGAGAGAGAATGCGCTCTGCTGTGGAGCTAACGTCTAAAACCCATCGCGGTGTCTCTGCAACATCAGTTAGGAATAATGAGTGTAATTATAATGACAATAAGGGTAATTTTGGTCAGTCTGCCTGTGTGTCTGTGATGTTGACTTGAGTGGAAAATGTTACAGACTACAAAGAATCTTTTTTTGTTGGGGTGTGACTGATCACTGCTGAAAGGAGGCGGCGTAGAGACGACTGAAAACTGACATCCTATTAAAATCCATTAGCGTGTTTCATTAATAGAGTTTCACATGAAAGTAGAGCTGGTGCTGCTAACAGATAACAGCTCTAACAACATGTTACGTATTTACCCTTTTAAACTGCAGGTGTATTTTGCAGCTAACCTTAAGGCCTGTTACTAAGTAACCATATTATATTTCCTGTAACTACACTTTTAAAATAAAAGTGGTAAAATGGATTCTGTGGCATAGTGATGGCATAAAACAACTGCTTTTGTTTCTCTAAAGAACCTTGCATTTTAGGAGATGATTTGTAATGTTGTTTTTTCTAAAAATTACTTGCTTTTAATTTATATTCAATTAATTATCTAGTAAATTCATTTTTATTTAATTTAAACTTAACCTTACCTCTAGTCCTAACCTTACTCTTAATAATATGAGTAAATAATAAAATAAAATATTATAAAATAAAAACTCAATTACTTGTAACTACATTAAGGAATCTTTTAGGTTGAACTGACAAGCCATTTTTGACAGTGCAATGCCTAATAACATCCCTTACAGACTCACTGGTAATGCACAGCTTCTCATAGATTACTGCTTTATTCACTGAGGGTAGCATGTGAGGTTATAGTGTGATAAGTGGGAAGAAGACCAGCCTAAAGAGTGCCAATACATTAGTGAACCTTCTGAAGAATGTAAAGAATGTTGAGAAGTTTGGTTCTCAGGAATCCCTCCAGGCTAAGCTATCAGCTGGATAAATGGATAGTCAGTTGCTAAGGTTTGGCAGCTATTTATGATATGAGGAAACTCCCTAGTTAATGAGTTTGTTTCTTTAAACCTGTCACGCTATCCTCTCTTTTGCCATAATTAGGCATCAGTGAATGACATCAGAATGTTTTTTTAGTTTGCTTTGATTCAAGGCTTACTCATTTCAGAATATTAATGTTTAATGGTCTGACAACAAATCATTAATCAAAGCAACTAATTACAGCAAGTATGTATGTAAATATGTAAGTATGAGATAGCTTTTCCCTTTGATTTCTTTAAACATTTAAGTTTTGTGGTTAGATTGACTGCCTGAAGCAGCTGAAAAACATTGTCAGGCTATTTTGTTAATGATGTGAGATCAAATATTCAACATAGGATTTTAATCTGAACTCTGCCCAGCCAAAATCATTATTAAAAAACATTATATTTTGAGCTTGGCCCATTTTTTTGAGCATAGTACTGAATATTGATTCCCATGTGGCTACAAAATGCACATACAGTACAAGTCAAAAGTTTGCATATAGCCATACAATCCAAGAGTTGAAAAAGGAGTTTTATTTGTATCATTTTATACAACAAATGCATCAAAACTCTAAAATATATTCAATTATACAGTGTTATACAAATCCACACTAGTTTATTTGGTATTGTCATGGATTAGAAATAAATTCATACAATTCATCACTATTTCAAGCACAGATTTTACGTATAAGCCTTTAGAGCAGGTGATAAAGAACTTGCTTCTGTTGATTCAGTCAGTAATGCTATAGACATTTGGTATGTATGAAGGGATTCAAATGTAAATGAGGGCATTTCCACTAACAGAATCACAAACCACATGATCGACATGCGGTGACAGAGGGAGACACTGCTAATGATGAACCTATATCACGTTCAGAACGTATACAGTGCTATCGGATTCAAATCCAGATTCACACGCACATCCCGTATCTAACCAGAGACCTTAGTGTGTTCAGTTGAAGATGACATATTTTGTGTTATATAACACCAGTGACTGTAAAATATGTTTGGAATTAAGCTCACCTTTTTTGCATATATGATAATAAGAGATGTTAGTGGACATATTAAGATTATGTAGTTTTGGGATTATATTGAAATTGATTTTTTAAGAACGTATCAGATCAATTCCCACTTCAAATGGATTTGACATTACTATTTGACATTTCACTTTTTAGAGTGTACTCTTGATTTTTTTTTTCTTAAGTTTTTTCCTCACAGAGCTGTTCAACTTTGACAGCATTAAGAGTGTTAACAGCAGTCATGTACATATTGATGAATAAGTGCTGTAGTGTTTAGGGGATTAAGTTACTGCTGAATAGTCTCCTAGACAAATTCCTTCAGTAAACTGCACATAGTTGTTGTTCACAGGCAGATGCACATTTCGCAAAGCTATATGTAAGTAGGATTAGCACTGAAACTATAGAGCTCTGACTTAGAGAAGTGCAAACCAAACAAAGGCAAGTGCACTCAGTTGACATGCAGTGACAGCGTCAGACAAAAAAAAACACAAAAAACCAACATCCTTCATGATCAGGGCGTGTACAGTTCAACTTGAACACAGAACCCATAACTACAAGTTAAACACATCTACTGATGAGGTTTTTCTTTATTTTTACTGCTTTTTTGTTGTTTTAGAGTAACATTGAGAACAACTAAACTATGTATTAAAAAACTGATTTATTTGGTTTTAAACATTGAAACAGCTAAATTCTACATTCTAATGCATCATCAGCAAAAAAAATATAGTGCTTTTAAATAATTCAAAATGTCTTCATAAATAAATGTCTAGAGAAAATTACAGAATCAGAATTGTTCACAGAGGTGGTGATAAGAACCAGACATTCAGACATTCCCTCTAACTCAAAGTTATTACATGAAATGGTTATGAATACACTGCCTGATGTCTGAGACATTGTTTTATGATAGTTTTGATATTTTGATCTTAAATCCATTCATGGTAGAGGGATACATAATATGCAGGGCATTGTATAATGGTTCCCAAAGAAACTATCATACTATACTACTACTGAACTATTATACTATACTACTACTGAACTATTATACTATACTACTACTGAAACTATTTTCCCACCATCAACATTCCACATACTAGCCAGAAGACACAGAAGACAAAGAAGAATGTGTAGGTTCACTGGTGGTTTTGGATAGTAAATAAAATGTCTGTATTTGTGTTGTAGTCATGGAGACCCCAGGTTCCTATGAACACCACTGTAAATGTGCCAGTGAACGATTTCACACCAAACATTCTTAATCACTCTGTTTATAGCTCACACACCCCATTATGAAAAGCAGTGGAATTCCTATTTAAGCTGAGCCATGTGTAAGTTAGGTTCTCTATCAGTACAAACATGAATCAAAACAATAAATAGGTAAATAGACAGATAAAATAATTTTGCATCAGATTTGATACCCTTTTGTTCTGTTTTTCTTAGTTATGTTCAGTGGTGGACAGTAACTAAGTAAATGTAATTCGTTACTGTACTTAAGCAGTTTTTTGTGTATCTGTACTGTCCTGAAGTTTTTCCATTTTGGGTGACTTTTTACTTTCACTCCACTACATTTCAAAGTCAAATATCTGACTTTTTACTCCACTTCGTTGTGAGAAATCTTTCCTTCCTTCATATTATGCTTCCTATAAAAGCATAATATGTCAAAATGAAAGAAGCACAAAGGAAGAACACCAATCAGGGCACAGCGGCACTTTGTTTTGAGCTTGTTTTGACCTGTTGTACATACAGACCCAGTGCAAGCACACGGTTCAACGTCAGCACAGCAGCGTAAAACTTTGGGAATTCTGAAACGTTGCTTGTTTGAAAAAAGTTATTTCAGAACCATTCAGTTCTACCTAATTGTTTGCCTTCAGTGTTTTGTGCTTATGATAATTTTAATAGACATCAGCATCAGACTAATTAATGACATTCTATTAAAAGACTTCCCAAAGGTTTCCCAAGAGTGACACTGGAGTATTTTCCCCTAAAATGAATTAATGAAGCAAGGGTCTTCTTACAAAAATGATAATAGGACATTAGAGCCATAATTAATCTTTTAGTACTGTTAAATATTATTTTACTTTATTTGTATATCTCTCATGGGGGCTGTGGAGAGCAGTCCCTTTTGTATGTAATGACCTCCAATGGTTAACCTATTTTACATCTGGTTATCTATAGCTCCCCAATCTAGCATTGCCATTTGTTGAAGGGATTTTTCGAAGACATCCTGGCTTTTAGATGGGGGAGACTGTAAATTCCTAGGTGGGCTTCAACACCTCTATTTTAATTACAAAGATAAAGGCAGCCACTCATCAAGTAGGGGGGTTTCTGGGTTGTTTAGACAAACAGACAGCTAGAGGGTGTGGGTTACCTGGGTGACTATAAGTTCATGGTTTTTATAAGTTTAGCCAGACCTGCTTGGTTGGGAAGACACACATTCATTTAACTTCTTTTTCCTCAAGTCTCCACTCCTGTTTTCTTCAAGAAACAAATGCTTGCCAGCAGAAGTCAACAGTACTTTTATTTTCGATACTTAAGTAAATTTGAAGGCAAATACTTTTGCACTTTTACTCAAGTGGAGGTCTAAAGGGAGGAACTACTTTTACTGGAGTAATATTTTACCTTGAGTATTTCTACTTTAACTCAAGTACATCACTTGTCTACTTCGTCCACCACTGGTTGTTTATTTGTTTGATCATTGCTTTATTTTACCCCCACCTTGATCCTTTTGCCTCGTGACAGCAAGTGTAGAACAAGCAAAATAATATAAAATGAAAAATGGCTGACTATTATTTACAGATCATAACGTTCATAAAAGAAACAAATTGTTTCTCTGGAAAGACAAACAAGTTCAGAGCTGCGCTCTATTTCAGTGGGTGAAAACCAGCTGTTCACTTCACCTCATGCCAATCTCATGCTCACAAGTAAAGAGTTGAAGAACTGTATCAGCAAGAGATCCACACTCAAAAATGGCTTCACTCATCAGTACAACCTTGTTTGTAGTGTCCAGAGAGAAGTCCAGAAAATGACTACTCAATGCCAACGCGTGTTTTTCTTAGTTAAACACACCTGATTCAGCTTGTCAGCTCACTACAGCAGGTACGCAGCTGAAGGAGTGATTTCTCTACTTCCTCATTTTGGACAAACTTTATGAACATGAGCTGAGCAGATTGTTGATATGTGGTGAGGTAAGTGACTGTGTTACGCTGAAAGTCATGTCAAATTTACATGATTGATAAAAATAATGTTAAAAGAAAGAATATACATACATATAGATATGGTTTATTATAGATTTATTGAATGCTGTTCAGCCCTACCTAGCTCTATGTGTTTAAGTAATTGCACCCTTAGCTACTAAATCAATCGGTTAACCAAATTCACTCAGTTTCACTGCCACACCCAGCATTGATCACTGCTAGACCTGCTTTGTCTAAACATCACTTAAATAGAACCTGTCTGGCAATGTGAAGCAGCTGAAAGGTCTCAAAAAGCAGCACAAGATGCCACGTCCTACAGAGATTCTAACACAGATGCAAAACAAAGTCATTGAAATCTACCAGGAACCTTCCCAGGAGTGGCTGGCCTGCCAGTATTTTTCCTTAAAAAAATCTGTATCTTTTACATGTAAACAGGCTGTTTTTGTTATTGTGCCTTTAAGATTGATATATGTAAATATGTTCTGTTTTATTGGTGCCTTGTATTGTCCCACAATCAAAAAGAAGTTTGGGCTAAAACAGTGCTTATAACTTTATTGTGAATGGGCGGGGCTAAAGTATGCAGTATGCTTAATGATCGGGCTAAACTGTTGAATAGGTGGATATATGTAATTGTGTTGGTTCTTGTGACATCACAAAAACACTGAAATCAAATCATGTACAAACTACGTCAAACTCTTCTATCTAAAAAAAAAAATCAGGAGACATGATATGGGCCCTTTAAACAGTGAATGACCATTACAGGTTTTCAAAATACATATGAATAAAACAAAATCATATTAAATACTTCCTGCATCACCATATTCCAAAGTCCTTCATGGGCCTTCTTGATATTCATAGCTAACTCAACATCTACAGCAGCTCCAATTAGCAGTCTAGCTGGTACAAGATTTGGCATGCAGGTTGTCGTTTACACCTTTAAGAGGAGTGTTATTTCACTATTTGCGATTGGTGGATAAACTATGGGCAGTGTTCCAGTGTTACTAAGTTAGACTTCCATGGAACTTGCCATTAAAATAATTATCTAGAACTTAAAAAAAACTATAAAAGAAAGTGTCACCAAATGTTAAACAATCTAACCCCAAATGTAATTAATCAGTCAGAACATATTTAACACCTGAAGTCATCATCCACAGACTGCAGTGGTGAGCAGAACGTTTTGTCAATGTTTTCTCATGTTTTGCTGTCAATTACAGCAGGTAATACACTAGATATAGATTCTTTTGGGAGCTATTGATGCCAAACCTCTCGTTCTTATATGTCAGATGAAGCCAGTATTATACAACACAAATAAAAGAGTGTAGAGCATCCTCCTTTACACCTGAAATAAACAATCCACACAATCATTCATTCATTTTATATTAACACTGTCACCATGCTAACATTTGCGCCTTGTCTTTGGTCACATACCAATATGAGGAGTGGACTAACGTTTCTTTCAAAATGTAAACGCAGCAAAAGCCTGCGGTGCCACTTTGCAGTACCAACACCATGTATTAATGGCCAATGGCACACCTACAAAAAATAACTGCCTAATTATTACAAAAGGTGGTTCTTCAAGGGTTCCTTAGTAAAGACAATGGTTTTATATCATTAGAACCCAGAACACCGTAAGAAGCTTTTGCATGCTTAACATGGTAAGATGATTCTTCAGATTGATGGACAATGTGTTGTATATTTTTATATATAGAAGCTTTTTGAAAATGGTTCTCTATAGCACCAAAAAGGGTTCTGCTGCTTTTGTGACGAAGTCAAGTTTGTGATAATAGAAGAACCATTTATTGGTGCTAAAGAGAAGCATATACGACACGTTCCCCATCGATCTGATGGACCAATATCTCAATGCAAAGAACCATGTAATCATACAGCTGGTTCTTTGAGTATCAATGGCTCTTTATGGAATCATTGTCTTCACTAAAGAGCTCTTGAAAAATCCTTTTCACAAGGATCTTTGTCACCAAACATATGTCGGCTGTATGACAACCGTCAAGGATATTAGCCCCCTTATTCTTCCTCCACCTCTTCCTCTTCATACTCCTCCATGGCTGAGGTTGTGGAATTCAACAGGAAATTGTCCACCTGGACTTCCTCCTCATCTGATTGGATGATTGGAGTGTCCCTGCCTCCGTCACTGTCGCCTTTGCTGGACAATGAGGAGGTGGACAAGGTTCTGGACTTGGCTTGCTTTTGCTTCTGTCTGAAAACCATCTCACCATCATCATCACCTTCTTCCAACTCTTCATTGTCTTCCTCTGAAAAAAAGAGTCAGAAGCCTCCTGATAATCTGTTTACTTTTGAATGATGATGAATAAGAATCCAGACTGATATTTTTTTATATTGAAGACATTCTATCATAAAAAAGTCAAATCTGTAAATTGTTTCTAAGACAAATATAAATAGTGTTGCTAATGCATAGTAATGTATGAACCTCTTGGTCTGTATGAACTAATGCATGCTAATGTATGAACCTCTTGGTCTGTATGAACTAATGCATGCTAATGTATGAACCTTATATGCAGCCACCAAAAAAAGACTTTGTCTGGATGGCAGCATATGTTGTCAAAACATGTATATGTCATTCAGCATTAATGGTGCCTTCACAGATGTGAACATCACCCATGCCATGTGCACTAATGCCCCCCCTATACCATCATGAATACTGGCTTTTAAACTATGTACTGATAACAAGCAGAGTGGTCTTTAGCCCGGAGGACACAGTGTCCATGATTTCCAAAAAGAAATCACCCTCAGTCCATTTTCAGTGAGTTCAGGCCCAGAGAAGGTGGTGGTGTTTCTGGATCCTGTTTATATATGATTTCTTCTTTGTATTTAAAGTATTAACTTGCATTTGTGGACGCAGCGACAAACTGTTATCACAGACAGGGGTTTTCAGAACTGTTTCTGAGAGTGCTGTGATGTGCACTACAGAATTATGTTTTTTTCATTGCATTGCAGCCTGAGAGCCCAAAAATCATGTCCAGCAAGTACTGATTTTTGGCTTTGTCCCTTGAATACAGTGATTTATTTGGATCCTTTAATCTTTTAATGTTATTACGTTATGATGAAAAGCAAAAGTTATTTGCCATTTTACATTATGAAACATTATCCTTGAATTGCTGCGCTATTTGATCATGCATTCTTTCACAGAGTGGTGAACCCCTCCTTATCTTTACTTCTGAAAGACTCAGCCTCTCTGGGATGCTCTTTTTATACCCAATCACATTACTGACCTGCTGCCAATTAAGTGTTTTTTTTAAGCATTACACAACTTACCAGCATTTTGTTGCCCATGTCTCAGCTTTTTTGGAACGCGCTGTTAGCATCAAATTCAAAATATACACATTTTTTCCAAAGAACAATAAAATTTCCCAATTTCACCATGATACGTTGTCTTTTTCAATGAAATCTATGGTTTACATGATTTGCACATCATTCAATTTTGTTTGTATTTACATTTTGCACAGCATGCCAACTTTTGGAAATGGGGTTGTTCATTTTGACTATGTAATTTTGCAGAAATATGGAAATTCTGGTGGAATTTCTCTTAGAGGGTGACTTTGTTTTCAGGCAATTGCATTTGGATGAAAAAAGCATTTAAAAATAGAGCTTTCACATCATTTACTATCCACTACAATAAAATCCAGATAGACACTCAGTCCCTTTGCAAGAGTAACTTTAGCCAGAACACTTTCCCTACGTATCTTTGTTTAGATGGTTTTTCTGTTTTATTATTTCAACATGATATTGTCAAAACAGGTTACGTAATCATTTTCCAACGTCCAAATCACATCATGGGAATATAACATTTAGACTTGTACTTTCAGTTCTGTGAAGTGTTGAGTTCCCTGGAACTACTTTTTTTTTGTGACATGGTGATGAAATCTCTTTGAGGTTAAGCTACAGTTTACTCTTCACTACACTCTAAAAAACTCTTGAAGGGTTCGTTAGTGAAGACAATGGTTCTATAAAGAACTGTAATCACAAAAAGCACATTTCCAGGCTTAAATGATTCTCATGGTGAAATATTTCTGCATACTGATGGAGATTAAAATAAACCTGCAGTTTAAACCCAACTCAATAATTCATCTGTTTCTGAGGTTTAACTGAGGTTCACTGTGAACTTGATATGGTTTTAAGGCAAGATGATTGTAATCGAAGCACAATTTTTTTAGTATTTTATTAAAGCTGCCAAACAATTAAAATAGTGAATCATAATTAGCTGTATTGTGTGTAGTTGCAATTAATAGCATTTGTCTTGTTTGACCCAGCAGAAGTTTTTCCATTAACCATCAGAATTGTCATGTGGTGTTCCCCTCCTCTATGGAGACTCAACCTAGACCCTCTCTGGCTCTCAGTCATGGCTAAAACAGCACTGAACCACTGCTAAGCTAATGACAGAGAAATCGATCCAAGTAAACCCATCAAGTCTGAATAAGAAGAAACAAAGAACTACCAAAAAACGTAAACACAGAGCTAAAGAGCTGAAGCTAACAAACAATGCAAAACAAACAAATACCACAACAAGACCTGAAAAAAGACAAGGCAACACAGGCTACTTCTACTGGGGAACTAACTCAGCACAAGTGATAATGATTGGGAGGGCAGAGTAAAGAAAAAGAGTTCTTTAGTAAAGAAAACGGTTCTATATAAGCACACAAACACTCTCAGAACCCTCTGCATGATTAAAAGATTCTTTGCAGGGTGAAAATTCAGATTGATTGAGGATGTGCTGTAGATGAAATGGGTTCTATATAGCACCAAAAACTGTTCTTCTGTCAAGCCTCTAACAATAGAACCATTCTTGGTGCTATATAGAACTCTTTTCAAGAAGATTCTATATAGAGCTATCTAAAGCACATTCTTCATCAATCTGAAGAACAATTTCACCACGCAAAGAACCATTTAATCATGCAAAGGGTTCTTTTAGTGTTCATGGTTCTATATAGAAGAACCTTTTTGGTGCTATATAGAACTCTTTTCAAAGGTTCTATACAGATCGATATAAAACACAACAAAAACGTTAAAACCACTTCTTTGTTTCTATACTTATTGTCCTCTTTATCAGCTCCACTGAACATATAGGTGCACTTTGGAATTCTCCAATTACAGACTGTAGTTACATTACATTACATTACATTTAGCAGACGCTTTTATCCAAAGCGACTTACAAATAATGTGGTACATAGAACAAACATAGTCAGGCCTTAAAGGAGGCCAAGGGGTGATAGCGGGGTAGAGAAGGGAAGGAGGGCAAGAAGGAGATGAGGTTGGTAGTGGCTAGATTTGCAAGAGGCGATTAGAGCAAGTGCTCCCTGAAGAGCTCTGTCTTCAGGAGTTTCTTAAAAATAGCGAGGGACGCCCCTGCTCTGACAGCGGAAGGTAGCTTGTTCCACCATTGGGGAATCAAGTATGAGAACAGTCTCGATTGCTTTGTGTGAATGTTTGGCAAAGCTAAGCGACGTTCATTAGAGGATCGAGCGGCCGGGCGGTGCTGTAAGCCTTTAGGAGCCAGTGCAGGTAGGAAGGAGCCTGCTCTGTTAACACCTTGTAGGCAATTGTAAGAGTTTTAAATTTGATACGAGCAGCAACCGGTAACCAGTGGAGCTCAATGAGCAGTGGGGTGACATGCGCCCGTTTTGGTTGGTTAAAGACCAGACGCGCTGCAGCATTCTGAACCATCTTCAGTGGTTTTACAACACAGGCCGGGAGGCCCGTCAGTATGGCATTGCAGTAGTCGAGGCGTGAGATGACCACTGCTTGTACCAAGAGTTGGGTGGCTTGTTGTGTTAGAAATGGCCGTATCTGTCTGATGTTGTACAGCGCAAAGCAGCAGGACCGAGCCACCGAGGCAACATGGTGCGTAAAGGAGAGTTGCTCATCTACCATAACCCCCAGGTTCCTAGCAACCTTTGTCGGGGAGAGTGAGAGTGAGTCGATGGTTATGGTGAAGTTGTGTTGAATGGATTGTTTAGCTGGTATAACCAGAAGTTCAGACTTGGACAGGTTTAGTTGAAGGTGGTGTTCCTTCATCCATGCGGATATGTCCGAGAGGCAATGCGATATCCGCACAGAGATCGACGGGTCATCAGACGGGAATGACAGATAGAGCTGGGTGTCGTCAGCATAGCAATGGTACGAGAAGCCATGTGAGCGGATAACCCGGCCTAGAGAGGTGGTGTAAATAGAAAAGAGAAGGGGTCCCAGTACCGATCCCTGGGGAACCCCAGTGGATAGCGAGTGGGCTGAGGAGAGCTCTCCATGCCACGATACCTTGAATGAGCGCCCAGTGAGGTACGATCTGAACCATAGTAGCGCATTGTCTGAGATACCCATGTTTGATAGAGTAGACAGGAGAAATTCATGATTGACTGTGTCAAAAGCGGCTGAGAGGTCCAGCAGAATGAGTACTGAGGACTGTCCTGCAGCTCTGGCAGTTTTTAGTGCCTCAATCACAGATAAAAGAGCCGTTTCAGTGGAGTAAAACCTGATTGATTTGGGTCCAGGAGGTCATTCTGGGAGAGGAAACCAGAGACCTGACCGTGCTCTTTCTATAGTTTTGGAAAGAAAGGGTAGTAGTGAGACTGGTCTGTAGTTATCAACCTGGGCAGGGTTGCAGGAAGGCTTTTTAAGCAATGGTGTGACTTGGGCTTGTTTAAAGATAGTTGGAAACACACCAGTAGTTATGGAGGCATTGATGGTGTGTGTGATAGCTGGGATGATAGCAGATGCAATGGTTTGTAGTAGGTTGGTAGGAATCGGATCAAGTGGACATGTAGTAGGACGGCTACATGTTACAAGAGTCAGTGCCTCGCTCTCAGTGAGAGGAGTAAACGAGGAGAAGATGGCACCTTTGGTCGAGGGATACAGAGGAGCAGAGCATGTGGTAGGACCGCTACACGTTGCATCAGTGAACTGGCTGCTTATGGCCGCCACTTTCCCAGTGAAAAAAGAGGCAAGGGCTTCAGCTGTAAGGCAGGTAGCCGGAGGTGGCAGTGGAGGATTGAGCAACGTATTAAACGTTGCAAATAGTTTCCGGGAGTCAGTGAGAGAGTTGATTTTGCTGTGATAGAATTCAGCTTTTGCAGTAGTGAGGCAGGTTGAGAACGAAGCCAGGAGCAGTTGGTAGTTCTGTAGGTCTGCATGTATACGTTTTTCCCGCCATTTTCTTTCAGCAGCCCTGAGCCTGGAGCGCAGTTCCCTGACTGTATCAATTTTAAGCCATGGCTGTGGTTTATTTGACCGCATGACTCTAGTAGTTAGGGGACAGAGGTCGTCCAGACATGAGCTTAGCGTTGAGCAGAGTGCATCAGTGGCATCATTTACATTGAGTGATGAAAAAGAGCCTGGTGGAGGCATATTATCAGTGACCAGTGAGGAGTACTGGTCGGCCGAGAGGTCACTAAGATTGCGGCGGAATGAGACCATAGTTGGAGCAGCTTTTGGTTTAGTTCATCTGTTTCTATGTATACTTTGTTACCCTGTTCTTCAATGGTCAGAACCCTATACAGAGCAGGTATTACTTGGGTGGTGGTGGCACTGCAGTGATACTGGTGTGGTGGTGGTGTATTAGTGTGTGTTACGCTGGTGCGAGTGTCCTGTGGGCAGTGTCCTGTGACCGCTGATGAGAACTAGAGGACGACCAACACAAACTGTGCAGCAGCAGATGAGCTGTTGTCTCTGACTTTATATCTACAATCTGGGCCAACAAGGTAGGAGTGTCTGATAGAGAGGACAGTGAGTGAACACAGTGTTTAAAAACTCCAGCAGTACTGCTGTGTCTGATCCTCTCGTACCAGCACAACACACACTAACACGCCACCACGTCAATGTCACTGGAGTGGGATTACTACTATTTATAGCAGCTGTACCTACTCTTGAAAGCTGGAAAATGGAAAAAATGTCATTAAAATCCATAACACTGAAAGTATAGCCCCAAACACAGTTGTTTAATTATTAACAGTGTTGTGTCTGTTATGTTTGTATTTAATATAGATGCATCAATAAATTGAGCTGCTTTCACAATAACTTATTCAAGTTATCAAGCATATCCAGTAATTGTGTTTATAAACATTATGATTTGTCATAGACAATATACACTCACCAGCCACTTTATTAGGTGTTCTGTTGCTTGTTAACAAAAATAGCTGATCAGCCAATCGCATGGCCGCAAAGCAATGCATTTAGGCATGTAGAAGTGGTCAATACAACTTGCTGAAGTGCAGAGCTTCAGAATGGGGAAGAAAGGTGATTTAAGTGACTCTGAACGCTGCATGGTTGTTGGTGCCAGACGGGCTGTTGTTGATGAGTATTTCAGAAACTGCTGATCTACTGGGATTTTCATGCATAACCATCTCTAGGGTTTACAGAGAATGGTCCAAAAAGAGAAAATATCCAGTGAGCGGTCAGTTGTGTGGACAAAAATGCTTTGTTGATGTAAGAGGTCAGAGGAGAATGGGCAGACTGGTTCGAGATGATAGAAAGGCAACAGTAACTCAAATAAATAAACAAAATCTCTGAGGAATGTTTCCAACACCTCGTTTAAAGTAAGCCATGAATAATTAAGCCAGTTCTGAAGGCAAAAAGGGGGTCCAATCCTTTACTAGCAACATGTACCTAATAAAGTGGCCGGTGAGTGTATATATAATATATATTTAAGAAATGACTGACTCTTAAATGTAAGTGTTATTATCAGAGGTACCGATACTTTAAGGTTAACCTGCCCATACATACTAGACAGCCAATTAAACTTGGTCTCCAATTATAGTCTAGCTAAACCAAAGGTACTAGACCTATAATGAGCCATAATTAACATATCATATAATGCATGTTCAAAGGCTTTTTTCTTTCTTTCTCCAGCTTGTAAAACACTTAATGATGAGCTGTCATTATATGAGTACAAGAGTTTCAGTAATAATTTATAACCCTTTGGCACTCCTTTACGCATAAGAAATATGAGTCACTCTGACATGGCCAGTTGTGCTTTGTGTGAGACAGTTTCACAAGTTTGGATGTGCCCGACTGAACATGCTGAATGTTTTTCATAACTGTAAATACATTCTGATCTAAAAGTTAACTGTGACTTTTCTTTTAGAAATCACTATCACACACAGAATCATACACAACCACAGACTCCAACCTCTCCGTAAAGAATGTAAATATAATTTTAAGTACTACAATAATTCTACGCTGTAAAATATTTAACACTACAATTAAACGGTCAAAAATAAAGCAATAATTTTATAGAGCCACATGGTGTAAACAGCATTTAGGAATAAATAGTGTATATAATGTATAGTGACTCGAGCACTTTTTCAATAAAGTAATGAAAAATACTCTTAAAAAGATGGTTCTTCAAGGGTTCTTTAGTAAAATTGATGGTTCTACTTATGTCCAGGAGTTCTACATTGAACAATATGTATACTTGCACGTTTCTTTACATGGTGAATTGGTTCTTCAGACTGATGGAGACTGTGTTGTATACAGTTCTGTATAGAAACTTCTGGTTTTATATTGCACCAAAAAGAGCTCTGCTATAGTTACAGCATTTGTAACATGTTGCAGGCATCAAATTCAAAATGAGTGAATATTTGCAAAAAACAATAAAGTTTATCCATTTGAACATTAAATATCTTGTCTTTGTAGTGTGTTCAATTGAATATAGGTTGAAAAGTATTTGCAAATCATCATATTCTGTTTATTTATGTTTTACACAAATGTCCCAACTTCATTGGAATTTGGGTTGTAGAACCATTGTCTTTACTGTACGCTATCAAGCTTGTAATAACACAAGAACCCTTTTTGGTATTGCTATAAAGAACCATATGCATCAGTCTCAAGAACCATTTCACAATGCAAAGTACTATTTCACCATACAAAATGTTCTAGATGGAACTCATAGTTCTAAATAGATTGTTGCCTTTACTAAATAACCTTTGAAGAACTATCCTTTTCAAAAGTGTATGTGATGAATACAGCATAGTTTGGGATGGTATAGTGAACCATGTAGTGAACTGAGTGTGGTTTCACACTAACCCTGTAGAGGAGTTCTGAGAACACTATTATCATTGCCAGAGTTTAGGAAGACATCCAGAGCCTCATGGTCAGAGACCTCCATAAGGTCCATCTGCTCCAGGATGTCCACGTTAACCTCCAGTGATGAGATGCTGTCCATGGGAGCTATAAAAGAAAAGCAGGTTTAATCCAAAACAATGAGAGCTGGTCATTTACCATTTATTACAAGAAAAATTACATATAAAAAACTGAAAAAAAGAGACTATTTTAATGTGGAAATTTCATAATAATGGAAATCCTGGGTAAAAGTGTACATTTGGAACTAATTGATATAAAAATTTCAATCACTGATACTAATTTCAAGAAGGTCAAAATTCAAAAATATTAAAAAATAAATTGAATTATATAGCAATAACTTTACATTGATCCTGGATAAATGTATTATCATCTTCATGATGATCCTAGATAAGTTAACTAAAGTTGTTCCAAGACCATAATTTTCATATAAATCCTGGATAGATTAATTCATTCTGATTCAGGATCACCATCTTCATGTGGATCCTGGCTAGATTTACTAAAGTTGAATCATAACCATCATCTTAATGTTAATCCTGGATAGGTTTACTAAAGTTAATTCAAGACCATTATCTTCATGTTGATCCTGGATAGGTTTACTAAAGTGAATTCAGGACCATTATCTTCATGTTGATCCTGAATAGATTTACTAATGTTGACTTAAGACCATCATCTTCATGTTAATCCTAGATAAATTAATTCAAGTTGAATCGGACAATCATTTTCATGTTGATCCTGGATAGATTACACTAAAGTTGTTCCAAGACCATCATTTTTATGTTGATCCTGGAGTTTTTCACACACACACACACACACACACACACACACACACACACACACACACACACACACACACACACACACACACACAGACACACACACACACACACACACACACACATTTTGTAAGCCGCTTCTCCCTCAGGGTCCCTTTTTTTTCTATCTTTTTATCTTTTACATTAACAAGTCTTCAGGGGTAATTCTAATCCAGCACTTAACTGCAAGGAATTACATTCACCATATTGATGCTGACAAATCTATGAAACCTTAATTTCAGCTGATTTTAACAGCAAAATGACACCTGTGTGTATTTGTGTGTTGAACAGGTCACGAATGACCTAATGAACAAATAAATAAAGCAAAATCAAGGATTCTGTAATTGCCACTGACGTTTCCTGCTGTTGATATGAAGAAGATTAGCAGACAAGTAGATGTCCACATCATGCTGGAGAACTTCCTCAAAAAATCGCTGTCTCTCTCTCAGCTTCATTGAGGCTGCCTCCACATCAAAACCTCTCTGAGAATGATCTGGCCCAGCTGGAGGTCAAAATCAGAAGGCGAGAAAGAAAGAGAAAGAAAGATCCAAATCATTAATACAATCAGTGCATAAAGGAATAACTGACTATATATATATATATATACATATATATATATATATATATATATATATATATATATATATATATACACATACATATATATTGATGAAGTGTCCAGTATGTATAGATAGTGATCCCTTGGCTACAGTAATCTGAGAGTGGCTGATAAAAGATATGAAGGTACAGATAGGTGGATCTTCAAAATATACAAAATTTTACTTTGTGCAGAGGAACAGTCAGATGAGGTCATAGCTTCTGTTTGAAAAATCCTCAAGGGAAAATGAGCAAGGGAAATCTATGCTACTGAAAACTGAGATATGTCACTCTAGCTTTCTTCTGATGGTTACTAAACACAAAAGTACTGTAACTAACCAAAAATCTGAAGTTGCTCGTGTAACTCTGGGACCCTCGTAACCTCAGGGGGAATTAAGGATGATTTGCCAAGAGGAATAGGCTTTGAGGAATGTCTTTGAAACAAATATACAGGATTTAAGCTTAAGTCATTAAATATATGTTGTTCTTGAACTTAATCAGGTGCATCTAATCTTGTTAACTGTGTGTTTGTGTACTACAGAAAATAGAAGGATTAGTTTTAGAAGTAAAATCACACTAAGCTTTGTTTATGTTGCTGTAGCTGTACTGAAACTGCTCCCTCAAGCATTATGATTCATCAGAGACGCTGTAACCTGTCAGAATAGATATACACGAGTAACTAGACTTCTGCCAACATGCAAATACTGCTTATACTGGCACACATACAACAACAAACATTTTTTTTCAAAGTCATTGGCATGTTTGTGATTTGCTCCGACACACACACACGCGCACACATGCACACCCTTATCTGTCATCTTCAAAGTTGGTGAAGGGTTGTTTCTTAGTGAGTCATTCTCAGTGTCATGGGTCAGAGAACTCTACTATGCTGGTTGCCACATCCACAGAGTTGTGTTTGAAGTAAAACTGTAAGTGGGCAGTGCAGTAAATCCAGCATTAGAGATCCTAATCAGCCTCATTTCACCATCAGCTTCACTGCAGAACTATGGCTGCACTGATAGCATCGGTGACATCAGGCCGAACTAGTGTCGCAGGTACTTGTTCTGCCGTTAGGCCGATGCTGCAGTATGATGATATGAAGTGAGCGGGGTGGATTTAGTGATTCTGTAGCTCTGAGCAAATACAGGAATGGCACCCCCTAGATGCACAATTTTAAGTTAGCTGAGTTCTAAGTTGGCTGCAACCATCTACACTACACACTTAAAAATGATGGCTCTTCAAGGGTTCTTTAAAAAATGCTGTATATAAACTATTTGGACATGGTGAAATGGACCAGCAGATTGATGGAGAATGTGTTGCATAGGGTTCTATATAGCACCAAAAAGGGCTTTGCCATTGTTACAAGCTTGTCGCATACTTTCAACACATTAATCGCTTACATTTTTTTTGGCAATATACACTATTACAAAGGTGGTTCTTCAAGGGTTCTTTAGTAAAGAAAATGGTTCTATAAAGAAGCATGAACACTCAATGAACCCTTTGCGTGATTAAAGGTTTTTTTATATGATGAAATTGGAGAGTTTTTTGTAAATGGTTCTATGTAGCACAAAAAGATCTTCTATTACAAGCTTAATCATCACAATAGAAGAACCCTTTTTGGTGCTATATGGAATGCTTTTCAAAATTATTTTATATGAAATCATTTGTAGTACATTTTCCATTAATCTGAGGAACCCTTTCATTAACTGTGTGAAAGGTTCTTTGAGTGTGGAGGATGTATCATGCTTCTCTATCTGTCAGTCTGATGGATGAGTCTGGGTTTGGTGAATGCTAGGAGAGCATTACCTGCCTGACTGTGTCGTGCCAATTTTAAAGTTTGGTAGAGGAGGAACAATGCTATGGGGTTGTTTTTCAGAGGTTGGCCTAGACCACTTAATTCCAGCGAAGGGACATATTAATGCTTCAGAAGATCAAGACATTTTAGACAATTTTATGCTAACAGCTTTGAGGGAACAGTTTGTGGATAAACCTTTTCTGTTCCAGGATGACTGAGCCCCAGTGCATGAAGCAAGGTACATAAAGGCATGATGTAGCAGAACATCAAACACCTTGATGAACTAGAATGGGGATTTTGAGCCAGGCCCTCTCATCCAACATCAGTGACTAACCTCACAAATGCTTTTCCTACAGACAAACCCAAAAATCTTGTAGAAACATTCCCAGAAGAGTGGAACCTCTTATAGCTGCAAAGGGGGACCAGCTCCATATTAATGCCTAAGGATTTAGAATGGGATTCATAAAAGCTCCTGTAGGTGTCCCAAACCTTATCTCCATGATGTGGATTATTTCTTTATTGCATTTCCAGTACTAGTCTCTTTAGACTGTTGTGTCATCATGTAAAAAAGGGGGAAATTGTTTATATTGTTTTATTGCATTATAGCCATGACCAGATGGTGTTACTGTATTGAAATTTCTGAAAATAATCACAAGCAGATCAGCTCAGATCTCTTGAATAATACACTTTTAAAAAAGAAATAATGTTCATTCATATTAAGACATGAACCTGTTCAGGATGTATCCTGCCTTCTGCCCAATGACAGGTGGGATAGACTCCAGCACCCTTCTGGAACCCAGGAGGATAAGCCGTTTAGATGATGATTAAGGCATGAATGGACAGAAGACTCTAACATAGGTCTTTAGCTTTTTCTCAGATGAGAGAGGGAGAGAGAGAGAGAGAGAGAGAGAGAGAGGGGGTTGATAAATTAAGGTAAAAACTTGTTGCTCATAAGGTCCATGCATGTGTACATACATTAGCCTGGCCAGCATTCAGTTCATGTTACTGCTCAATTTGGTAGATAAACATTCCATGTTTTCTTTTTTCTGGCCATGGATACCTTTTTATTTTGATGCAATTACTCTTTAACAGTTGCAAATATTTTTTTTGCTAAAAATAAAATAATGCAGTAAAGTAAAGATCTGCTGATCGTTCTAACACAGTTTTAAAAATAAACACTGGAGTTAATGTAGAACTGTTAATTCAACATTTAACCCTGAAAGTTGGTGCGCAGACTGCGGCAAATGACAAAGAGAAAGATTTAAGATGAACATTGATCATTTAGACAAGTGGACTTTTTTGCATTTATAATCACTATAGCTGGTTTCCTGATATGTTTAGTGTGTTTGATATGTTTGTCAGTGAGAAACTGATAAACAGTAAAAAGCCACAACTCTGAAATCAGTTCCTCATTCACCAGCTTCTTGTTCGAATTTTCCTATTCCACCTTAAATGGTGCAGCAGTTACATTCTGGGGTCTCAGACACTATTTAAGGTGAAAGGGTAAAATTCAAACAAGAAGCTAGACAAGAGACATTTTACAAGAAACTATTCTACTTTTGTGGGAAAATTTCCTGCCAGAGATGTGAGAAAAGCAACTATAACTGATCTTAAGCTTAAAGCAGAGAAAAGTAAGTTGGCATTTTTGTTTAGATTTTTAAAATCTATATCAGTATATAAGCACATATTAAGAGATATTTTCAGCCAAGATCGTAAAATGTTTTTTCAATAAGATGGACGCTAGTTTGATTGTTTTTTGTTGAGAAGAAAAAAATGGCTCTTCTTAATATTTGCTGACCTCTGGACTAGACTTTATATCATCGCTCTTCTCTTGATGATACATTTGGAATTGAATAGAGGGTTGTTTCTGAGCACAAAATATTTGTCATGTGGTTTTTTTGTGTGTGTGTATTTTTGGAGGGATTTTTTTCATTGCTAAATTAGCTTCATAGATACAACCATTTCCACACATCAAACATGCCTTAAGTGATTGATTTAATTTTGGATAAGAAGGTAAACTAAGTAAATAAAACTGTTTTGGGATTTTCTGATCCCGAATGCACACCGTTGGCAACAATAGGCAAAAAGACAGCTGAAGACTGCACTCAAACTCTCCACCAGTGACCAGCTGAAGTCTGCCTGAGTGACACTGAGGGGTTTTATTGGTCTAAGGTTAGGCTACATGCTGATTTCTGACAGATTTGTTTAACTTCTTCTCTTGGAGGTGTTTGACAATGATGCATTCACATGGATTATGTAACTCTCAGTGCCCAGAGCTTTTATCTGTACCGTGTCAGTAAGCTCACAGAATAACTAAAGCTCACACTGTAACACTTGCTCATAAAGAAAGACTAGTGACTGTGTAATTGTTCAAACTCATTCAGCAGCTGCCCTTTCAGTGACCCCTTTAACTCCAAAGAGAAAGATTTAGTTTCTGCCAAAGGAGTCCAAGGAGACAGTAAGAATGTATTACTGAGATGTATGGTCCAGTTCTAATAAGCAAACCACATTTCAATACAGACACTGAATTTGAATGTTGATAACATTCCTGATTTCACATGAATTGAACATTTAAAACCAAGATTGCTGATCCAATATTTTGATGACAATTTGACATGGACACTGATCTGATATTTATCAATATATAGGTCAACTATATTCATGCCTTAGATACTCGACTCAGACCTCCAACTCAGAGACTCGAGTAGGACACACAGTCTCAACTCACACGTCAGACACTCGAGACTAACATTTCAGAGACTCAAGACTCGACTCAGGCTGACACCTCAAAGACTTGACTAGGACAAACACACCTCAGGGACTTGGATTCTAACTCACCCTTCAGAAACTCATGAATTGACTCAGACTCACACTCGTACCCCAAAGACTCATGATTTGACTCAGACTCACCCCTCAGAGACGTATGACTTGACTCAGACTTGCACCTCAGAGACTCGACTCAGACTCAGGCCTGCACTGCAGAGACTCATGAATTGACTCAGACTGATGTTAATGTAAGTTTTTTGGAGCACTTCTAGTGGTCCATTTATCATAAAATGTTTACAGAAGTTAAAGTGCAGCTGGCAATTTCAAATTTAAAGTAATTTAAAATTACTTAAAGTTCTTATTTTCTAACATTTTATTATTTGTATTTGATTATATCTTCAGCTATTCTGAGCCTAAACATATACAACATACACTATACAGACAGCTGTACTTGAAAATATATTTGTAAGTATATCTACATAATTAATAATTAATTAATACATTAGCATTAACATTAACCCTAACTGGAGCAGGGTGTGAGTGTATTTATGTATATGTGAGTATGTTTATGTATGTATGAGAGTGAGGTTACAGCAGTAAAAATCTGTTATGTAACTTACGCCTTTATTCCTCAACTGTAGTTGGTGAAATTCTCAGCTCTCAGGTTTACAGTTTAAGTAAACGCACATATAGAATGTGTGAATTGAAACCCTACAACCATTATGGCATTAAAGCTAAAGCAGTCCCACACTGTGAGAAAGGCTTATAGTTCTGCAGCTGGAGTTACTGACTCAGAGCCATCACCCCCACAGGACAGGATTAGCATGACTGACACACAAAAAAGTAAGAATGCATGTGCCGTGCCAACTAATATGCCTGACTGCTCTTCAAATTCTCTCTACTGCACTAAATAAACAAACAGCAAGCATACTGTACAATATAAGCTATCAATATATGAAGATACAGCATACTAAGCTAAATTCATCTGATTTGTCCAGACTTCTTATATAGCTTATCTTGTGAGGTTGGATGAACTATACAGGAAGCCGGAAAATCCCATTCAACCTAATGAGAAACTGTAGAACAGACTCAGTTTATATCAAAATACCTACATTTAGAGCCAGTTATTCATTCAACCTATTATATATTAGTATATATCAAGTGTAGTTTATTTTATCACTGTGTAATAAAGCTAAAGTTAGCATGGTAGCTAATATATAACTGTATTTTATTGTGTTTTCCACCATAGCACCAATTAGCTATTTGTTAAAAAAATTGCTCAAAACCTGAGTTATCCATTTATCTCCAAATCATTCATGTCTTAAATCTTAAATCTTTCTCTTTGCCTTTTCATTAGCCACTAGCTAGGCAAGATTGTTGTCTGTGTTGCTATAATGACCGGTAGTCTGTGAGCATTTAGCATTAAAGGGTAAATTAGCAATTACACATTAACTACAGTTTTTGTTAAAACTTTGTAAGAATGATCGGCAGAGCTTTATTTTACTGTAAAGGAGGATTATTTTATTATTTAACTACAAATCTAATTCAGCTGTGGAGCCACAACAGGGCAGGAAAAGAACTGCATGCAGCTCCGGAGCCATATATTGCTCTGGACCCCTGCTCTATACCCTAAGTGTTGAACACAAGGCCTGCAGACCATGTCAAGCCCATGACACAGTGTTATTTTACAGAGCCCCGGAAGGGACTGAGGTTAAAAAAAGAATTAATTCGAGTGAACGTTTTGCAGTTCATACGTATGTTTTCTTTTATTCGTGGTCACGATTTCTTAAATCGTTTCCTCTGTTTCTTTTGAACGTGTGCATGTTTTCTTTACTTTCGAGGGTATGTTTTTGTTTATTTGTGATTTTCTAATTTGTTCTCTCATTTTCTTTTAATTGTTGTCATGTTTAATTTTTACCAGAACGCACATTGTTTATTTTTTTTATATGTGCGCAAAATCCATGTGCTTTTGTTTTGTTTTGGTCTTGTACATGTGCTTTCTTAGTTTTGATTCTTCCCTGTCCTGCCCCCTTGTTTCTTGACTCTGCCCTTGATTGTTCTCACCTGTGTTGTCCACCCGTGTATTGTTAACCCTCGTTGTTTCCCTGCATTTAAGCGCTGCATTTTCCCCTGTGAGTTTGCTGGTCTTTGTATTGTTTGAATTGTTAAATCCTGTGGTGTTTTGTTTATTTTGTTTATCCGTTGTGTGTTTCTAGTCTGTGTTTCTTTTGTCATGTCTGTTCCCCATTCAATCTGTGTTGGCTCTCTGACCCTGGGCCATTTTGACCCTGATTATGGATTTGCCTTAATAAATCTTAATAAATCGCGCTTCTCTTCGCATATGCATCCGCCTCATCATCGCCCCACATTATTACACTGATTTGGGGGGGTGAGTAAACTACAGCTCCTACAGAATGTGTTTCCAGCATGACTGGTCCGTCCTTAGTGATTTCTTGAGTGTCCATTGGTCAGTTTCATATAAAATGTAGCATTATGATTAGATATACAGTGATGGTTGAGATGTGATAGTCTTACTGCCTCAGGGAAAAATCTGCTTACATTAATACCGATTTTTGTATAGAATCAAATAAAGCTTCAGGTTTTGTTCATCAAGTATGAATATTATGAACAAAAACACTCAATTCTGTGGCCACTAGCATAAATGCTGACGGCATTCATTTCTTACAGCTTGTAGCTTATATTAGACTCTTAACAATAATACTAAGAATAGAAATCAACGCATCAACATACCATCTTAGTTTACAGTTTGCTTAAGTTAGTTTGCTTAAGCAAGCAGCATAGCAGTAACATGACAGCAAAACACTTTTGCAGCGATACTGAAACCAACTACATGCTTGATGTGAATGAAGGATTTAAATATTCTATATCTTGTAAATGATACATGTTCATGTTTTCAGGTAAAATGGCTCGATGTTAAGAAAAAAAGGCACTCAGACATTCTGAAAGAAAAAAAAAAAATGTCCTCACAGTGATTTTAGCCATGAGACTAATAACAATCATTGTCACGTTCTGCAAAGCTTTGGTCAGTTTTCACATTTATTCATATCCCCTCCCTTCTGTGTCTTTAGAGAGAAAAATGTAAGAGACAAACTGATACATGCTGATACTTATATTCCCACTGTTTCTGTAATTCTCTCTAACGCCCGAGGTCATTCTCTTGTTCTCAGTTTGAGAAATGCAAATTTTTGACACACGCTTGGATTCTAAAAACATAAAATATTAGGCAATTAATAACTTGCAAATCCACACACATCCCTCATGTAATCTTCTCTCTTTGCTCTTTGTTGTAGAACTACATGAGCTCTGTGGAGCAGAATGAAGAAAATATAAGTGCAATCTGCAGACGGGATGATGCGTCTACTGTTTTCCATCATTCTCAAGTTAAACTTTCACAGATCTACATTTGATGAGCAATAAAGCTTAATAAAGCTAGTGTTTGTTTTTTTCCAGTGTTCTGGTTAAGTAAATCACTCAACATTAGAATTTACTCACTGACGCTGAAAGCTGCTTTCAGTTAATCAGATTTAAGTTTTTCTATATGTGACTGCACTGCATTTATTAGCCTCGTGAACTGAATACTGAGCCAGACTAGTGAAGTGCCGCTGTTTCAGCTCAGGCTCTTAACCTCAAGTCTAACCTTATCATCCTATTACGTCTGCCTTTCCTGGAAACTTTAAGCTGACCACAACAGGCCGTACAGGCTCAGTGCTGATTATATGAATGGAAATGTGTGATTGTGTGAAACTGGTTAGTGAAATTATGAATATAAGTGATCAGTCTGGAATACTATTGCAGGATTAATTTTAATATTCTATTAACTTTTATTACGTTTTATTTTGCCCCATCCCAACTTTTTTTTAATTCAAATGTGTTTATATTTACTAAAACAATCAATTTGATCCTGCCAAAACATTAAAAATTATTCTGTGAAATTTACAGTAAAAACTGGAGGCTGTGGTTTCCAGAGATATACAGTGTAAAGAACAGTATTGTTGTACACTATATAGCAGTATTTTAAACAGTATTGCTGTACATTATATAACAGTATTCTTCTATAAATGCAGCCACTTTGCTGTAAAATACTGGGTGCTGTGATTGACAGAAATATACCATTTTAGCTAAACAAAGCTGAAATGGACTTACTTCAACAAATGGTCATTTTGATTTAGCAATGATTTAGTGTTGTTTAATAAATCTCTCTGTAGAGACATTATTATATAGTATGGACATTATTATTTAGTATGGTATATAGTTTTGTTTTTTTATGAAAATTTAACTCATATATAATATTGAACAGTTTGACGGTAAAGGTTTATTTAACAAACAACACTGTTTCCTCATAACTTTTTAGGGTAGATGGTGTTTTACATAGAAACATTTGTATAGTTTACCAATTGTTATTGTAGAAATCACAGGATTGGTTTGTATCACTATGTATGGTGTTGTGATGTTCCAAAACCTGTACTGACAAGGATAAAGTGAGACACCTCTCTGAGGTGACATAAAATTATATGTGTTTCCAAGGTTAGTAACTGTCCGCAATGCATTAGCGGAACTTGTTTTAACCAGTGTTTACACACATCCATTTCTTGTAAAAAGAGCCTAATCTTTTCTCCAGTAAGACGATCATTACAGTGATCAAGGTCTAAACAGTCCAGGGTCAAAGAGCCAACATGGAGAGATCAAAGGACAGACATAATGAAAAGGAACACAAGCTAAACACAATAACAGAGACAAAAAAATTTAATGGAAGCTAACAGATACAATACTACACAAAGACCAGCACCTAACTAGGGAAAACGTAGGGCTTAAATACAAGAATAACAGGGGTTAACAAGACACAGGTGAGTACAATCAAGGGGGCAGAACAGGGGAGAATCAAAACAAGAAAGTACATGGACAAGACCAGAATTAAACGATATCACATGGAGGTCTGGGAGGGGCCAACTGTGACAGACAGAGGTGGCAGGTGTTAATATGCGTGTATAAGTTGTTAAGTGGTTTCATTACTGTGTCAACAACATAGAGATTTACAGCAGTTGGAGCCTCACAGCAGAAACAGGTTAGAAGGAAATCAGGCAAGTTGAGGCAAATCCAACAATCTTACACTGGAATCACTGTGTGATACGAACTAGGAAACTGGATACTTTGGATTTTGAGTAGTAATTCAGTGGAAATCAACCCCCCCCCCCTTTCCCCTTCCCTTTCCCATAAATGCAGAGGTTAAGCCAGGACAGGTTTGGTGTCTATAATTTGCATCTGTAGTTTAAGCCCTGGAGCTCTGGGGCTAATGTGAAGCTTTTATATCCGAATCCAACAATTCATATTATAAGATCATATCACATCAATGGACAAAGAGACAAAATCCAGCCTGTCACTGCATGAAAACTGACAATTCAATGAAATCATTGACCTGCACCATTCCCATGAAATTTCAGGGTCCAGTACATGTATGGGCATCTCTGTGTCTTGTCTGTGCAGCTCTGAACACTCCAGGACATTCACTTTTAATTATGCATGAAGAAGGTTGCTGGACATTCCTGAAGTTTTTCTTGACAAAAAACTGTGTACAAATACGAAATTGATGAAGGTGATGTGAATGTTCTCTCTCTCTCTCTCTCTCTCTCTCTCTCTCTCTCTCTCTCTGTCTCTTTCTCTCTCTCCTCTCTCCCTCTCTCTCTCCCTCTCTCCCTTTCTCTCTCTATCTGTCTCTCTCTCTCTCTCTCTCTCTCTATCTGTCTCTGTCCCTCTCTCTCTCTCTGTCTCTCTCCCTTTCTCTCTCTATCTGTCTCTCTCTCTCCCTCTCTCTCTCTCTCTCTCTCTCTCTGTCTCTGTCCCTCTCTCTCTCTCTCTCTCTCTCTCTCTCTCTATCTGTCTCTCTCTCCCTCTCTCTCTCTCCCTCTCTCTCTCTCCCTCTCTCTCTCTCTCTTTCTCTCTCTCTCTATCTGTCTCTCTCTCCCTCTCTCTCTCTTTCTCTCTCTCTCTCCCTCCCTCTCTCTCTCTCTCTCTCTCTCTCTCTCTCTCTCTGTCTCTCTTTGGTGATGTACACAGGTGATTAGTCTGATGATGTAATGCTCTCCTCTCCAGTCTTATCTCATGTTGTTCTTCACAGCTCTGTGTAAACTAACAGGGTCATCTCTTTTCCATCAGCTACCAACTCAAACAGAACAACATCCAGAACTCAAGCTCTACTCTTCTGGAAAGGCTTCTAGATGTTGGAACATTGTTGTGAGCATTTGATTGAGCATTAGTGAGGTCAGGTACTGATGTTGGATGGTCAGTTCTGGATCACTCCAACTCATCTCAAAGGTACTTTTAAAAGATGTTTCTTCAAGGGTTATTTAGTAAAGATAACGACTGTGCATGGATCCAAAAAAGGTTCTGCTTTTATTGCGGTAATGTCAAGCTTGTAACATAGCAGAGCCTCTTTTGGTGCTACATAGAACCATATACAACACATTCTTTATCAATCTGAAGAACAACTTCACTATGCAAAGAACCATTTAAGCATGTAAATGGTTCTTTGAGTGTTCATGGTTCTATATAGAACCAATGTCTGTACCAAAGGACACTTGAAAAAAGCGTATTTTTAAGAGTACAGAGCCATTTCATGCTTCAGTGGTTCCAGTGATGGTGAAATGGTTTTTCAAATTGATGGAAATTGTGTTTTAAATGGTTCTATACAGAACCGTTTTGAAAATGGTTTGAAAAAGGGTTTTAATATTGTTGCAGGCTTAACATCATCACAATAGGAAAAATATTTTTCCTACATAGAACCATAAACAACACATTCTCCAGTCTGAAGAACATTTTTACCATTTAAGCATGCAAATGCTTCGTTGATTGTTCCTGGTTCGTTGATTGTTCCTGGTTCATGACCTATGAAAATGAACATCCAGATCAATTCCAGTTTAATAAATCATAAACATCAAAATATGTTTTAGCAACATTAATAAAGACAGAAAACGCAGAGTTGGACTGAGGGAGCTTAAAACAGGTTATAACCAGAAAAAAGGGCTAAAATACTCACATGAGAGACATTTGCTGTGGTTTGTTGCTCCTGAAGATGACATGTTGCCTTGTGGGAAGAGCTGGTGATGATGTGTTTACAAGTCAAGCTCCTTCTGCAGAGCTCATTCTGCAGAGGCGCTGGTCTTCTTTCACCTCCAGTTAATCCCCACAGTGTTGATGCTCAGAGGTTTAACAGTGACCAAAGCAGATTTTCTCTTTACCTCATTCTTTTGCTCTTTTCAATCTTCTTTCATCTGAACGCGTCTAAAACATCCACTGTCCTTTGCTGTTGATCTCTCTATCTCTCTCTGTCTCTCCCTGTCCACTGGATGTGGGTTAAAGAGTGCTGGCCTGTACCAAGTAATCAGTTTTAGGGGGTAAAGCTGACTAAAGCCAGAGTTGTTACATAATCTGAAAGGAAAACCAAGAGGGAAGAAACCTAAACATTTTCTCTGCAACAACAAACCAAAAATACTGTACTGTAAACGTATTCCAGAAAAAAACATGATGTATCTTTGTTTTAGTATGTGATACATATTAAATATAGTATATAGCCTGTGTAATATATGCAACATACTACCATTTTAAGTCTAAATATAGTCTATGTCTATACTACTGTTTTATGTCTACTATCTATGTAAAGTTATGCACTACCATAGCAAATATAAACCCTATATTATATTTGTAATATTTTACCAGAGTATGTAATACTGATGTAATACATGTAGCTATTATTGTGTCTTTAATACCTCATTGTTATTGTCATTGTAATAATATAGTAAAGTGTATTTAAAACCTGTGTCATATAACTAATATTATTTGGCATATGTCAGAAAAAAGGTCAATAAAATAAAACAGTATATCCAAAATACAGCAGCAACTATATAAGAGAACACTTTTAATGCAAGTTAACATAGTAGTGTCCAGGTAATTAAGGAACATTTCTATTGTTCTTTCTTTCTTTCTTTCTTTCTTTTTTTCTTTCTTTCTTTCTTTCTAGCACCAAAACAGATTCTTTCATTGTTACAAGCTTGACATTCACTCTTTAAAATTGTACTTCAGTGGTTCTTTAGTAAAGAAAATGGCTCTAGGTTTCCTTTACTAAAGAACCACAAAAATACCATTTTTAGATTAACATTAACATTAGAGGATTAACATTCTCAGTCAATCTAAAGAACGATTTCCGTAGGCAAAGAACCATTTAAGCAGAAAATGCTTCTGCATAGAACTCATGGTTCTAAATAGAACCATTCTCTTTACTAAAGAAAAACCATATTGTGTTAAGAGCGTAGTCCCTCAGTCATCAACCAATGGAGGAAAAGTTCGTTTGAGCTGTTTTCAAGCACAATAAATGGCTTTTTTTTCTTTTATATGTGTGTTTATTTTATAAATATATGTTTTCATTTTCTGTCAGTTGCTGACTCATGTTTACCTACTTGTCAATTAAATGCACCAACATGCCCTGTTACAGTGCATCAGTAACACTTCACTAGGGGGGCATTATAATGCCCTTGCAATGTACTTATTAAGCCTTATCAAGCCAGTACTTGGTAATTTGGGTCACTAGTAAGCTATTGGTATTCATGACTATTTTTTAAGCAATAACTATGGTGCATTAAGCTTTTGAGCATATTTAAGCCTTAGCAAGCTAGCAGTTGTTATGAAAATGTTTTGTAGCTGCGTAATTAAGCAGTAATTACAGTGAATAAAAAGTTACCACAGCACTTTCATTTATCTGTGACAGAGATGGAGGAAAAATAAAGATGTGTAGTTTATAGTCACATGTATTCTCCATGATTGTTATAATAATAAATTCATAAAAACATTAGCCTGTCAATCAGTCTTTTTTTAAATGTGCATTTCAATGTTTAAAAGCAAATGATGGCTAAAGAATTATTAATTACCAAAGTAGTGGCTTGATAAGACTTAATGAAAGTGGTCTGCCTGAACAATACCAGTTAAACAGCAACGATCATGTTATAACTCTAGTGTTATCGGCACATCCTCACTGTTTCTAGGTTACAAGATGCAGCAGTTCTTGCATTCAGAAAGCCATCATCCAGGGAATCAATTGAGGGCTTATCCTGGATGGGCCCATGCTCCCAATAAGAATAATAAAACTGAACTTGGGGCATCCCTTCCTTTTTACTCTCATGAGGTGTCAGTCTTCTTTTTTCATGTTTTGCCAACTGGACAAACTATATACTCTGTCAGATCAATTTAGAACGTAACTGTACAGTCTAGAGCAACTTATCCTGATGCTAATTATGCTAATGCTAATTCTTCCACTCACCCAGAGGTGTGCTATTAGATTTTCCAGCTTTGTCCATCAGTGTTTTCATCAGATCTGCTAGCATGAACATTAAACTCAACTAAGAACTACAATTGAAACATCAGTCCTTGCGAAGAAGCAAAACAGTTTCGGTCACTGGTCTAAGGTATGTCCTTGATTGTCCTTGGTTTGCTGTCTTTAATTCCACCTTACAGACTCTTCCGTCTGGTCCTGGAATAGCCTTTGTGACCACTGCCAAAGGCCAGTTGTTGCGTGCAGCTTGGGTGTCTTTGAGGAGGACGATGTCACCGTCTTGCAGGTCCTTGGACCTTGTCCATTTCTTGCGGCTTTGTAAGGTCGACAGGTACACTTGTCTCCAACGGTTCCAGAACAAGTTGGATAATGCTTGTACTTGCCTCCACTGCTTAGTGAGGAGGTCTCTGTCTGTGAAGTCACCTGGAGGTGGTGGGACTCCGACTTTCTGCGTTAACAGCATCGATGGTGTGAGGATGAATGGATTCTCTGGATCATTCGATACTGGAACTAGTGGTCTTGCATTCAGAATTGCTGTCACTTCTGCCATTAGTGTGCACAAAATGTCATGAGTTAGGCGAGTGCTGTGTTCATGGAGCATCGAATCCAGGATTCTTCGGGCCAACCCAATGAGGCGCTCCCATGAACCCCCCATGTGTGAGGCATGAGGTGTGTTAAACACCCAGGAGCATCCTTGTTGTTGCAGATACCGCTGCACTGTTCTGTCTGGTTGATCTGCACTGAGCCCAAGTTCTTTGCACGCCCCAATGAAATTTGTGCCGCAGTCTGACCTCAGTTGTTTGGCTGGTCCTCTTATGGCAAGGAAACGCCTCAACGCGTTTATGCAGCTTGAGGTGTCCATTGAAGTAATCACCTCGATGTGAACTGCCCTGGAGCTCATGCAGCAGAATAGTATGGCCCAGCACTTGCTCTCAGGTTGTGTCCCTCTGGTGCGTCTGGTGGAGATGTGCCAGGGTCCGAAGACATCCAGGCCCACATATGTGAAGGGAGGGCAGGTTGTAAGACGCTCTGCGGGCAAATCTGCCATTTGTTGTTCCTGCATCCGTCCTCTAAGTCTGCGACAAATGATGCACTTGTGAATAGTTGAGTTAACAAGCCTCTTGCCTCCCAGGATCCAGAGCCCAGCAGCTCGTACAGCACCTTCTGTTAAGTGACGGCCCTGATTCTTTACTTGGGCATGGTGGTATCTGGTGAGAAGCAAGGACACGTAGTGTTCTTTTGGGAGAATGACAGGGTTCTTTTGATCAATGGCCACATCCGCATTCTTCAGTCTGCCTCCAAGACAGAGGACGTCATCCTGTAAGACGGGGTTGAGAGAGCGTAGGCAGCTGTTTAACGGAACTTGCTTTCCTTTCTCCAGAGCTTCAATTTCCTTCGCGAGCGTATTCTTCTGAACAGCTCTGATGACGACTTCTCTTGCTTGGGAAAGCTCATCCACTGAGCGAGGTAAGTCACAGTGATGCCATCCCTTACACTTGCCTGCCAGAGTCTTGAAGGATCTTGCTATATGAATCAGGAGTGCGATGGCTCGTTGGAGAGTGTCGAATGTGGAGAACCTTTCAAAGCATTCTATGCTGAGAACTTTCCCTCGTAGGTCAGTGATGTAGCTCTTCACAACTGGACGGACCTCTGCATCTGACTCTGGTGAGACTAAGCTGAATGACTGAGCAGGGTCTGGCTGAATCGAGGGCTTGCGCAGGAAGGTTGGTCCGTTGAACCACATTGTCTGTGTGAGGCGTGCTGCTGGAACTGACCGTGATGCCAGGTCAGCCGGATTGTCTTCGGTGTTCACGTAGTGTCATTGTTCAGGGATGGTAGACTGGCGTATACGCTGGACCCGATTATGGACGTACACATAGAACCGTCTGGACTGGTTGTAAACGTAACCAAGGACAACTTTGCTATCAGTGTAGAACTTGGTGGTATCCAGCTTTAGATCCAGTTCATCCTGAATCAGCTCAGCCATTTCCACTGCTAAGACTGCTGCACACAGTTCAAGTCTGGGAATGGTCTGGTCCGACTGAGGGGCAAGTTTGGCCTTTGCCAGGACAAATCCAACGTCCACTGTGTCTTCTTGGATGGCTTTCAGGTAGGCTACGGGGCCAATGGCCTTTACAGATGCATCACTAAAGACGTGGAGTTCTAGTCGCTCAGCCTTGGTTGGGCAGATGCCTGTGTACATTCTAGGTATATGAAAGTGCCTCAAGTCTTGAAGCGAGTTTCTCCAAGCTTTCCACTTGCCTAACTTATCTTCAGGCAATGGGATGTCCCACTCCGATGTCTCAGAATTCAACTCCCTGAGAAGGTCTCTGCCTTGGATCGTAACTGGAGCCAGAAACCCTAAAGGGTCAAATACACTGTTGACCATTGAAAGAACCCCTCGACGGGTGGATGGTTTGGTGTCGGTTGACACCGAGAAGGTAAATGTGTCGCTTGCTATTTCTCACAGGAGCCCCAAGCTGCGTTGGGTGGGTGACTCATCTCCGCTGAGGTCTATGTCCTGTTTGGCTTGTACACAGTCCTCACTTGGGAAGGCTTCCAAGACAGCCTGACTGTTTGAGGCAAATTTGTGGAGCCTCAAGTTAGACTCCGCAAGTGAGGCTTGAGTTCTATAGAGCAGCCCAATAGCCTCTGCATCAGTTGGGACAGAACAGAGGCCGTCATCAACATAAAAGTGCCGTTCGATGAAGTTAACTGTGTCTGTTCCATATTTCTCTGCGCCATCTCTGATGGCTCTTCTGAGTCCATAAATTGCCACTGCAGGAGATGGGCTGTTCCCAAAAACATGAACTTTCATCCTGTAGTCAATGACCTCGTTGGCTACGTTGTTGTCCTTAAACCATAAGAATCGCAGGTAGTTTCTGTGCTTTTCGGCCACAAGGAAGCAATAGAACATTTGTTGAATGTCTGCCATCACAGCGACCTTGTCTTTTCGGAACTGCATGAGCACTCCTAGAAGGGTGTTGTTCTGATCTGGTCCTGTCAAGATCACATTATTCAAGGAGATCCCAGACTGTTGGGCACTTGAATCAAACACCACCCTGATTTGATCAGGTTTCTGTGGGTGATACACGGCAAAGCTTGGTAAATACCAACACTCTTCTTCTCTTAGCTCTGGTGCCATCTCAGCATGGTTGTTTTTCAGCAGTTTGCCCATAAATTCCACATATTCCTGCTGAATTTCTGGCTTTCTTCTGAATTGGCGCTGAAGTGATTCAAACCGCTTGAGTGCTTGCTCGTGGTTGTTGGGAAGCTGTTGCCTAGGTTGTCTGAATGGCAACGGAGCAACCCAGCTTTGTGAGTCATTTCTGTAGACTTCTTTGTCCATAATTTTTAGGAAGGTTTCATCTTCGATTGAAGGTGCTAGCTTATTGTCCTTTTTGGTGCAGTCAAACACGTTTTGACCTTGACTGTCTTCCTTAGCTCTGGGTGGTAAGGCACTGTTTCTAGGAAGTCTGTCATTAAGTTCCTCTGTAATGCGCAAAAGGCTTGTGCATGGCTGGAAGAGTGAGGGCCGATGACAGTCGACCATGGTCGTCCGGAAGGAACTGATGTTCGGCTTGTGTGCCTTCCCTAGACAGACTTCTCCGACCAGCACCCAGCCTAGGTCATGGCGTTGCGCGAAGGGTGCATTGGCGGGGCCATTTATTTGTTCTCGTACTTTGTGTGCTCTGATCGCGTCTCTCCCTAGCAGCAGGAGGATTTCAGCTGTGGGGTCCAGCTCTGGGATGTGTTCTGCTACCTTTGACAGGTGAGGCTGATGAAGAGCGGCATTTGGTGTGGGAAGTTCGGACCGATTATCAGGTAAGTCATTACACTCAGTGAGTAGTGGTAAGGGAATTGTAACTTTTCCATTGAGGGACTCCACGATAAAATCTGATGCCCTTCTGCCAAACGTTTCCACTATACCAGAACATGTTTTCAGTTGGTAAGGATATGGCTTAGTGTGAATGGCAAACTTGTCAAAGAAACTGGACTTGGCCAACGATCGGTTGCTCTGGTCATCTAACACGATGTAGGCCTTGATGGCTTCTTCTGGGTGGTCTTTCTGGTACACTCTTGCCAGGCATATCTTGGAGCATGACCGTCCGACTTGTCCTGTACCGCATACTGCTGTGCAGCTTGAACTAATCTCACTGGTGTTGTTTACCTTTTCTCCCTCCCCGCCATGCTGTGGCGAGGTCAGAGGAGTCGTGGGTTGCGGTGCTGGTCCCGGGTGCATAGCTGAGTCATGTTGGGTACTGTCGCACTCGAAACACTTCACAATTGTAGTGCAGTCTTTTGCCATATGGTTGGTTGAGCTACAGCACTTAAAGCAGATTCCGTTTTCTCTCAGGAATGTCTTTCTGTCATCAAGAGTTTCGCCTCTGAAGGCTTTGCACTTCTTCAGTGGGTGGGGTTTGGCATGTATTGGGCAGATCTTACTCGGATCACTGGAGACATTTTACTCTGCAGGAGTGACATTGATCTTGTGAACTGCAATGGGTTTCTTGATGGTTTTAGGAAAGGCACTTTCAGCTCTGACAGATGATGTTGTACTGGTATTCAAAAATGCAAAGCTGGGGTCATTTCTTTTCTTAGCTTCATAACATATGAATTTCGTGAAGTAATCAAACGGTGGGAACCATCCTCCATTTGCTTCTTTATACTTAGAACCGGCCGTGATCCATTTTTCCTGGAGTGCATAAGGCAGCTTGGTCACTATAGGTTCAATTCTGCGCGTCATGTCCAGGTAGGACAGGCCTGGTAAGTAGCTATCTTCCTTAGCACACTGCACTTCCATAAGCAGGTCAGCCAGCTCTCGTAGCTTCAGGTTTTCCTTGGCTGAGACTCTGGGAAATGTGTCCAGTCGGGTAAAGAGGGCCTTTTCAATGACCTCTGGGGCTGCATAACACTCCCGAAGACGTTCCCAGGCTTTCACCAGTGCTGTTTGTGGACTTGCTATGTGCACTGCGCGGAGACGTTTCACCTGGTTGCTGGATTCTTTTCCAAGCCATCGTGTCATCAAGTCCAATTCTTCAGTGGCTGTGAGACCAAGTCCTTGAATGGCATTTTTGTATGACGACAGCCAAGCACGATAATTTTCAGGTTTATCATCAAACTCGTACAAACTTGTACTCACTAGGTCACGCCGTGCTAAATATTGTGCCAGGTGTTCAGTTACAAGCATACTTTGAGCGTTTGTCGGCTGGGGGTTGAAGGATGGAGCCCCAATGTTCAAGTCACTGATCTGCGAAGTGAGAGTCTTGGGAATAACCCGGGGCCCTTCTCTGGTAAATGGATTCTGGCTGACTGACTCTTTGGCTGCTGGTGGTGCATAGTCTAAGTCATAGTCTGTAAAATCCACATTGTTTGTGCTGTTGTATGAAAAACCCAGCGGCTGATGATGTGAAACAAAGGGGTTATTCGGGCTATAACTGAGTGTGGCATAGGTAGCTGGTTGAGTTAGTGGCGGACTAGCCTTCATGGCTGTTCGTTGGACTGAGTTAGCGGAATGGAAGTGATTTTGGATATATTCGCTTGTTCGTTCAAGTTTGCTTTGTTCTGTTGAATTTGTTTCATCTAGCACGATATAATTGTTGCTCCCTGTAACTGCTGACTCCCAGACAGCTGCTACGGCTTCAGCTTCTGCTGCTTCATGGCAGATAGCTAGTGTTTCAATCTCAGTCTCTTTTTTAACTTTTTCAATCCTAGCTTTGGCTTCTTGCTCAGCATATTCAGCACGCTCTTTAGCAGCTGCTGCTTTTGCTCGTGCGTGAAGTAAAGCATTGGTTGATGAGGCAGTTGAATGAAAGCTGCTTCTACTTTTTCCTGATTTATTAGATCTAGTTTCCATCTTGACTCGATGTTCAATGCTAACTTCTCAGTCTTTTCACTGTGTTGTCCTCACTGCAGTGTAGCTACTGAAGCTATCCAACAAGTTAAACTCTGATGCAAAAACCAGGAGTCTGTACTGTAGTTAACATTTCACTGTTGTTTACTGAAGAATCCAGTATTACATGGCAGAGTGAAAACTGCAACAAACAAGGTTTGACTGTTTTTAACATAAAGTTCAGCTTCACAGCCCACAGGGGCAGTCGTGGGCTGGAGGTTAGGGATCTGGCCCTGTGACCGGAAGGTTGCCGGTTCAATCCCCAGTACCGACAGTCCATGACTGAGGTGTCCTTGAGCAAGACACCTAACCCCCAATTGCTCCCCGGGCGCCGTGGATAGGGCTGCCCACCGCTCCGGGCAAGTGTGCTCACTGCCCCCTAGTGTGTGTTTGTTCACTAGTGTGTATGTGGTGTTTCACTTGCATGGATGGGTTAAATGCGGAGATGGAATTTCCCCGTTTGTGGGATCAAAACAGTATCACTTAATATGAAGTCTCATGAAATATACATGTAAATAAAAACGATCTTTTAAACTATTTATTACCTTCTCTTTCTACTTTAAACTTAACTTATTCTATCAATGATTTAACTTAACGATGAATTTTACTTACGACTTTGCTTCTAGCATCGCTCACAGTCAGGAATTCTTAACTGTTCTCAACAGATAGAAACTGAGTGGGAAGTAACTGATGACAAGGCAGGAAGTGTTAAGCAAGTTATGCCAGGAAATGGCATCAAAATAAAAGGTCCTATTATTTCTCAAGGTGTCATTATAAAAGTCCCGATACATATCGCCCTAATGGCGACACAAGGACTATGTGCTAAAGTTCTTCTAGTTGTATTATTCTTATTATTTAACCCATTAAATGCCCAGGGCACATCTACAGGGCCATACTACACACTTCTAAGAATATCTCAGCCAGTTTACAGTGAAGTCCCTGTAGTTACTGAATAATAAGCTTAAGCATATAATAAGAATGAGATGTTAAGAGGTGTATGATTTAATTCTTTTGGTTTACCTCATTTCACAGTGGTTTTATCTAAAAGCAATATACTGTATCATGCACATTAAGGCAGGTTACACAAATGCAATATTTTACCAAGGTACAGAGTGTCAAAATACCTTTAGAATTGTTAGTACTCCTTCATTAGTTTTGGAGTCTGTCTCTATTTTTAAATATTTCTCCATGAATTGTGTATATAGCTTTCCAGGCTTGTGAACCTAGACTGTATTTATCAGTTACTTGCAAGTGCAGAATTTCCTAGGTCACAGATGTAGTGTAGCAGTGGAATGGGAGGGACGTTTAGTGTAGCCAATCTGAGTGCAGCTCTTGCTCGTATATGGTCGCTCCCTCAATCAGACTGGCTGGAGCTAGGCAGTCTTAAGTGTTGTAATGCCCACTGAAGTCATAGTTAATCAGTTAAAAGTGAAGCCTACCTTGTCGCGTGCTGTATTTTCCACACCCACCATGCCGCACGACTAGGGAGGACCGTAGCACTGCCCATGGACAAGCAGCCCACAATAGCCGCCAGGTGAGCCAGCTCTACTTGTTAGCAAGTGGCTAATGCTAACCGTGAGGTGCGAATGAGAGTAAAAGGCAAAACGCTACAACTGGTGTCAAAAGTGGGATCTTCTGAAGGATATCACTATGGTGTGGAGTGTATCCAGAGTTTAAATTCAGTAAACACAAAGCAACCGAAGAAAAAAGTTCAGAGCATAGGAATGCTAACAGGCTAACTATGTAGCCGAGGAGGCGCAAACGCGCTGGAGCCGCTAGGTCACGTGACCAAGACATCCTGTTGCCACCGCCATTCTTGATGTCAAAAAAAAAAAAGAGAAAATTGAAAATCGAAAGCCAAGGAAATAGAGACTAATAGACAAAGTTAAAAAAAAATCGAAACAAAGTATTTCACCACTCAGGGGCAGAGGCTGGCACGCACTGCTAGCACTCTAGAACAACCACCAGCCTGGCTACAAATCTTATTAGAGCATCAAACTAAACAGCTGCAACAAGTGTTGACTCCAGCACTAACTCAAATAGAGACGGTTAAGTGATACTGTTTTGATCCCACAACCGGGGAAATTCCATCTCCGCATTTAACCCATCCATACAAGTGAAACACCACATACACACTAGTGAATAAACACACACTAGGGGGCAGTGAGCACACTTGCCCGGAGCGGTGGGCAGCCCTATCCATGGCGCCCGGGGAGCAATTGGGGGTTAGGTGTCTTGCTCAAGGACACCTCAGTCATGGACTGTCGGCACTGGGGATTGAACCTGGGGATTGAACCGGCAACCTTCCGGTCACAGGGCCAGATCCCTAACCTCCAGCCCATGACTGCCCAATAAAAATATTGTCAAAGATATTGTTGTCAAAGATATTCAGAAGTCTATTTTTAAACAGTCTGATGGACGTGATCAGTCACATATTGTGTCAAGCTCATCACCTATCCTCACTGCACATTCCCACCCCCACCGTGTTACCAGCTCTTCCTGATTTTTCCCCAGAGCTGGAGCAGCGCTCTTGTATATCAACCGGCAGCGCTCTTGTATATCAACCCCAGTAAGACAGTGGAACCTAGATGAGCCCTTGGAACAAGCAGTCCATAGACGTTCAACTAGTAGGTGAAGTGAGGGCCTGTCAACAATACCTTCAAACAGTGCTAGCTCTCAGACCACTGGTCATGATGGAAATATGGATGCTTACAATAATAACAGCCACCCTAGTCTATCACGTACCTCCATGCCACTCCACATGATGTGCCAGTTCAAGGACTCTAGCTTCATTCGAAGGGAAAGATGACTGGGCTTCCTTCTTCATCCCTTTCAAAAGAACGGCTCAAAGACAGAATTGGACAAGCATAGAGTGAGTTGATAGACTGCATGAGAGGCTGAGGGGATTGGCTATTCGTTTTGTATGCTCCTTGCCTGAGCATGTTAGAGAGGATTATGCTCTCCTAACAGAGCAGCTTGCAGAGAGATATGGCCACACAGACCCACCAAATACTGCATGTCGCCATTTAAGTGAGCTACGACAACAAAAGGAACCTACAGCAGAGTTTGCAGAGGAGATTCGCAGTTTGGTCACTTTAGCATACCCAGGGGTGGACCTTCAACTGCAGGACCAACTGGCAGCCGACGCCTTTATGCGGGGCCTGCGTAATCAGCGAGTGGCATATGAGGTGATGAACAAAGATCCACCCTTGCTCACAGAGGCTCAGAAACTAGTAGAGGCACGTTAGACGTATTTCATGGGCAGATGAACGTCCCGAGTCGGAAATGTCTACCTCAGCAAACATGCAAGCATTACAGCCACCCACATTTGCTACTGTGGACCAGCTAAAGCTACTGGTGGAAAAAGTAGAAAAGCTCCAAGCTAGTGTGGATGCATTGGCTCACAAAGTGTCGACTAGAGATGACCTTCCAGGTTCGGAGGCAAGGAGGGAACAATGGCGTGGAAGAAAACATAAGCTGGAGTCTAACCATGTAAACACTTCACGATCCCCAAGGCCCTTCGCAAGCAGTAAGGGCACGTGTTTCCAGGGGAATCCAGTCACTTTTAAAAGCAGTGTTCCTGGTCTCCCAGCCCCAACCTTCCCCAAGGAGGGAATGGACCTTTTACCTCTCCTGTTGTTGTAGTAGGGAGAGCCACTAGTGATGGGCCAAGTCAACCACTTACCCATTATGTGTCTTATTGATACAGGAGCCGAAGCCACAGTAATGTCAAGCAATGTGTACAAGCAGCTTAACATAGGGAATCGGCCAGAGAGTAAGAGAGCCAGTCTGTGCAGTGCAGAGACTGGCAAAACAATGGGTGTGGTTGATAGCTATAAAGTGACATTAAAGATCGGCAGTAAAGAGTGGGAGTGGGCTGTGTTCATAGCTCCCATTCAGGATCCCCTTCTGCTGGGATTGGACTTTATGATAAAGGCCAATGTAACTGTTCAAAAGGGACCCAAATTTTTATTGACCGCAAGCTTGTGCCCAGCTATGTTAAAGGTAAACCACTGACCCTTCCACCGCAGAGTGAGTGTGACACCTGGGGCTTTGTTGAGCACCCACACCCCGAAGTAACAGCAGTTATGGAACCGGTTGGCCTTGCGGATGGTGTTTCCTCAGGAAGTGTCCTTGTGAACATGGAACCAAAAGCGCCCATTCAGCTATGCAACAAATCTGCTATTAGCACACACCTTGCCAAAGGCACTTGTCTGGAAATTCTCACTGAAACACTTCCCTTACCAAAGGAGTGCTCTAAAGACCCATGCAAGCCACAGAAGCAAGATTAAGACGTAGAAAACACCCAGAGACAGGATCAAGGCAGCCACTCCAATGTGGAAGCCTCCCCACAATGATTATGGTACAGTAAATGCATCAATGTTCTAGGTCTACCCACCCACCTACAAGAGCTATTCACATCTGCTAGTGGGGACCTCAGCAAAGAGCAAGAGGGTAAGCTCTTACTACTTCTCTTAAAATACCAGTGGGTATTTGCAGCCAGCGACAGACACCTAGGTCGTTTCAGCGCCGTGAACCACCGTATTGACACTGGCAATGCACAGCATGTCAGACAAGCAACCCGTCGCACACCACTGGGGTTCCAGGCTGAAGAAGCCGAACACCTCCAGGAAATGTTGAGTTTAGGTGTTGTTGCCCCTTGCACCTCCGAGTGGGCATCGCCAGTGGTTCTTGTCCGGAAAAAGGATGGTGGGGTCAGATGGTGTATTGATTATTGAAAGCTTAATGACCTCACTCTAAAAGATGCTTATCCACTCCCTAACATTGAAGAATGCCTTGACACTCTAGAAGGTGCTACTGTCTTTTCCACTCTGGACCTACAAAGTGGATATTGGCAGGTTGAAGTACACAAACAGGACCGCTGCAAGACTACCTTCATCACCAAGTATGGCCTATTCGAGTACACATGGATGCCTTTCGGAGCACTTTTCAGAGGGCCATGGATGTTGAACTTCGGGGACTACAATGGCAGAACCTCCTTATCTACCTCAATGATGTAAACGTCCTTGGAAAACATATTGACGACAGCCTAAGAAACCTTGAAGTGCTCTTTGAACACATCAGTCAGTGTGGACTAAAGCTGAAGCTGACTAAATGTCATCTGCTGAAGGAGGAGGTTTTGTTCCTAGGTCAAATCATCAGTGGCAAAGGGATTCACCCAAATCCCAAGCTAATCCAGGACATTACAGATTTGGATCGCCCAAAAACACTTTCTAAACTCAAAGCCTTCCTTGGGTTATGTAATTATTACTGCCAGTTTGTGAAGTCATTTTCCCAGATTTGTAGTCCTCTGCATGAACTCCAAAAGAAGGGTGCTGAATTTCATTGGGGGGAGGCCCAGGAGGCAGCTTTCAGCAAGTTAAAGAACTGTCTGATAACAGCTCCCATACTCGTTTACCCTACATCCCAAGGTACCTTCATCCGTGACACTGATGCTTCCAATTGTAGCACACGGGCAATGCTCTCACAACTTCAAGACAGGGAGGAAAAGGTTATCACCTATGCCAGCTCTCATCTTCAGTATACCCAAAGATGCTACTGCATAACCAGACGTAAACTGCTTGCAGTGGTCAAATTTACAAGACAGTTCAGGCACTATTTACTGGGCTGCAGATTTCTCATTCGAACCGACCATAGCAGTCTGTCCTGGCTGTTCCACTTTAAGCACCCAGAAGGACAGCTGGCAAGATGGTTGGAAGAGTTAGGCCAGTAAGACTTGCAGATTGAGCATTGTCCAGGTGTGCAACATGGTAATGCAGACGCATTGTCAAGAAAAGCAGCTTATCTGCAATGTGATTGCTAACAAGCAGGAAAAGACATATCCACACTGCCTTGCGGTGGATCTGCGCACTGCCAGAGGATGCAACAGCAATTGGCTAGATTTAAAACTGATGTGGATGATGTGGTCCCATTAGCTGTCAGGCAGATGAAGTGCAAAGAGACCCTCATAGCCAAAAACTCTGCATCCCAAGTGAAGGCAGTGGACTCATCCTCAAGGCCCAGGAACCTCAATAATAAAAAGCCCCAGGAACCTCAGGTAAACTGGATGTTTCAGTGCAGTAAGCAAGAGCTGGAGGATAAGCAGAGGGAAGATCCATGCCTAGGCCTTCTTCACCAATGGATGGACATCTCCCCAACTGAGAGCAAGTTGTGCTGGAGAGCCCAGCCACCAGAAAGTACTGGCTATGTTGCCCCAGATGACATGAGGGTGTGCTCTATTACAGACAGGAGAGTGGCACTGGAGCCCTCCCCCAATTTTGCCTACTGGTGCCCAAGTCCTTCATAAAGGAGTTGATGGATCTTTGTCCTGGTTCACCTCTGTCACAAGACACTTCTTCTGGCATGGGATGGGTGAAGATATTTGGCTCTTTATCCAAAAATGTTCTCAGTGTCAAGCAACAAAGCAGTAGGCCCAATTGGGGGAGCTCCATTGCAGAACTATCAGGCTGGTGCAACCATGGACAGGCTGCATTTGGATGTTGTGGGGCCCTTTCCTATTTCCACATCAGGAAATAGGTATATACTGGTAATAATTGATCAGTTCACATGTTGGGTGGAGGCATATGCCATGCCAGATCAGACGGCAGAAACTACGGCCCAGAGGCTTGTGTTTGAGTTTGTTGCCTGATTTGGCTCACCCCTCGAAATTCACACAGACCAGGGCAGGAACTTTGAGAGCGACCTCTTCGCTCATTTGTGCCATCTGCTTAGGGTGACAAAGACCTGGACCACGCCCTATCACCCATCATCAAATGGGCAGGCTGGAAGATTTGATAGAACCCTGCTCCAAATGACTAGGTGCTATGTGGACAAAAACCAGCGTGACTGGGATAAGTACCTGTCATTATTAATATCAGCTTACTGGAGTTTGCCACATGCTTGCACTGGGTTAGCTACAAAATGAATGATGCTGGGCAGAGAGGTATATCAGCCTCACAACTCTTATTGCACGCTGCCCACCTTGGCAGGAATGAAGACCCACCTCCAGTGTTCATGGATGACCTGTAAAAAAAGCTGGAACAAACGCATGAATTGGCAAGGGGACACCTACGAGCTACCCAGATAAAGCAGAAAAGACAACATGACCTCCATGTGAAAGAGCAGGTCTACAAGTGGGGGATCTGGTCTACGCAAAGGACAGTGCCAAGAAGAAAGGCCTAAGTCCAAAACTACAAGCCCCTTGGAAAGGCCCCCTACTTGTTACCAAGTGCCTGGGCCCAGTTCTCTATCAAGTCCGAGATTGTAACAGCACTAAAATTCTCCATCATGACCGACTACAGCCCTATACCTCTGAGGTAATGCCAGGATGGGTCAAATGACTCAGACATCAACTGATGGAGAAAAATGACAGAAGTGTCAGTCTTACGCAGAACCACTTCTGTCACCTGGACCAACGGCCCAGGTTTTCAGCTCAAGTGAGTCCTCCTGCCGTGAGCCGGGCTATGACAGTAAATTGGGCACCCTGCCTAAAGAAACTCATTACCAGACCACAGAAACTCAGTGTGAGACGCCTCACTGGAACCCCAGTTCTCACCAAGCACTACCCCAGACGCTGAAGAGAACACTGCCGCCACCCAGACTACAAGTCGAGGGCATGTTGTATGCAAGCCCCAGCACTACCTGGACACTCTGGGTTAAGGAATGTTGTTGGGATAGTCTGTTCATGTTGAGTCTATGGACATTGTAGGGTAATAGTTCAGAATCCAAAGGAACTCTCATTATAGTCTAGGAGCAGCCTTGTGTTACACTATTGAAGCTGCTAGTTATTTTTGTTAAATGTTCTTCTGCTGAAGGGACTCAGCATGTCTAAGTGGGGGGGGGGGGGGGGGGGGGGGGGGTGTAGCGGTGGAACGGGAGAGACATTTAGCATAGCCAATCAGAGTACAGCTCTTGCTCGTATATGGTCGCTCCCTCAATCGGACTGGCAGTTGTTATGTTAGTGATTAGCCATGCGGCCCCAGCATTTAACCCACTAAGTAGTTTGGGTGCTGGAGATAAGCAGTCTTAAGTGTTGTAAGGCCCACTGAAGTCATAGCTAAACAGTTAAAAGTGAAGCCTACTATGTCGTGTGTGCGAACGAGAGTAAAAGGCAAAATGTACGTCAAAGCATGTCAAAGCAAGAAGGGCCTGTGTTCAGTTCCCCAGATAGGTGATCAGTGTCATTTCTCTGTGGAGTTTGCATGTTCTCTGTTGCGTGTTGTCTGTGTGGGTTCCCTACCGCAGTACAAAGATATGCAGTGAGACCTATTGGAGATGAGACAGGTGTAAGTGTCTGTCTGAATGTCTGTGTGTCTGCCCTGCAATGGACTGGCAACCTGTCAGGGTGTTTCCTGCTTTCTGCACAAAGAGCTTTTTCCATTCATGTCTAAGTGATATTTGCAGAACAGACAGAGAGCGAGAGAGAGAGAGCAGTTACTGTGTGGCTAAAATTTATGATCATTTTAACTTTACATTTTTGGGATGAGGATGACCTTCTGTCTCCTTCTTCTGCTGTCTGTAAGTAGAACATATTCTTTGCTGCACATTTGAAAGATAAACTTTATTTTATTTTCCCTCTCAACACCCAGAAAATCAGATTGAAGGACCCAGTCTTTGTGAAGTACACACTTAAAAAAGATGTTTCTTCAAGAATTCTTTAGTAAAGGCAATGGCTGTACAACCCCATTTCCAATGAAGTTGGGACGTTGTGTAAAACATAAATAAAAACAGAATACAATGATTTGCAAATCCTTTTCAACCTTTATTTTAATTGAATACACTACAAAAACAAGATGTCCATCCATCCATTTTCTAAGCCGCTTCTCCGTCAGGGTTGCGGGGGGACACACCCTGGACAGGTCGCCAGTCCATCGCAGGGCAAAACAAGATATTTAAAGTTCAAATTATTCTTTATTGTTTTTTGCAAATATTCACTTTGAATTTGAGGGCCTGCAACATGTTCCAAAGAAGTTGGGACAGGGGGCAACAAAAGACTGAGAAAGTTGAGGAATGCTCAAAAAACACCTGTTTGGAACATTCCACAGGAGAACAGGTTAATTGGAAACAGTGGAGCGTTATGATTGGGTATAAAGGGAGCATCTCTGAAAGGCTCAGTCATTCACAAGCAAGGATGGGGCGAGGTTCACCACTTTGTGAACAACTGCGTGAGCAAATAGTCCAACAGTTTAAGAACAATGTTTCTCAACATGCAATTGCAAGGAATTTAGGGATTTCATCATCTACAGTCTATAATATCATCAAAAGATTCAGAGAATCTGGAGAAATCTCTGTCAAGTAAGCGGCAAGGCAGAAAACCAACATTGAATGCCCGTGACCTTCGATCCCTCAGGCGGCACTGCATTAAAAACCGACATCATTCTGTAATGGATATTACCACATGGGCTCAGGAACACTTCAGAAAACCATTGTCAGTGCACACAGTTCGTCGCTTCATCTACAAGTGCAAGTTAAAACTCTGCCATGCAAAGCGAAAGTGATATATCAACAACACCCAGAAATGCCGCCGGCTTCTCTGGGCCCGGGCACATCTGAGATGGATTGACGCAAAGTGGAATAGTGTCCTGTGGTCTGACGAGTCCACATTTCAAATTGTTTTTGGAAATCATGGACATCGTGTCCTCTGGGCCAAAGAGGAAAAGGACTGTCCGGATAGTTATTAGCACAAAGTGGTGTGATGGTGTGGGGGTGTGTTAGTGCCCATGGCATGGGTAACTTGCACATCTGTGAAGGCACCATTAATGCTGAAAGGTACATACAGGTTTTGGAGCAACATATGCTGTCATCCAAGCAGCGTCTTTTTCAGGGACGTCCTGCTTATTTCAGCAAGACAATGCCAAGCCACATTCTGCATGTGTTACAACAGCATGGAGTGTTGTTAAACGGAAAGTAGATGTAACACAGTGGTAAACATGCTCCTGTCCCAACTTCTTTGGAATGTTGGCATCAAATTCAAAATGAGTAAATATTTGCAAAAAACAATAAAGTTTATCCATTTGAACATTAAATATCTTGAAAAGTTAAATATATTCAACTGAATATAGGTTGAAAAGGATTTGCAAATCATCATATTCTGTTTTTATTTATGTTTTACACAACATCCCAACTTCATTGGAATTGGGGTTGTATATAGAACCATGAACACATATGCATGCTTAAATTGGTCTTCTCAAGATAAAAGAGTATGTGTTATATATGGTTCTACATGGCACCAAAAAGGTTCTTCCATTGTTATGATGTCAAACTTGTAACAATAGCAGAACTTTAGAACCATATGCAACCCATTCTCCATCTATCTGCAAAATTATTTCAATATGCAAAGAACAGTTTAAGCTGATGGTTCTTTGAGAGTGCATCTTTCTTTATAGAACCCTTGAATAAAGATCTTTTTTAAGAGTGAAGGGAAAAAACTTTTTTTATTCTCAACTTAGTCACCGTACAGAATATCCCTGAACGTCAAAGAAGACAGACTTCATTTGCAGGTTGATTCAAATCCCCCACAGTGTTTATTGCTTGTCAGTGAACTCTATCAGCTCCATTAATCATAAGATTTCTGTTAAAAACAAGTCAGTCTCTCACACCAGACTGTTATAGAGCAGGTTAATATACTCTCTATACTCACCCACACACAAAGAAATAAAACTGGTATATACATTTCTTTCAATTATGCTGCACATTTCCATTCTAAGATAATACAGACAGACTTTTTACATTTTACACTCAATATGAAGTTCAATTGTTGATGGAACAAAACTGAAACACTTCAGTGTCATTTATTTTGTCTTTAAAATAAACATTTTTCATCCATCTGTGTCTACTACAAGTAAAACTGGGTACTTAAAAACAGCACCATTTATTTACGGATTTGAGTTCTGTAATTGAAAGAACCCAGTTGGTTCTATATTTTTACATATAGAAATTCTGTAAAATCTTCTGCCCACGTTTTAAAACCCTTAAAAACATAGACATTTATTTTTTGGGCTTTCTGCATTGATATTCAGTGACAACAAATGATAAGATGAATTATCTTAAATCCTCTGAAGTGATGAAACCAATTATTAAGATATCATCACTGTATTTGATTAATAAACTGGAGCCACACTGTGCTAGACTGTAACAGGGAGCAAGGTAGCGGACGCATGTGCGGAGGTAAGCAACTTTTATTGAGGGCAAATCCAAAATCAGGCTCAAGATGGTCCAGGGTCAATGAGCCAATACGGAGAGATCGTGGGGCAGACATGACATAAACCAGAATCCAATCAACTACACAGACAGAGATTGACACAATGCAAACATCAAGCAAGCAAACAAAGACCAGCCAACACAAGGGGCAAACACAGGGCTTAAATACAGTTCCAAGTTCCAACATGACTGCACACCAGTGCACAAAGCAAGGTGCATAAGACATGGATGAGCAAGTTTGGTGTGGAAGAACTTGACTGGCCTGCACAGAGTCCTGACCTGAACCTGACAGAACACCTTAGGGATGAATTAGAGCGGAGACTGTAAGCCAGGCCTTCTCGTCCTACGTCAGTATCTGACCTCACAAAAATTCCCATAAACACACTCCTAACCCTTGTGGAAAGCCTTCCCAGAAGAAGCTGTTATAGCCGCAAAGAGTGGCCGACATCATATCAAACCCTATAGATTAAGAATGGGATCTCACATGCGTGTGAAGCCAGACGGCTGAAGCAGATGAGCGAATACTTTTCTCAATAATATTTGAACTGCTTGTAAGTTCTGTATGAATGCAGTCTTATATTATAATCATCATCATCATTAAACATGCAACAAACCACTACTGAGATACAGTCACAGTATCTTTTTTATAAATCAGTGTCTGTAACAGACTTTAAACATGGGACACACACACACAGAGAGAGAGAGAGAGAGAGAGAGAGAGAGAGAGAGAGAGAGACAAAAAACCTGCAAGGCTTCATAAATAAGCTTACCCAAGTGTTACAGTGAGAAACTGTGCAGTAATATCAGCAGAAAAAATATCACATATGTAAGTGTTTTCTCTGTAGATGATGTGCAAAGAGTATGCAAAGAGAATATGAACAATTAACTCTTATTACTATTAACTCCTGATCAGAGAAATCATGAGTGGAAATGAGAGAATGTGAGCATCTGTTTACTCCGCACTAGTTCTGTGTCTTCATAGGTATTCTGCCCTCGCTGTACTTGGATGTCCAGTTATGCAGATAGATAACAGTTTTTCAAAATAAGAGGCAAAGGTTTTCCACCATCGTAGTAGGGTTTATTTGACTCTCTAATGAAGGCACTGTAAAACTACAAACATAAGAAAGAACATAGTACAACACGCATATAGTCACATAATATATATATTTCACGATCTAAATTAAAGCTCCACTGTCTTAAACTGCAGCTGGCATAGCCCCCATAAAAGATAAACAATAGGTAGTATGCATCCCGCTAGCTCGATGCTAACATATAATGGGTTTTCCCATAGACAAGCTAACGCGATTAGCATTGATGAGCGCGACTGCGTAATAACATAAACAAGACTACAAACTACATTACATCACTCTACATGAACTTAGAATGCACTCATACTTACAGGCATATATTTCCCATGCTCTGTGTGAAAAATAACTTTGAGAACAACAACCTGCGGGACGCTACCAGTTCAGACTCTCTTAACTTGTTTTCTTATTCAATTGCAGAAACTTAGTTTAACCCGCCCACCTGCTCCCCTAGTGGGCTGGTGGCGCTACTGCACTCCAACAGTGGCAGCACACTCCCCGCCTGGTATTTTACACCACTATACGTTTTTTGCATGGATCAGTAAAATCAACTCTGAAACAGGACGCAAATACACTCTAGGAATGTCATGTTTGACTACTTTAACCTCTACCTTATGCACTGTATTATCTCGACTAGGAAAGGTTTTAACCACAAGTCCAGTAGGCCACTCAGTTCTTTTCATTTGTAAGTCCTTCAGCAGCACCACATCTCCTACTTGCAGGTTGGGCTTCTCCATATTCCATTTTCCCTTTGTTTGAAGCGTCGTCAGATACTCCTGCCTCCACCTTTTCCAAAAGGCATCAGCAAGGGCTTGGACTCTCCTCCAGTGTTTGTTGGAAAGATCGTTAACATCAAAATCCCCAGAAGGTGCAGCCAATGTATCCTTCTTATGTGTCAACAACATTGATGGGGTAAGAACTGCTGGTGCTTCTGGGTCAGAGGACACTGAGACCAATGGTCTTGAGTTCATAATGGCAGTGACTTCCGCCATCAGAGTGACTAGTATCTCATGTGTGAGATACGATGGATTCAGCTTGAGGAAAAGAGCATCCAAAATCCGTCGAGCAATGCCGATCATCCTCTCCCACTCTCCGCCCATGTGGGAAGAGTGGGGAGGGTTGAATATCCATGTGCTCTTGTTGTCTTTAAGGTATGTCTTCAACTCAGGATCAGTTGTGTTGAGTTTGAGTTCTTTACAGGCTCCAATGAAATTTGTGCCCTGGTCTGATCGAATTGTTTTAATGGGCCCTCTAATGGCACTGAAACCTCTGAGTCCATTGATGAAGCTTGAAGTGGTCATCGTCTCTATGACCTCGATGTGCACCGCTCTAGTGCTCAGACAAGTGAATATGACGGCCCATCGTTTACTTTCAGCATGCCCTCCTCTTGTCCTTCGGGCAGTCACCATCCAAGGTCCGAAAACATCCAAACCAACATGAGTAAATGGTGACTCTGTCAGGTGGCAAGTCTGACATCTTCTGGACCTGCATTTTACCTCTCAGTCTTTTGCAAGTTACACATTTGTGTATCGCACTTGACACAAGTCGTTTCCCTCCAATTAGCCAAAGTACTGCTAATCTAATAGCTCCTTCCGTGAAATGTCGTCCTTGGTGTGCAGACTGCTCATGATATTTTCTCACCAGCAATGTAGCAATGTGCAGCTTGGGAATAATCAGAGGGTGTCTATCCTCAAACGACATATCAGTTGCAGACATACGGCCACCGACTCTCAATAATCCATCTTTGTCCAGAAAGGGTGTCAGCTTCCGAAGTGGACTTTGTTTGGAGATTTGATCTCCCTTGGCAAGACACAGAAACTCCATTTTGTAAGCATCTTGTTGCATGGTTCTAATGATTATTGTCACCGCCTGTGCCTCCTCATCTCCTATGTTACCACCATGTGTTTTTGCAACACTTCTTGCCTTCTTGATTAGTGTGGAGAGTGCACGAGTCAAAGACTTCCAAGTGGAGAACCTATGAAACCTCTGAACTCCAAGTCCACCTTCTTTCACAACTGTGTTACAGGTTGTCACTTCGGGGCAAACTTCTAGATCCATATCTGGATCCAGCAGTTCGAAGACATCTGTCTGAGAACTGTGGCTTTCTTGGGGTTTTGATAGGAATGAAGGTCCAGTAAACCAGTTGGTGCTTTTGAGGGTTGTAGCAGTTGTTGGTCGAGTTCCATGATCTGCTGGGTTTTCTTCAGTGCAGATGTAATGCCACTGATCTGGATGTGAAGACTGATTCGGGTTATCCTGTTTGCCACATAGACATAAAACCTGCGTGAAGTGTTATGAATATAACCCAGGACTATTTTACTGTCAGTATAGTACATCACAGAATGAATGTCAATGTCCAGTTCGTCCTGAATAAAGTCTGCCAACTCGATCGCCAGGACCGCTGCGCAAAGTTCAAGTCGAGGAACAGTATGTGCCGGGCGTGGAGCAAGTTTTGCCTTTGCCATGATGAATCCCACATGGCACTGTCCTGTTGTAGAAACTGTCTTCATGTAAGCCACAGCAGCTATGGCTATGACTGACGCATCTGAAAACACACACAACTCTCTGCACTGTGTCTGCATCGATAAAGAAACTGGAACATAAGGTCTTGGAATCTGGAGCTGTTCTAGGTCTTTCATAGAGTCTTTCCACAGAGTCCAATGTTCCTGCTTGGATGCTGGCAGTGGTGTGTCCCAGTCATACTGTTCCACAGATAGGTTCCTCACCAAGTTTCTTCCTCCCACTGTGACTGGTACCACAAAGCCTAAGGGGTCAAACAAACTGTTCACTGCAGACAAAATGCCTCTTTTTGTCAAAGGTTTCTCCTCCTTTGAAACACAGAACATGAAGTTGTCTGTCTCAAGGTTCCAAACTAAACCGAGACTCCTCTGAAGAGGTAGTGATTCCACTCCTAAATCAAGGTTTTTCAAATCTTTGGCCAGGTCTTCGGGTGAGAATGCCTGCATGACACTGCTACTGTTGAATGCGATTTTATGTAGCTTGATGTTCGATTTAGCTAGCATCTTTTGGGAAGTCTGCAGGACACTAATGGCTTCTGTTTCACTAGGAAAAGTCCGTCGTCCACATAAAAATTGCGTGTGATGAACTCTTTTGCACAAGCAGTGGAGTCGGCTGCTTCCAATGCAGCTCGCCTGAAGCAGTAAATAGCAACTGCTGGTGATGGACTGTTGCCAAACACGTGTACTGTCATTCGGAACTCTTTCACTGGCTTTTGCAGATCATTGTTTTCATATCACAGGAACCTCAGAAAGTTTCGATGCTTCTCGCAGACTTTAAAGCAGTAAAACATCTGCTGAACATCCGCAGTGACTGCTATTGGTTCTCTACGGAACCGAATGAGAACTCCAAGAAGAGCATTGTTCAGATCAGGTCCACTCAGAAGCACGTCACTGAGGGAAATTCCTTCGTGTCTGGCGCTTGAATCGAATACCACTCTTATTTGGTCATGTTTCTGTGGGTGATATACTCCAAATATAGGTAGATACCAACTTTCCTCGCCTTCCTTTAATGGTGGTGCTGGCTCTGCTTGTTTCTCTTCCAGCATCCTTTGCATGAAATCAATGAACTGTTTTCTCATTTGCGTTTTTTTGTTTAGCATTCGGCGAAGGGATGAAAGACGCTTTAAAGCTTGAGGTCGGTTGTTGGGAAGACGGTTTCGTGGTGACCGAAAAGGTAATGGAGCAACCCAAGTGTTGAAACCATCTTTGTAGACTTGTTCTTCTAGCGTATTCAAGAAACATTCATCATCGACTGACATAGCGGGGGTGTCGTCTTGTCGTGTCCTATGAAACACGACACATTTCACACAATAGGGATGTGTGAAAACTAAAGCCTGACCATCTCAGAGATACAAAAGAATGAAAAAAACAAATTATGCTGTGTAATAATTTTAAAAAATAGCCCCTTCTCTATTCATTTGTTTCTTTCTTATGCTACAAAGTGGCATATGTGCATATTAGAAAGGTGCTGAAATCTGTGAAGTATTATTATTATAACAAATAATAAGAGTTAATTGTTCATATTCTCTTTGCATACATATACATAACATATCCTCTACAGCGAAAACACATGACATTTCTTCTGCAGGTCTTACTACACAGGCTCTATTTATTTGCTGTTTAACACACAGGGAAAAATTAAAACACATATAAAATGTGCCATTACTTTTGCATTGCATTTTTCTCCCCAATATGTAAAATTAAGAAAAGAAATGTGCATTAAAATGTGGAGAGGGAGCGCATATGAGGAAATCCAATGCAAATCTGTTTATCAGAAAAATAATTATTTCATAACAAATGCAAACAGCATGAATGTTTTTGTTTAATTGTTTACAAACATCCAAGCCTCTTACAACTTCAGTGTTATTCGTAGTTATCATTTAGTGCCTGCATTATTGAGTCAGTGCTTCATTTTGGAACCACAATTCTTGTTACATTTTACAGCATTTATATTTATTTGTATTTTTTCTGATGATATGTGATGATTTCACAGAGAAAACAAACTTCCTGCCCAGACGAATAGTTATAAATAACATGCTTAGGTGCCTGAGACTTTTGCTCAGTGCTGTATATACAGCATTCAAAACTTTGGGGTTTTGAGGGCAAATCCATCTGAAGAACTGTAGAGGAGGAAATGACAGAGTAGACGGCAGACTGCAAAACCGGCTGAAGGCGGAGCTTTTTGAAAATGGCGACAGGCCACTGCTAACAAACTTTTCAGCTAATTTATTTCTAACCTGCTAGCTTAGTCTTAGACAAGCATAAAAAATAAGTAACCATTTTTAGGTTTTCTTTTCTTTATTTCTTACCTAGTTACTTTCAACAACTCCAACACTCTGGAGCACTGCGATATATTTACCTATATAGACGAATGCTTTGATAGAGTTATCATGAGCAAGTCAAATAAGACACCATCCACCAAGAGGAGCCGCCCCGAAGAATCCCCAGGAGCGGCCACCCCACATACCAGCAGCACGGTGGAAGTTCTGGAGTCCATCGACAACAAGCTCTCCAGATTTGACGCGCGCCTGGCTCTAGTGGAAATACTCCACCTAGAGTTTCAGGCCTTGCGGGAGTCAGTGGAGTTCAGCCAGCAGCAGGTTGAATCACTCGCTGCAGAAAATGCGGAGTCTGAGAGAGTCTGTGAAATCGCTCACCGAGGGAATGACCCGGCTCTCGGAAGAAAATAAAAAAATTAAAGAAACGGTCCTTGATCTCCAGTCCTGCAGCATGAGGGACAAGCTAATATTTGCAGGAATCCCAGAGAAGGCAGATGAAGACCCGGTAAGTACAGTCAAATCATTCATACAAACTCACCTAAAACTTCCAGAGGACACAGTTAAAAACATTGGCTTCCACCGCGTTTACCGCCTGGGGGGTAAACGGCCGGATGCACGAAGACCCAAACCGATAGTGGCTAAGTTTGAACACTTCAAACATAAAGAGCTGTTAAAGAGCCGCAAGGAGCCCAAGGAGATCCTGGAGCGACGCAAGGTCCCCATCCGTAAGCGTTTCATTCAAGGAGGAGGTACACTGAGGTTTGTTACATGGAATGTACGTGGAGCTGGTTCGAGGGAAAAGAGATTGAAAATTTTTAATTGGCTAAGCGACTTGCAAGCAGATATTGTCTTTCTACAGGAAACAAATATGTCCAAAACACCTACATACACACTGACCTCTCCTCAGTTCCCTCATTCGTACTCAGCCTGCTACAACTCAAAACAAAGGGGCGTGGCCATACTAATTAACAGAAGGATAAACTTTTCCATTAGCAGCAATATAACAGCTCCTGAAGGTAGATTTATAATACTTAACTTGTCTATTCTAAATATGCATTTATGTATTGCTAATATATATGGGCCAAATGTTGACGACCCCTCCTTTTTTCATAAGATTTTCACTGCACTCTCTGATCATTCTGACACCAAACTAATAATAGGAGGAGATTTCAACCTGGTGCTTCATTCAAATATCGACAGGCTCAGTACAGCAGTGAGTCAAAGGAACTGGCAGTCTGCAGACACTCTAAAACAATATATGAACAACTTTGGGCTTTCTGATGCGTGGCGTTCACATCACCCCACTCTCCGGGATTACACCTTCTTTTCAGCAGTACACCACTCACATTCTCGTTTAGACAACTTCTTAGTTAGCAATTCTATTATGATGGATGTCACAGACACTCGGATTCATCCTATCACTATCAGTGACCATGCACCAGTGTCTCTCTCTCTGGCACAGAAAAGAAAATGCATCAACAAATAGGAACTGGAGATTAAATACATCATTACTTAAAGAACAAGATTTCATTCATTATTTCATAAAGGAATGGACAACATATTTAGAAAATAACGATCTGCCAGGAACATCACCGTGTGTTCTTTGGGAAGCAGGAAAGGCAGTAATGCGGGGGAAGATAATATCCTACTGCACACATAAGAAAAAAAAAGAAAAAACGCAGGTGTTAGAATTGGAAGAAAAAATAAAATCCTTAGAAGCTGCCCATGCTGCTTCACCACAAGAACACACAATGAGCAAGCTGAGAAAACTCAAACTGGAATTAAATGAAATAATAGACAAAAAGACACAATTTTTACTGCAAAAGTTGCGTTGGCAGAACTTTGAACATAGCAATAAATCCGGAAAATTCCTTGCTAACCAGTTAAAGCTAAATAAAGAAAAAACAACTATCTCTTCTATTAAAGTCTCAACTGGAAACATTACTCATGACCCACAACAAATAAATAAAGCATTTAAAGAGTTTTACAAAGCCTTATATTCATCACAGATTAATCCATCTGACGCAGCTATTGAAGAATTTCTTAATAATATAAATCTCCCCAAGCTGAAAAATGAACAAGTTGTTGCCCTGGATTCACCACTTGCTCTATCCGAATTACATGAAGCGCTGCAGCATCTACCAAATAACAAAGCCCCAGGCCCAGATGGATTTCCAGTAGAGTTCTACAAAGAATTCTGGTCTGTGCTAGAACCAACCTTTTTTAGAATGGTAACTCAAATTCAAAATGAGAATGTACTGTCCCCAGACATGAATTCTGCTAACATTAGCCTACTTCTTAAACCAGGCAAAGACCCTACACTGCCTTCTAGCTATCGCCCAATTTCACTCAGAAACATAGATCTTAAAATTATTTGCAAAGTCCTTGCCAGAAGATTAGAGAAAATCACTCCACTTATAGTACATCCTGACCAGACAGGTTTTATCAAGGGTAGACAATCAGCAAATAACACACGCAGACTAGTAAACATAATAGATTACTGCACAATTAACAAATTAGAGACAACCATTGTATCTTTAGACACAGAAAAGGCATTTGATCGGGTAAACTGGAAATATTTATTAGCAGTTCTACACAAATTCGGATTTGGTTCATCCTTCATAAACTGGATCAAAACCTTACATAGCTCTCCTAGTGCACGCGTTAGGACAAACAATATCACTTCACAAAGCTTCACTCTGCAGAGGGGCATCAGGCAGGGCTGCCCACTATCACCCTCACTTTTCGTTATCTTCATTGAGCCATTAGCAGCAGCAATTCGACAAAATACAAATATTAAAGGAATTAACACAGAAACTACAAACCACAAGATAAGTCTTTATGCAGATGATGTATTACTTTTCCTGGAAAACTCCCAAGCTTCTCTCCCGAACACAATTAGACTAATAGATAGCTTCTCTTCTATATCAGACTATTCCATCAACTGGGGAAAATCAACAGTTTTGCCAGTTTCCAGAACACAACCACCACTCCACTACAATCGGGTAATATTAGATATTTAGGCATACATGTCTCTGCTAGGCTTTTAGACTTAGTGCAGTTAAGTCATATCCCTTTACTGAAAACAATAGAAGATGATCTCAAACGTTGGAACGCCTTACCTATATCACTCATGGGGAGAGTCGCTACCATTAAAATGATGGTTTTACCAAAAATTAACTATTTATTCTCACTAATCCCAAATAAACCCCCTGCTGCTTGGTTTAAGTCCTTAGATTCAAACATCTCACAATTTTTATGGAAAAATAAGCCATCAAGAATAAGTCTGAAAACTCTACAAAAGCCGAAAAACAATGGTGGTTTAGAACTACCAAATTTTTATAATTATTTCTTAGCCAATAGATTACAGTACATTTCAAAATGGATCAAACCTGACTTACTAGACAGTCCATGGTTGGACCTAGAACAAGCATTCTGTAGAAAAACAAAACTTTCAGACTTACCTTACATTAGCTCTAATATTAAGCGCCACAACACTTTTAAAAGCCTTAGTATAAATAGCTCACTGACAGCCTGGTGGGAATTTCTAAAACTAACTCAGTCTCCACTTATTCCATGCAAACTAACACCCATTTGGAACAATCCAGACATTTGTCAGAATAAGAAAGTACTAAATTTCACATCATGGCGTGGAAAGGGAATAAAAAATTTAGAACATGTTATTAAAGATGGAAACTTTGTCACATTCCAGGAACTTATATCAGAATATGGAATAAACAACAGTAAATTTCTTGAATATCAACAATTGAAATCCATCATTCAAGAGAGATTTAATCCCAACCAACTAAATTTGGAAATATCAACATGGGTAACTGAATTTTTTAATTTATGTACCCCTAAATTATTATCAAAACTGTACAAATTATTGTTAAAATTTGATGACTCAATCTCCCTCCCGATAGCCAAATGGGAACGTGATCTTTCTATCAATCCAGATCAAAGCTTTTGGACAGAAATATGTTCAAATATCTTCAAAATAAGTAAAAGCCCCAACTTACCACTTATACAATACAAAGTCCTTCATAGAATACATTATACAGGACAAAGGATGTTCCAAATGGGCCTAGCACAATCAAACATATGCCCCCACTGTACAGCCAATGTAACCGATAACTATATGCATGCTATATGGGATTGTAGGCCTGTTCAGGTGTTCTGGCACAGGATATGTGCAGACTTGTCCACGTGGCTTAAATGTTGCATCCCAACTTCACCCAGACTGTGCATCTTAGGAGACGTCAGTGAATTGGTTATGGATGCAAACACATCACACATAATTCTCACTGCCCTATACATCGCCAAGAAAACCATCCTCATTAACTGGAAGCAAAAAAAAGATATACATATTACTCTTTACAAAAATTTATTATTTGATCACATTAGTCTGGAAAGAATGTCTGCTTCCTCTAAAAACCAGTTGGAGGAATTTAACTCTCTTTGGCTCCCACTGATCAGTTCCACTAGTTAGTCGGGGTGGTTGGCTGTGGTTTCATCTCCCGTGTGGCCTAGTTGGTGGCTGGGAATTGACTCTGGGAGGACTGCCTGTGTCGGTAACTTCCTGAGTAAGCTGGGGGGCCTCGGCTGCTGACCTGGGGTGTCTGTGTGCTTGCCCTGGTTGGTGGTGGGTAGGTGGGGGCTCGGGGGGCGCTGGCGTTTTGCCTCGGGGTGTGGGGCCGGGGGCGCGTGGAGGGCGGGTGCAGGCCCTGGGTGGGGTAGCTGGCCTCCCCTCCGGGGCTGGTGGCGGGACCCGGGGCCCGATGCCTTGGAACCGCCCGACCCCATGCTGGGTCCCTGCCCTTGCAGGGATGGCTTGCACCACTGCGGGTGCAACAACGGGTGGGCGGGTTGACCTGCCTTGCGTCGGGGCGTCAGGTCTGTGCCTTGGGGTTCTGGGGTGCCTGGGTGGTGGGGGTGGGGCGGTGACCATTGGAGGGTGTGTGGGGTGGACTGGGAATGTTTATTTGGGCATGGTGTGTGTATGTGTGGGGGTGTGTGTGTGTGCGGGGGGGGTTGTGTGTGGGTCCGGGGGTGTGTGCGGGGGGGTGGGGGGGGGGGTATGTGTGGATGTGTGGACATCCGCGTTCGCACGGGCATGTGGTGTTGTGTGGTTGGTCTTACTGGGCGGGCTGCTCTCTGCGGTGGGGGTGGTGGGGGTCTGGGCTTGGGCGGAGTGGCGACGTGGGGTGTCTCCGTGGCCTCCCCGAGCTGACCTCATCCTGCCTCGAGCGGGGGGGCAGTGAAACCTCCCCCCCCTCCATCCACCCCCAGACACACACACATACATTACTCCCCCACCCAAGCAAACACACACAAACACACACAGTACTCATACATTTAGGATCCTGGGGGCAGGCAGGTTGCCGGGGGTCGATGAGGTCGACCCGCTGTCATGGCCTCACTCGTCTCCTGACGACTGTCTGTCCCTCAGTTTTTACTGCACTTTAGACATTTAGGGCTTTTGAGGGGACGGTGTAGATGGACACCGCAGACCAGTGGCCCGGGGCTCTGCCCATGTTTGCCCCCACACCTGTCCCCCCAATTTTAACTACACCATAGTATCACACACTACCCCACATTCATATACACCAACTCCTGCACTCAACACTTCACTGGGGGTGGAAGGGTGGGAAGGTCATCCCTCACCCGTTTCCTGCTCTCTGCCAGTTACTGCCTGGGCCCCCGCCGCCCCCGCCGCGGAGGGTGGCCTGTACGGCGGTGCCGGTCGTGTGGCATTGTATGTTTGGGTGGGTGTGGGCGTCTGTGCACCCGTGCGCATTCTTCCCTTGTGTGCGCCCTCGGGCTCGTGTGCAGCCATGCATGTTCCTCCCGTGTGTACGCCCTCCCGCACATGTGCACGTTCGTCCCATGTATGCATCCATATACAAGCTGGTACTGGGTGGGCTGCTACTTTTTTCACCTGTCGGTACCTATCTGCTGAGTTGGGAGTCCTTTGGGCCATCCATTCCCTAAATGCCTCTTTCTTCAGCTTGACGGCCTCCCTCAACACTGGTGTCCACCAGGGGGTTCTTGGGTTACTGCCCTGACAGGTCAAATGTCTGTCGGAGGCCCCTGTTTGGGAATGATTTTAACTCCCACCTCCGGGAAAGCTTTTCTCATGTCCTAGGGGAGGTAGGAGACATGGAGTCTGAATGGACCCTGTTCAAAACCTCCATTGTGGAAGGTGCCAGGCATAGCTAAATTTCCTTCAGGATCAATAAAGTATCTATCTATCTATCTATCTATCTATCTATCTATCTATCTATCTATCTATCTATCTATCTAGCTAGCTAGCTAGCTGGCTAGCTGGCTATCTAGCTGTATTTTAGGACGGCTTAATATTATTGATCGATGGAACCATGAATTCTGAAATATATAAGCAAATTCTAAATGAAATTGTCAGGACCTCTGTCTGTGAACTGAATCTCAAGAGAACATGGGTTATGCAGTAAGACAATGACTCAAGTACACAAGTCTTTCTACCAAAGAATGGTTGAAGAAGAACATTAATTTTAATGTTTTGGAATGGCCAAGACAAAGCCCTGATCTTAATCCTATAGAAATGTTGTTAAAGGACCTGAAGCAAGCAGTTCATGGGAGGAAAACCACCAGCAGCCTAGAATTAGCTGTTCTGTATGGAGGAATGGGCTAAAATAAAACGTTGATGTGTAGAACTAATAGTTGCTGTACAAGGGGATCAGACCACTGAAAGCAAAGACTGTATACTTTTGCCTCACACAGATCTGTGATCATTTCTGTTGTTTAATTTGCTTCGTATTATCTATTATTAGGGCTTGTGAGAAAATCTTATGTTTTAGGTCACATTTAGGAAAAATATAGAAAATTCATAGGAAAAGGGTTCACAAACTGTGTTTATCCAGTAATTTGATTGTAACAATGTACATTTGAAAACTCCAACTGCTGAATAGATCGGTGCAAATCTTCTTCTTTCGGCTGCTCCCTTTAGGGGTCGCCACAGCGGATCATCTGCCTCCATCTTGCCCTATCCATTGCCTCCTCTAGTTTCACACCAACCATCTCCATGTCCACCTTCACTACATCCATAAACCTTCTCTGAGGTCTACCTCTTCTCCTTCTACCTGGCAGCTCCATCTCCAACATTCTTTGCCCAATATATCCACTATTCCTCCACAACGCATGTCCAAACCACCTCAAACTGGCCTCTCTGGCTTTATCTCCAAACAGCTCCACCTTCACTGTCCCTCTGATCTGCTCATTTCTAATCTTGTCCAGCCTTGTCACTCCCAACGAAAATCTCAGCATCCTCATCTCCGCCAGCTCCAGCTCAGCATCCTGTCTTTTAGACAGAGCCACAGTCTCCAAACCATACATCATAGCAGGACGCACTACTGTCTTGTAAACCTTCCCTTTCACTCTTGCTGCTATCCTTCTGTCACACATTAGCCCTGACATCCGTCTCCACCCACTCCATCCTGCCTGCACCGTCTTCCTCACCTCTTTTTTGCACTGTCCATTGCTCTGGATGGTTGACCCAAGATATTTGAAGTCATCCACCTTTACGACCTCTACTCCTTGAATCTTCACTTTTCCACCCGCCTCCCTCTCATTCACACACATGTATTCCGGCTTATTTCTACTGACCTTCATTCCTCTCCTCTCCAGTGCAAACCTCCACCTCTCCAGATTCTCTTCCACCTGCTCTCTACTCTCACCACAAATATCAATATCATCTGCAAACACATGGTCCATGGAGCCTCCTGCCTGACCTCATCTGTCAACCTGTCCATCACTATTGCAAACAAGAAGGGGCTCAAAGCTGATCCCTGATGTAACCCTACCTTCACCTTGAAACCATTTGTCACTCCAACTGCACACCTCACCACTGTCTCACTATCCTCATACATGTCCTGCACCACCCTAACATACTTTTCAGCTACACCTGACTCATACAGTACCACAGTTCCTCTCTTGGCACCCTATCATATGCCTTCTCTAGATCCACAAAGACACAATGTAGCTCCTTCTGACCTTCTCTGTACTTCTCTACCAACACTCTCAACGCAAAACTTGCATCTGTGGTACTCTTTCTGGGCATGAAACCAAACTGCTGCTCACTGATCTGAACCTCTTGCCTTAACCTTGCTTCAACAAGTCTTTCCCATACCTTCATGGTGTGGCTCATCAACTTTATACCTCTGTAGTTACTGCAGCTCTGCACATCACCCTTGTTCTTAAAAATGGGGACCAATACACTGCTTCTCCACTCATCAGGCATCCTCTCACTCTCCAGCATTTTGTTAAACAACCTGGTTAAAATGTCCACTGCCTTCTCTCCTAAACATCTCCATACCTCCACAGGTATGTCATCTGGACCAACTGCCTTTCCATTCTTCATCCTTTTTAAAGCTGCCCTCACTTCCACTTTACTAATTCTCTGCATTTCCTGATCCACTATCTCTCCCCCCGTTGTCCTCCTCTCTCTCTCGTTTTCCTCATTCATTAGTTCTTCAAAGCACTCCTTCCATCTACTCAACACTCTCTGTTCACTCACTAGTACATTTCCCTCTCTGTCCTTTATCAGCCTAACCTGCTGTACATCCTTTCAAGCTCTATCTCTCTGTTTAGCCAAATGATACAAGTCCTTTACTCCTTCAATGATTCAATGGTGCAAATGATATTTAAATTTTCAAGAATTAAAGCTTTTCTTATGACAGAGATGATATTTTAGATATTTCGTCCCTTTAGCTTGTGATTTTGTTATATGTTCTGAATCTCTTTGTGTCAGATTGTTTATAATCTTGTGTAGGTTCTATATATAAAAGGTTCCCCAATATTTTTATAAGCTTGACATCAGCCCAATAACAGAAACCTTTTTGGTGATATTTATAATGTCACGTATTATAATACAACATTACCCATAACATTACCTACTTATTACCGATCTGTAAAGTGCTACCCATTTTACATTTACATTTACATTTATGGCATTTGGCTGACGCTCTTATCCAGAGTGACTTACAATTTGATTGTTTTACACAGGTAGGCGAAGGTGGTGTTAGGAGTCTTGCCCAAGGACTCTTATTGGTATAGTGTATTTAACTATACTGTAGCTAATAATAAGCAATTAGACAAGCTTACAACATATAAGCTTATATAAGGTGCTATGTATGTCATATAATGTCTTATGATTGCATTTATAAAGTATTATGAATACAGTTGTACAGAGTAAGTTGTTTTACTTACTGTAAAGCAAGACTGCACACACATTTCATCAAAAGCACTGCTAGCACAGTTAAATTGCATCTTAAATATATTTTAATGAGTCAAAAAGCTAAGAAAAATAAATATAAAATATATTCATAAATAAATGCAAATATACAGATATAAACCACTAAGTAATTTTTTTTCTAGTGAGTGTAGTGAGTGAGCCTGCAATGAGTTCTCTGCAAATAAGGCTGCAGATTATCAATGCAACCAAAAGCTACATTTAAATGTAAAGCTACGGTTGATGTAATACTGGATGCTAAATCCATCCATCCATCCATATTCTAAGCCACTTCTCCATCAGGGTCACGGGGGGTGCTAGAGCCTATCCCAGCAGTCAGGAAGGCAGGATACACAGGGCGGAAGGCAGGATACACCCTGGACAGGTCGCCAGTCCATCGCAGGGCAGACAGACAGACACAGTTACTCACACCCTCACACCCAGGGGCAATTTAGCATGTCCAATTGGCCTGACTGCATGTCTTTGGACCGTGGGAGGAAACTGGAGAACCCAGAGGAAACCCACGCAGACAAGGCGAGAACATGCAAACTCCACACAGACATTCCCCGGTCACCCAGCCAGGGAATCGAACCCAAGCCCTCCTCACTGTGAGGCGACTACCCACCGCGCCACCATGCCACCCTTGGATGCTAAATCATTTTTTATAATATCAGTAATAAAGACTGCATTTTATTATTTGAAAAACATCCAAATGAAACACTTGCTAGCCAGTCAAATGCTGAGAAATAAAATAATGCTTTCATTCTGTTGTTTGCAGAATTGCAGGCTCTCCCGGTCAAATTACATTTTGAAATTAAATTAACATGTCATCCACAGAGGACACACTTTAATGCACAATTACTGTTAATTTGCTGAATGTTACTTATTTTATTGGAAAATGTTCCAAACTACCCAATTTTACATTTTACAAACCCAGTTCCAAAAGCAAATGAAAGGTTGATTAAAAAAAGTGGTGATTAATATATTCTGTATGACCGGTATAAATACTACATTTAAGGCATTATTGTGCAAACTTCATGTTTTTTTAAAATATATGCTCATTCTAGATATAACAGCAGTTTATAGGACTGAAGATACAAACTGATCCAGTTTTGAGTGGAATTTTTAGCATTCTTCTCTCACACAAGTGCAACCATACAGGGCCGTTATCGTCATATTTTCAGTTTAATAAGGCAGGCCAGTCTAGCACTCGTGCTTGCTGATTACACAGCCATGTTGATGTGACACATACAGAGTGTTTCTTCATGTTGCCATGTTGTAATAATCATGGAGATCCCTGAAAAAGACGACGTCTAAAAGATAGTTTGTCTCCATTTTTGTTGTTTTTCAGTTTTTGACATAACTTGTAAGCACCCATTGTCCTTTACATTGTATATAAATGGCATAATGAATGGACCAAAAAAAGAAAACCTAAAATTAAAAAAGTCTGGTCGCATTGACTTATGTTAAAAGTAAAGTGTGTTTTTTTTCTTCTTTCTCCTGCCAAGTTATCACTTTGGAGATACAAGGTTTTGTTCTGACAACAGCGATATGGTGCTCCAAAATGTGTTTAGTGTTAATGGTGCTTTCACAGATGTGTAGGTTACCCAGTTATACGTCTACACACACACACACAATGACAAATGCTGGATTTTGCACTTTATGCTAGTAGCAATCTGGATGGACAGTTTTTTGTTTGGCTCAGAGATCACAATGGCCATAATTTCCATAAATAATCAGAAAGACTGACTCATCAACTACAAAGCACACTTACACTGAGCATCAGTCTGTTTTAGAAAAGCTTGAGCCCAGAGCAAGTTGCAGCATTTATGGACGTTGTTGATATGTGACCCTGAATGTGTATAGTACAGTCTTAACCTGCATTCATGGGTTCTATTACTTTTTAAATCATATTGAGATTTTGTAAATAAAATGACAAAGATAAACATATTGAACTTTCATGCACATATACACAGATTTGCTAACAACTACTTTTCTCATTTGCTTTAGAAAGCAAAGACTTATAAACTGCTTGTTGAAGCCCAACTGTTAATATAGCCATCACTGACACCAACACACATCCACCTGTATTCACTGCTACAAAGGTGAGTCTCTTTAAACTGCTCAGGCATTTACTCTGATTAGAGGAATAGCTAACATGACTAACAGTTAATGGAACCAGTGGCCACCAAAGAGTATAAGGTCCTATTTATAGTGTGTGGCTTTTCTTTTTCATTTATTATTAACTGTCTCACTACAGATCTCGCAGAGTTTAATGTTATGAGTCATCAGGATTGTTCGTTCATTTGTGGTTTCAAGGTATGAATTAGTCGACGATCCAGCCAAGTGGGTGAAGGTGGAACCCAAAACAGGCAAGGTCACCACAGTGATGAAGATGGACCATGAGTCTCCATATGTAGTCAGTGGCACCTACACAGTTCTGATTAGAGCAACAGACAATGGTACAAAAACCAAATTTCAGACGTCCTTCATTCATTATATTTGTATGTGTTATGTTGTGCAGATATTTCATAAAGAATTATTTCTGTAGTTCCTGCACTGAAGACACATCTACTAATTTGGGTGATGCCAAACTAAACAAAATATCATTTTTTTCTTTTTTAATGAATGGTAGCATAATAGCTTTTAAGCTGAAATATTAAGGTACACATTTGTTTATAACATAAGCCAATAAATCAACTAACCACATATGCATATACAAAAATAAGCAAATAAGAAAAAAAAAAAAAAATGTAAAAGGCTAAAAATGATTCCTAGAAAATAGAACATGAAAGATGATGAGTCATCAAAAAATCCTAAAGATTCACATTTTGTAGGTCCCCGAAAACCAATGAAGTGTTAACTTTCATCAAGGTACACTTTATTCATACTTCACATTAAATTATGTTACTTCCTATAGAATCTTGAATCTTCAGTGACACTTCATTTAAAGGCTACATAAACAGGCTTCATAACACATGCACAAAACATTTTAAGTAATACTTATGTGTTTATAAATAGTGTGTGTCACTATTCATAAGATGTACAGGGTGAGCCAAAAGTCATAGGACAAAGTTTTATTTCAGAAACAAAAGGGAAAATGACATATCTGAATACCCCAGCAAGTAATGGTTCAGGGGGCCACCATCTTATGACCACCGCCATATTGGATCAAGGGCAAGTTTTTCCAATGGGAAGATGGTCATGTAGCAGATCAAAGAAGACCAGAATTGTCTCAGAAATCAATTGCCGCAATCAGATTTGCCACATCGCTTTTAAACGTTTGGTTTAAAAGTTATTAACACAGAAAGTTGCAACAACAACTGGGAATGTTGCCTGTGATGCATACCTATTTGATGTGTTCAATGTGCTGTCCCTGGTGCTGAACACAGAGCTGAAGGAGCAGGATCCAATCGTTATGAACCTGCATGAATCTCTGGAGAAATGCTAATGAAATAAAAAGTAAAATAAAATAAAACGGTGTCCTGTGAGTTTTGACTCACCCTGTATATGAAGTTAATGTCATTGTATTATAATAATAATAATAATAATAATAATAATAATAATAATACATTGGAATTATAATGCACTTTTCATTTGTAGTAAATCTCAGTGCTCAGTACTATTAAAAAATAATAATCAAATAATACTAATAAAATATGATACTTTATTGCCCATATGTCCTAAAAAGATATGTCTTTAGTCCCTTTTTAAAACAATCAGTTGTCTGAGGCTTCCTTAGATGGTCAGGCAGGGCATTCCAAAGGTGTGGAGCTACAGAACAAAAGGCACGGTCACCCATGGTACTAAGTTTTGTTCTGGTTGGAGGAAGATGGTGGAGATGCACAGAGCAAAGGGCTTGTAGATGTGTCTGTGGTACTAGCAGTTCATTTATGAGCATAATGAGCCTTTGTTTCTATGCATTGCCATGCACACTGTGAGAAAACCCAACACTACTACAGTTGAAGTCAAAATAATCATTGTGAATGAACTGCCGATGTTTCAGTAGAAGATTCAGACAACGTGCAAGAAAGAGGAAGAGAACCTGGTAGAGGTGCTGTATGAACCTATAATCAAAGACATGGATTCAGACGTTGATAAAATCAGGTGCGTATGAGAAGTAGCTGGACTCCAAGCACCGTACAACAGTGCATGCAGTTGAATTCACCTCTGGGTGTGGCTCTGCAGTTGTATAGTTTTTAGCCTCAGGCTGTCTCACTACAAGAATCTTAACATGCTTTACATCTCGTAGAGTTTAATGTTATGAGTCATCAGGATTGTTCGTTCATTTGTGGTTTCGAGGTATGAATTAGTCGACGATCCAGCCAAGTGGGTGAAGGTGGACCACAAAACAGGCTAGGTCACCACAGTGATGAAGCTGGACCATGAGTCTCCATATGTAGTCAGTGGCACCTACACGGTTCTGATTAGAGCAATAGACAATGGTACTAAAAACAAATTTCAGACGTCCTTCATTCATTATATTTGTATGTGTTATATTATGCAGATATTTCATAAAGAATTATTTGTGGGTTCTTGTTTACAGTGGAGGATCTCAAGGAGAACTGGAGCTCCACCAAGATGCTGCTTTTGTTAGTTTGTTGCTTGTTGATTTAACCATATTTCTCCTGTGAGTGTCTGTCCAGTGTTTCTGCTGGAGGTGCCAAAGGTTGCACTCTAAAAGATATTTAAAAGCTGTATTTGAATGAGAGGGTACAATCACAGATTCCTTCAGAGCAACATGGTATGCTGTGGCTCGGCTGCTGCTTAAAATGCTATGAAAGGGTCAAACTAGGAAAATGCATCATTTAAAAATATCACTTTTACTGGGACTCTCAGTCTTTGCATAACTTCAGCCAATTAATTTCCCAATCATCATTCTGAAGGGGCCCTTCTGGCACAGGCACAGGAACTTTGGTGATTCAGCTGGGAGATCTAAATGATCATACACCCTACCTGACCTCCAACAACTCATCATGTGTGGAAATAAGACTGACAGTGAAGCCTGATGACGCTGACGCACCTCCATTGGCGGGACCCTTTTCCTTCTCTATTGTGAGTGAAGATAAGGAGCTGTTGAGTATGTGGAAGTTCAACCCAAGCACAAGTGAACAAAATTTTAGTAGTTTTACAAACCATCAGTGTTTTTTCCTCCAACATTTTGGTCTTAAAATATTCACAAATGTCTTACTTCTCTGTCCTAATTTGGCAGCTTGCATAACCGCCTTCATTAGAGACCATTACTCATCACAAAAGCTTTGTTATTAACATCTGTCGTCTAATCATAGTCAAGATTAAGGGTTTTAAAGAAGTCAGGATGCATTGGAGAGTATTAAAATCCCTGTCTACTCATCTGATTATAAACTATATTTTTGTGGTGTTTTACTCTGAACTGGCAGAGAATGTTTGTCCGTTCTTGGGAGATTTTTTTTTATAAATTTTTCTACAGTTTTCTTCAGTTTAATTTAAATTGGGTGAGACTATATTTGGCACAAGCAATGTCATATATGCCAAAGTACCAATCAAAGCATGCATATATTAGCTACTTGTGCTCCTCCTCATAGATTGGCTGATCTCCCACTGCTCCGAGTCCCAGGCAAACTCTCAGACTCTCAGCAAGTGGCTTACTTAAGCTTTTCTAAGCGTGTTAACAGTGCTTGTTGTGCAATTTTATTACAATGGTGTTTGTAGTTTAGGTACAGACTTGCGTTAGCCACCTGTAGCAGGATCTAACTTTAAAAAAATAACTTCATTGCAATAATATCTAGTGGTACATCTTAATTATACATTAGTTTATTGCTACATTAGCTACCCCTCAGCATCAAGGCTTACATTTTTTTCCCCTGTAGAATTACTTTAGTTACAGCAGCATATACAGTTATAAGCAGGATGCAGCTTGAAATTTTTGGAGCATTTATCCACTATTAAATTGTATTCAGTTATATAGATGTATTACACATAACACTGTCATACACTTTTGCATATATTTGTTTACTATCAAAACAAGAATTTAAACCTTTGAAACCAGGTTTACGGGACTGTAATGACTGTGCTTAGAGTTGTAGAGAGGCTAATGATCCTCATCTAGCAAGCATCAGTATGATCAAATGAAGTCACTGAATGTATTTTACTGGATGAAGTGCAGTTCAAATTCCTTATTGCCCAACAATTTAAGAGAGACTCCAAAAAACCCAACAAACTGAAAAACTTTTCATAAATTCAGATGAAACTAAGGTCTTACATTACTGTTTGCCCAAAGCTGAGCACCAATATCCATTCACTCTAAAGCAAAAACAGTTAAAGCGTCTGGCCTTTATCAGTTACAAACCAGTTTCTGTGCCTGGATTTACCCATTTCTAATATTTTAAGTGACATCTCATCAGCTGAGATTAAATCACTGTAGATCTGGAAATATAGCTGTAATACAGTAGTCACTAGCCCTGGGCCTTATGATCTACTTTACAGTAGAGTCTGGTTACAACCACAACCTGTCACACCTTCTCTGGCTACTTAACTTCTTCAAAAGTCCTTAAATAGCTGGATCAGATTCTTGGTTAGGCAAGGTGGGCGAGGGCAGGGAGTGTCAGCATGTTAGATGCAGGTTGGAAGTTCTGCAGGGCAGTAGATCTCCAATAGCATGGTTGATAACTACAGAAATGTATGCAAAAACAGAAAAACCTTAAAGGTTTAATGTGGTTTGTTTGCTGTGTTTCTGCTGCAGGGTCTGAATCTTCAGATAAGTCTGAAGAGTTTGCCATACGGTAACTACTTGGTTCCACTGAAGATCAGGGACCAGCAGGGGAAAGTAGGACTGGACACTCTGAATATTGTGGTGTGTGACTGTGGGGAAAAGATGCGTGTCTGCCTCATTTTTTCAACCTGCACAGAGCAGCTTTAAGAATCCTACTAGGATCATTGGCTTGTAAGGGTCTCTAGGAAAGTGTCAAGATAGATACTATAGCTTTGTCATTTATACCAGTTGCAATATTTCACATGCAATGTGAGCCTCTTCTTTGTATCTGCTGGGAGAAAATCAACTCACTGTCTTTAAAATGGCTCCTGTAACTTCTCAAATGCTAGCTCCTAACTTTACTTAAACTATATGGACAAAAATATTTGGACAATACACATTGCAACTACAGATGCTTTTATGAATCCCATTCTAAATCCATAGGCATTAATATGGAGCTATAACAGCTTCCACTCTTCTGAGAAGTTTTTTACAAGATTTTACAGGTTTGTCTGTGGAAATTTCTGACCATATTCAGAAGAACATCTGTGAGGTCAGACACTGATGTTGGCCGAGAGGGCCTGGCTCACAATCTCCTTTCTAAATCATACCAAAAGTGTTTGATAGGGTTGAGGACAGGGCCCTACAAGGTCCAGTCAATTTCTTCCACATTAAACTTACCCAGTCATGCCTTTATGGACCTTACTTTTTGCACTGGGGCTCAGTCATGAAAAACAACCCCATAGCATTATCCCTCCTCCACCAAAATTAACAGCTGGCATGAAGTCAGCAATGTTCTCCTTCTCTCACCAAACTCAGATTCCTCCATCACACTGGCAGATAGAGAACCGTGAATCCAGTGGTGGCGTGCTTTATACCATTCTGATGCTTGGCATTGTGTCTTTTGATCTTTTGAACTGCTTGTGTGCAGTTGCTCAGCCATAGAAACCTTTTTTTGTGAAGCTTCTGGTGCACAGGTCTTTTGCTGATGTTGCTTCCAGAGGCAATTTGGAATGCCTTAGTGAGTGATTCAACAGAGGGTCGGCACTGTGCACTTCAGCACTCAGTGCCTCCACTCAGTGATTTTGCATGGTTTACTGCTTCATGGCTGATCTGTTATTGCTCCTAGATCAGGGGTGTCAAACTTATTTTCACAGAGGGCCACATCAGCATAATGGTTGCCCTCAAAGGGACAGATGTAACTGTAAGACAGTATAAATGTAACTAAATGTAACCAAATGTAATGTAGAATAAATGTAAGTACTCCTTAATGTTAAATAACTCTGAATTTATTACTTATTCAACTTATAAATATTTGCATAGCTCTGTTAACATTACATAAATCCTGTTAATTTGTCAGATTAAGAAACTCATGTTACTCCATCAATCAACGATCAAACTATCCAAGTGAATAAAGAAAAATATCAACAAACACAAGTTATGACATTAACTAACTCAAAACTTTGTCACAGTTGAAAGGGGCAGAATAACAATACAACCAACAACTGTGAGCTGCTAAGAACATGTGTAAGAGATGTGGCATTTTACAAAAAAGAAATGGCTGCACACATCCTTACAGAGGTCATTCATACACTTAATGACAGACGGTTTGATTACAGTAAACATTTGTCTGCAAAAACACATAAACCTGTGTACACTAAATACACTGCTACACATATAAAGTAGTATATGTAATAAACAGGGTTTATTTATTTACCTGCTCACAGACCTTCAGCATACACTGCTTCAAAAATGCACCGTCTGAAAAAGACTTAGACGTGCTAGCAAATTCTTCAGCTACAATAAATCTAGCTTTCACAGCTGCGTCGTTTTTGGGCCTTGGCTCTTGTGAACATATTCTGCTGCGATCGCAGTTTGCCTTTTAATTCTTGTACAATTTGTTGCTTTTCTTGAAGGCTAACTTTGGCACACTTAGCTCCGTGTTTGGTATCAAAGTGCAGACGTAAATTGTACTCCTTGACAACTGCCACCACCTCATAACACAAAAGACATACCGTTTTTTCTCCTTGAAGCACAAACACGTATTCGCCTTCCCATCTCTCTTGAAACGTCTTCCATCGGGATCAATTTTTCATTTCCTGGACATTTTGGGATCAATATTTGTAGCTATTTCTTAATTCCACTTGTTGAAAAAAATCACATCGAAGAGTACACACTGTAATCTAGTGGCTTAATGCCATCGCTTTATAACATAATCGGCATGAATTGTGGGAAATGTAGTTTAAGGTCAATGCACGCTTTAGAATTAGTGGCGGAATAATTAATAATTAAGTCTAAAAGCATGCATTGACCATAAATTCTATTTCCCACAATTCATGCCGATTATGTTACCCGTGAAGCGATGGCATTAAGCCACTAGATTGCAGTCAATCAGATCTTTTAAGCTCTTGCGGGCCACATCAAATGACACGGCGGGCCACATTTGCCCGCGGGCCTTGAGTTTGACATGTGTCCTAGATGCTTCCATTTCACAATACCTGCACTTACAGTTGACAGATTTAGATCGAGCAGGACAGAACTTTCACAAACCGAATTCCGACAGGGGTGGCATGCTATGACAGTGCCAAGTCACTGAGCTCTTCAGTACAATCCATTTTACTGTCAGTGTTTGTCCATCAAAACAGCAAGGCTATGAGCTCAGTTTTATCTATCTGTCAGCAATGGGTGTGGCTGAAACACCTGAACTTAATAAGTAAGGGGACTCCCAATACTTCTGTCAATAAAGTTATATATTTGCAAATTACCCGTTGTTGTTTAGTAAGAATGACACAATAAAAAATAGAACAAAGAGTAATACAGCCACATTCCAGACCAGTTAGTGTGCTGCAGATCAAGCACATTTTTTTCTGAAATGTAACACACTTGTCAGTATCTTTTTCAGTGCTGTTTTCTTTTTCTGCTGTTGTTTCTATTGTGAACACAATTTACACTACACATCCAAGAAAGGGATGAAAGGGATGTATAAAAAAAATTTGGGACCCAAACCCCAAAAAAAGGGACCCAAACCCTCATCATCTATAATGAGGTTGGAGGGGGCTTATTTGCCAAGGTTTTTTGGACTGATTGACATATTAAAACATAAATGTGAATTGTTATTTGTCCAGAAAATAAATTTCCTTTCTACGTTTTCCAGTATAAACATATACCATATTTTTATATTTAGTTGTGTTTATGCTTTCAACCAAAATGCTTACATTTGTTTTTATTCCCTACCTTACCACAGTCTATCCTGCCTTGCCCTACTTTATACTGCCTTATCTTACACCACACTACTCTGTTTTACCATACCATTTCTTACCCTGTCCTGCCATGTCTTTCTGTACCCTGAACCAATTTTGTCCTAACTTACCATACATTGTCATACTTTGCCATTTCTTATCTTACCCCATTATACCCTACACTACTGTGTCTTAACCCTCCTCTAAAATATCTTGCCATATCCTGTTTTCTTACCTTACCTCACCCTATCCTTTCTTACCCTACGCTGTCATTTAACCCTACCTTGCCTTACTCCTTTATTTCTTATTTTCCCCTACTCTACATACCTTACCTTATCTTACCCTACCATGACATTTCTTGTCTTACCCAATCATAACCTACACTACTGTGTTTTAACCCTACTTTAAACTTTCACCTATCCCTACCTTTCTCAGCCCACCCTACTATTTCTTGCCTTGCTCTGATGTACTCTATCTTACCCTATATCACTCTGTTTTATTCTAAAGCCTAGAGGAATGTACAGACACTGTGACACCATACATCAATTTCTGTGAGGACAGCTGCATTTCCACTATGACACGGGTGGAATACAACAACAATGAACCATGGTTTTCAGCCTATCTCAGACAGCTTCCGAGGGAAAAAGAGGCTGCAGTCAGGAGTGGGAACATAATTCTCTATAAGCAGACCAAACACAAGCTTGAGAAAAGGATTAAAGCAGACAGAATGTGAGAAAAGACCCAAGCCCTGATCTAGTCCCTCCATCCACTCTAAAGCACTTCTGTGCCAATTTTTACCAACGTTTTCAATAAATCACTGGAACTCTGCTCTGTTTCCACATGCTTCAAATCATCCACTGCTATTCCAGTCCCTAACAAAAAGAACATCATTGTACTATATGAATATAGGCCAGTAGCGATAAGCTCTGTAGTCACAAAGGTCTTTGAATGCTTGGTCCTACCTCATCTAAAGTGCATCACCAACCCTCTGCTGGAACAGAGCTAACAGGCTTGTCCACAACATGGTCAACTTGGCCCTACACTTCATTTTGCAACATCTTGACACTCCTGGAACCTACATTAGAGTTCTGTTTGTGGACTTCAGCTTGGCATTCAACACCATGGTGCCACAGTTGCTGCAGGTCAAATTGTCCCATCTGTCTGTGCCAGATCCCATCTGCTGGTGAATCATGGATTTCCTGACAAACAGGAAACAGCAGGTGCAACTTGAAACCCACATGTCAGTTCCATGAACCCTTAGTACTGGAGTACAACAAGGTTGCATGCTCTCACCCCTTCTTTTCCATCTCTACACCAATGGCTGTCTCTAGGGAGCCAGCTGTGAAGATCCTGAAGTTTGCAGATGACACCACTGTGGTGAGCCTCATAACCAATGGGGATGAGTCTGCCTACAGAAAGGAAGTCGAGCAGCTGGTCTCCTGCTGCAGTAGCAAACACCTGTTGCTGAACATGGAAAAGACTATAGAGATGATGGTGGATTTCAAGCACAACAGCCCCTCCCTACCCCCACACACCATTAATGACTCTGTGGTTCACACTGTGGAGTGACTCAAGTTCCTGGGCTCCACCATATGCAGAAATCTGAAGTGGGAGAGGAACATGGTCTCCATTACCACTAAAGCACAGCAGAGAATGTTCTTCCTGAGACAGCTGAAGAAATTCAGCCTGCCACAGAGTCTGATGATCCAGCTCTACACAGCGATCATCGAGTCCATCCTTACATCATTTGGTTTGGTTTCTTCACCTCACAAGAACAAGCCAAACTTCTGGTTTGGTTTGGTTGATTTGATTCCTTCATCTGGTTTGGTTCCTCCACCTCATATGAACAAGCCAAACTCCAGCACATAATCAGGACAGTGGAGAGGATCATAGGATGTAACCTGTTAATGCTTAGGACATCTAAAACAGCAGAGTGATAAAGTGCAACAGCAAAAACTACAGATAACCCCTCTAATCATGGACATCAGCTTTTCCTGACACACCCCTCTAGTAAAAGATTCAGGTTCATCAAATCCAGCACAGCCAGATATGCTAACAGCTTTTTCTCCAGAGCTGTAGCTCATTAATCACAGTGCACACTTCACAGTTTAAACAAACCAAACCAGACAGACCTTCTTACAGTCTTACAGTAACTCCTCTGTAACAGAATCTTTATTTGTACAGCTGTACAGATGTTGAAAGTTTTCAACAGATTTTCATGTCATTCTGAAATATTCTGTATGTAACAGTTCTTATACTATGCTTTACACTCACTGGCCACTTTATTAGGTACATTTGTTTAATTGCTTGTTAACACAAATAGCTAATCAGCCAATCACATGGCCGCAACTCAATGCATTTAGGCATGTAGAGGTGGTCAAGACAACTTGCTGAAGTACAAACCGAGCATCAGAACGGGGAAGAAAGGGGATTTAAGTGACCTTGAACGTAGCGTGGTTGTTGGTGCCAGATGGGCTGGTCTGAGTATTTCAGAAACTGCTGATCTACTGGGATTTTCATGCACAACCATCTCTAGGATTTACAGAGAATGGTCTGAAAAAGAGAAAATATCCAGTGAGCGGCAGTTGTGTGAACGAAAATGCCTTGTTGATATGAGAGGTCAGAGGAGAATGGGCAGACTGGTTCGAGATGATAGAAAGGCAGCAGTAACTCAAACAACCAACCAAAATCTCTAAGGAATGTTTCCAACACCTTGTTGAAAGTATGCCACAAAGTTCTGAGGGCAAAAGGGGGTCCAACCTTTTACTAGCAAGGTGTACCAAATAAAGTGGCCGGTGAGTGTATATTATGTCTACTTGACATGCATACATACAAACAATCATATCTGCAGATATTCAAACATCTCATACATCTTCTGGGCTCCTTTTACATTGGCCAATTTATTATTAGTCTGTTTATTGTATTTTATTAGATTTTTCCCTTAATTTAATACTTATTACCAGTTTGTATGCTTCTCTGGTGTATTCAGTGCGTTACATGTCATACATGCATGCACTCACCAAGACAGAGTCCTTATATATGTAACACATTTGCTGAAATAAAGTGATTTTGATTCTGATTCTGAAGAACTCAGAGAACAATTTGCATGCTGAAATGGTTCTTTACCTGATGAAATATTTCTTCAGATTGATGGAGAATGTGTTACATATGGTTCCATATAGCGCAAAAAACAATAGAAGAATCCTTTTTGGTGCTTTCAAAAAAAGGATCTAAACAAATTGATTGCTTTACCAAAGAACCCTTGAAGAACCATTATTTTTACGACTGTCTGCTTTTCTATTTGAATTATAACATTAAATGGCTAGTGTTGATTTCTTTTCCTCAGTTACTGTCATGTTATATTCAGTGTTGTAAATTTAGCTGTTTCAGTTCTAAGACAGTTTTGATTTAATTTGTTGTATACTTCCAGCACATATCCAAATAATGTCTTTTGGTTTTGCACTTCTTCATATATGAATATGAACAAACCGGTTTTATTCATAAGAATAAACAGTAAGTTCAAACAAAAACATTTTAAAATATTACACACCACCAGAAATATATAACATCAATAACTGTTGCAAAGCCGTTCTTGGAAATTACAGCTTTGAGACGACTGCAATAAGAACTAAGAATTCATAAACTAGTTCAATTTCATACTGTTTTGCTTATGTGAGTGGATCAGACACAGCAATGCTGCAGAAGTTTTTGAACACTTCAATGTTGCTGATGGACTGAGAAACAAAAACATACAGCGAACAATGTCCTGTGGGCAACATCCTGTGACCACTGATGAAGGACTAGAAGATGACCAACATAAACTGTGCAGCATCAGATGAGCTATCGTCTCTGGCTTTACATCTACAAGGTGGACTGACAAGGTGTCTAATAGAGTGGACAGTCAGTGGAGTGTTTAAAAACTCCAGCAGCACTATTATGTCTGATCCACTCGCACCAGCACAACACACACTAACCACCTGGGTGTCCTGACCATTAAAGAACAGGGTAACAAAGTATGCAGAGAAACAGATGGACTACAGTCTGTAACCATAGAACTATGAAGTGCTCTATTGTCAGTGGAGCTGATAAAATGGAGAAGGAGTATAGATACAAACAGGTGGACTAAATGCTAGGTTAAAGGCTAGGGCTACACGGCCACCACTACCAAGCCTGTTGCTAGCTAATGTTCGCTCCCTCGAAAAGAAGCTGGATGAGATGAGAACTAGAATAACAACTCAGTGTGAGATCAGAGAGTGCCGGGTTCTTATTATCATGGAAACCTGGCTCTCAGCCAGCATGCCAGACTTGGCAATCCAGTTAGAAACGCACTCCGTGAACCAAGGGGACCGCACGGCAACATCGGGGAAGATCAAAGGCGGCGGTCTCTGTATATACGTGAACAACAGGTGGTGTTCTGATGTAAAAACTATAAAAACATTGTTCAGATGACTTAGAACTAGTGAAGAGCCAACCATTCTATCTATTTAGAGAGTTCAGCGCTGTGTTTATTCTGGCTGTTAACATCTGCCACGTGCGAACTCAGCCATGCCGCTAGGGCTGCTGCATGATGCCATTAGTAAACAAGAGGCCGCGCACCCAGACGCTGTGTTCATTGTTGCCAGTGACTTCAACCACTGCAACCTGAGAACTGTCCTCCCCAAGTATCATCAGCATGTGAACTTTCCAACAAGGGAGAGTAGACTGGGATGTGTTCAAAACTGCTGCTGTGAGAGAGGACTGTACTGTTGATCTAGAGAACTATGCTTCTGGGGTAACAGGCTACATCAGCAGCTGCACTGAAAACATTGGGTCCCCCAGGACTGTATGCTGAGCCCCCTTCTGTACATGCTCTTCACTTATGAGTGCGTGGCCTCCCAGAACAACACCAGCATCATCAAGTTTGCTGATGATACTAGTCATTGGGTTGATCACTGGTGGCGTTGAGACAGCGTACAGGAAGGAGGTGGTTGAGCTGGTGGCCTGGTGTCATGACAACAATCTTTCCTCGAATGCAGACAAGACCAAGGAAATGATTGTTGATCCATAGAGGAAGGTGCATACACCCCTATACATTGGTGAGACAGAGGTGGAGAGGGTGAAACCCTTCAAATCCACATCAGTGAGGATCTCACCTGGTCTCACAACACACACCTCATCATCAGGAAGTCCCAGCAGTGACTGTACTTTCTGAGAAGGCTGAGGAAATTTGGCATGCCAGCCAAAATCCTCAGCACCTTCTAAAGGAGTACAATCGAGAGTGTTCTTACCCATTCCATCATGGCCTGGTATGGAAACTGCACTGGCTCTCCAGCGTGTGATCAAAACTGCACAGTCCATTTTAGGAGCAGTCTCCCCCTCACTACAGGACATTTATCATGCCAGGGTCATCAGGAGGGCCCACAACATCATCAGGGACAGTACACACCCCCAGCACAGACTCTTCACACTCCTACCTTCAGACAGATGCGACAGGAGTGTGAAGTCCAGTACTACAAGACTAACAGTTTCTATTTACAGGCCACAGGCCAGTGAATACCTCACTCACTACCTCTTCCCCCCTCCCATTCTGAACCGGTTTAACTTTGGCCTACTTTGCACTCAATAAATGCGCCTTACATATGCTGTACTGCTGCTGTCAGAACACCACTGTTTACATCTTTTACTTACATGGAATATTACTGTTTACATATTGTACTTGCACAGAACACCACTGTTTACATCTGTTACTTGTAACGTGCACTTTATGAAGAGCTGCTCTATATACTTGCACATATGCACATGCAACTTTAATTTTTCTTTCAACTTTGCACGTAAAACTACTTTTTTACTATTGTTTTTAGTGTTTATTCTTATTTATTTTCTGTTTCCTTCTAAGATTATATTAAGACTATATTTGGTGAATGGAGGAACAGCAAAGTAAGAATGTCATTGTACAGTGAAACTGCCTGTTCTGCTGTGCATAAAACTCTTGAATCTTGAATCAAAGAGTGCTCAGTGAGTCTATATAGAAACATACAAGCATAAAACACTTCAAACGTGAGACTTCCTAATTGACCTTTTCTATATGTACAAAATGAATTAAGCAGGATAATTGTAATGATAACATGCATGGCAGCTTGCAGTTGCGCTCACCCTGCTAATATCTCTTTGATCAGAAGCGTTCTGATAGGCCATGTAGTGTTATCTTTAATCTCTGGGGTTAAAACCAAACTAGACTAGACTTTTTTTCTTATCTAATCTAAGAGGAAATTGAAAGAAAATAAAAATACATGCAGTGTTTTTTGCTGGACTGAGTCACATTATTTCTAATGCATTACAATAAAGTACATGCATGTAAAACGGGCAAATCGTATTGACTGTTTATAAATCTATAAGCATAAGAACTGAAGTGTGTATGGCTCTGTTCTTCTCTTTTTGGCCTGAAAAAAAAATTGTGGTTTTTTATGATAATACAGCACAGAAATACAGAAATACCTTTCGATTCCATCTTATCAAAAGATCATATATGACTCACATATCAATGTTGTGAGGCTATGAAGAAGGGCTAAGATACAAGTCACCTGTCTCTCAACGTGTGGAACTGGTGGATTCATGTGTCCATCTACATTTTGTGTGAAACTGACCAACGGGCACTCAGGAAATCTCTGAGGACTGACCCATCATGCAGGAAACCCGTCATTTCTTATTCAGTCCACACCAGAGACAGATGTGAAACAGTGTGCAGAAAGTTGCTGAAGTTGCTGCAGCAGTTTTGGAAACTAGTGATGAAGCTAACGGAGCATTTGATATGAAACATATGAGTATCATGTTATATGCCAATAGGAAAATACTCTCAGATCCCAGAGGGTTAAAGTACCCCAGGAGTCGAGTAGAACTAACATAGTATTTCACAACTCCCTACTGAAGACTAATCCTGCCCAGATAGGGCTTAATGCTGGTGTATTGTTATTGTTGTTGTATGAGGGAAACAACCCAGCAGCAGGACCGCTACCTCCGCCTTTGTGCAAGGAGGAACAGGAGGAGCACTGCCAGAGCCCTGCAAAATTACCTCCAGCAGGCCACAAACGTGCATGTGTCTGCACAAACGGTTAGAAACCGACTCCATGAGGATGGTATGAGGGCCCGATGTCCACAGATGGGGGTTGTGCTCACAGCCCAACACCGTGCAGGACGCTTGGCATTTGCCAGAGAACACCAGGATTGGGAAATTCACCACTGGCGCCCTGTGCTCTTCACAGATGAAAGCAGGTTCACACTGAGCACATGTGACAAATGTGACAGAGTCTGGAGATGCTGTGGAGAGCGATCTGCTGCCTGCAACATCCTTCAGCATGACCGGTTTGGCAGTGGGTCAGTAATGGTGTGGGGTAGCATTTCTATAAGGGCCGCACAGCCCTCCATGTGCTCGCCAGAGGTAGCCTGACTGCCATTAGGTACCGAGATGAGATCCTCAGACCCCTTGTGAGACCAAATGCTGGTGCGGTTGGCCCTGGGTTCCTCCTAATGCAGGACAATGCTAGACCTCATGTGGCTGGAGTGTGTCAGCAGTTCCTGCAAGATGAAGGCATTGAAGCTATGGACTGGCCCGCCTGTTCCCCAGACCTGAATCTGATTGAGCACATCTGGGACATCATGTCTCGCTCCATCCACCAACGCCACGTTGCACCACAGACTGTCCAGGAGTTGGTGGATGCTTTACTCCAGGTCTGGGAGGAGATCCCTCAGGAGACCATCTGCCACCTCATCAGGAGCATGCACAGGCGTTGTAGGGAGGACATACAGGCACATGGAGGCCACACACACAATACTGAGCCTCATTTTGACTTGTTTTGAGGACATTACATCAAGGTTGGATCAGCCTGTAGTGTGTTTTTCCACTTTAATTTTGTGTGTGACTCCAAATCCAGGCCTCCATTGGTTAATAAATTAGATTTCCATTGATGATTTTTGTGTGATTTTGTTTTCAGCACATTCAACTTTGTACAGAACAAAGTATTATACATATATATATATTTTTTAGATGAAACATGCCATAAATATAGTCCTCTGACTAAATTTACTTCAGTTGTAGGTTAGATTTCCCCAATCTTTTAGTGTGAGATTGATCCAATTAACCACAAAGACATTTTTATGACACTTTTAAAAAACATTTTAACCAAAGCTGTTTCCCAGTTATTATCTCCAGTTTAGTTCATTATTTTTTGATGAACTTTTCCTCATTTTGATGTTATCTATTTTAAATGCACAATCAATGGACAACAAAAATCAAACTTCAAGAAATGTGTCAGTCAGTGTGGAAAATGAGGTGCTCTATTTCTCCTGTGAGATCACTGGAGATGCTGTGAAGAGATTATAGCATGTAAAGACCTTCAGTGAAGAACCTAGCAAAAGTTTAACTTGCTGTGGGGGGCGTGAACGACCCACCAGAGTTTGTACCACCTGTAAGAAAAAAGTGGGTATCATGGAGAACACCAAAACAAGGACTCATTTTTGCAATTTTTATGCTGTAAACCTTGATCAAGAAGCATTTGCCTTGTGTTACTTGATAGGGTGAGTAGATCAAACACAGCAGTGCTGCTGGAGTTTATAAACATTCACTGTCCACTCTATTAGACACAACTACCTCGTTGGTCCACTTGTAGATGTAAAGTCAGAGACAACAGCTCATTTGTACATCAAAATGTAACAGGGCCTACACACTACTGTAGTCATACGTTAGATTTAGTTTTGACGCTAGGTCTTAACATAGACATGCTTAATATCCTACCGCAAACCACAGCAATCTCCGACCATTACTTAATTTCATATGAGCTACGATTTAGCCATAATATATATATACGTCCCCTCGTTATTCAACAAAGCGCACAATAAAACCTTCTACCGCCCTACAATTTATAGAAAATCTTCCAGAGTTATTAACCCCAGTTTCCACTGCATCAGACCCAATGGAACTAGATTTACTAACCGATTATTTAGAAAATACCTTACGATCCACTTTAGAAAATGTGGCCCCACTTAAAATAAAAAGAATAAGGCAGAAAAAGCTCGCCCATGGTACAATGATAAAACCTGGACCTTAAAACAAACAGCTCGGAAATTAGAGCGGAAATGGCGTCATACCAAACTAGAAGTGTTCCACACTGCCTGGAAGGACAGCCTTATAGAGTATAGAAATGCTCTCACAGAAGCTCACTCAGCATATCTGGCCTCGCTGATCGAGAATAATAAGTATAATCTTAGAATACTGTTTAATGTGATTTCCCAAATCACACAAAATCAGGCAGGTAATGAACCAGAAATCCCAGCAACTCTCACCAGTGAAGTTTTTATGGACTTCTTTAATAATAAAATTGATAATATTAGACAACAAATTCAACCCACAGTATCAAATTCAAATCCAGCTTGGCTGTCATCTGACTTGGCTGATATAGAACAAAACACAGCTGTAGAAAAGAGCCTGGAAACCTTTTACCCCCTCCCACAGCTAGAGCTAGAGAAGATTATCTATTCTGCAAATTGCACAACCTGCACACTTGATGCAATTCCATCAAAATTACTCAAAGAAGTACTGCCAGTCATTATAAACCCTATCTCAACTATTGTAAACTCGTCCCTTAGTCTGGGCCATGTACCCAAAGCTTTTAAACTAGCAGTTATCAACCTCTGATCAAGAAACCAAATCTTGATGTCACCGTTTTGTCTAATTACAGGCCTGTTTCTAACTTACCGTTTATATCAAAGATGTTAGAAAAGGCTGTGGCCCAACAACTTAGTTCATATCTACATAAGAACCATATATATGAAAAATTCCAATCTGGATTCAGGCCACACCACAGCACTGAGACGGCTCTAGTTAAGATAACTAATGATCTTCTTCTTGCCTCTGATCAAGGCTACATATCTCTGTTAGTGCTACTTGACCTTAGTGCGGCTTTTGATACAATAGACCACAATATTCTCTTAGAAAGGTTAGAAAACATGGTTGGAGTCACAGGGACGGCCCTATCATGGTTCAGATGTTACCTATCAGAACGTTATCAGTTTGTTAGGGTAAACAATTTATCTTCCAATTATTCAAAAGTGAAATTTGGAGTTCCGCAGGGGTCTATATTAGGACCATTACAATTTACACTATACATGTTACCGTTAGGCACAGTTATAGGTAACCATGGTGTAAACTTTCATTGTTATGCAGACGATACTCAACTGTACATATCAGCCAAACCTGATGGCCAATACAGGTTAAAGAAAAAGGAGGACTGTGTAAAAGACGTGAAAGGCTGGATGTCACGCAACTTCCTCCTATTAAATAGTAACAAAACAGAGGTTCTCCTTCTGGGTCCAAAATTAGCAAGAAGTAAATTATCAGATTTAATCTTAAATCTCGCCGACTTTCCAGCCACACCTGGACTAGCAGCAAAAAATCTTGGCGTTATAATAGATTCAGATTTATCATTCGATCAACACATAAGCAGCATCACTAGGACAGCTTTTCTACATCTTCGCAACATTACCAAGATCAGAAATGCCCTATCCCTGCGTGATGCGGAAACACTAGTACACGCCTTTATTACTTCTAGGCTAGACTACTGTAATGCACTACTGTCAGGATGTACGAGCAGGAATCTAAGCAAACTTCAACTAGTCCAAAACGCCGCAGCCAGGGTCGTCACTAAAACTAGAAAATTTGAGCATATTAGTCCAGTGCTATCATCACTTCATTGGCTGCCTATTAAATTCCGTATTGATTATAAAATCCTTTTATTGACTTATAAAGCCCTACATGGTCTTGCTCCTGAATACCTGCAAGACCTTATTTCTCATTATGAGCCATCACGACCACTCAGATTACAGAGCGCTGGCTTATTAATAGTCCCCAGAATTCAGAAGGTTTCAGCTGGGGGAAGAGCTTTTTCTTATAAAGCCCCCAAACTCTGGAATGATCTTCTAGAAACTGTTCGGGACTCAGACACAGTCTGAAAACTCACTTGTTCACTTTAGCTTTTGGTAGCTAATGTTCCCCCTTAGATAAAGGCAGCAGATCCAGGGGTCCATGGACACAGGGAATTATAGTAAACTGAGACGCTGGTGCTGTCGTCCCGCTGCGGTCACTCAAGTTTGTGGACGGTGGAGCGGAGGGATGCCAAACTGTTTCAGAGTGCTGCCGTGTCTGTGTGTCCTTCTGGTTCTCTCCTTTTAGTTAAGCTGTCATAGTCAGATCTGCCGGAGTCATTAGCCACACTCTTTAAATGTTTACGTTCCCTGTTTATGTACAAATGGATAGAATATAACTAATTCCATTTACCTGCTTTCTTTCTGAGTATACAATCACCCATATGTCCGGCTGGACACTGAAGGACGACTGACTGCTGAGCCCTCTTGCTACCCACATGCCCCAGCTGCCACCACCTGACTTGGATGAGCTGCCCACCCTACACTGATGTTCTCATAGACTCCTAGTTATTCCTAATACTAATATTACTGCTATTAATATTAGTAATATAATCACTTGTAGGTAGTTTGACCAGAGGAGGATGGGCCCCCCTGGTGAGCCTGGTTCCTCCCAAGGTTTCTTCCTCAGTTCTGAGGGGAGTTTTTTCCTTGCCACTGTTGCCCCTGGCTTGCCCACCAGGGGGTTTCTGTACATTCTTACAGTCCTGTTGAAACTTGGTCTTTTCCGAAATTCTGTAAAGCTGCTTTGTGACAACATCTGTTGTAAAAAGCGCTACACAAATAAATTTGATTTGATTTGATGATCTGCCGCCTCATAGTTTGTGTCAGTTGTCCTCTAGTCCTTCATCAGTGGTCACAGGACACTGCCCACAGGACACTGTTGGCTGGATGCTTTTGGTTCTCAGTCCAGCAGCAACAGTGGTTTGTTTAAAAACTCCAGCAGCACTGATGTGTCTGATCTACTCACACCAGTGCAACAGTACAAAATTAAACTAGTTTATGAAGCTCTTACTGCAGTCGTTTCAAAGCTATAACTGCCAATAACAGAGTTGCCACAAAGTATTGATGATTTCCGGTGCCTGAATATTTTCAAATATTTTTGTTTTAACTTACCTTTGTTTATTCTTATGAATATTATACAATCTGTCATATTATTATAAATATAAACCAAAATATATGTGGATATATGCTCTGGTATATAACATAAAAAACAAAATTGTCTTAGAACTGAAATGGCTCAGTTTACAACATGAAAATTACATGATTGTCATTAAACCAAATAAAAAATAAACATAAGAAAAAAAAGTAAACAGAGTGTGCACTTTTTAAATGCTAGCTCAGATGGTAGTTTTTTCATGCTATATATAACCACATACAACACATTCTGCATCAATCTGAAGAACTATTTCACCATGCGAAGAACCCTTTTATCATGCAAACAGTTCTTTGAGTGTTCTATATAGAGCCACTGTCTTTGCTAAAGAACCTTAGTATGATACTGACATTTAAGTCAATATTTTAGAAAGCATCTTTTAATGCCAGTGGCAAAACACTGACCACCTACCATTTCACTGACCACTTCTCTCTCTCTCTCTCACACACACACACCACACACACACACACACGTACACACACACACACACACACACACCACACACACACGTACACACACACACACACACACACACACACACACATATGCACACTTAAACACACCTTAAACACCTCCTACTGAAAAAATCAATCTAAACTCACTCCGTGGCTTTGATTAGAGTTAGCCTTAACAGTGTTTTTACTTCCAAACCCTGCTTTAGTTGTTTTATTCAGTATTTTGAACATTGTGGAAAGGCGCTGCCCTCTGCTGGCCCCTCACAGCTACTACCTGCTCACTGCATCACTTTCTGCAGCAGGATAAAACAGGCAGTTAGACAGTCAATTGAAAAACGTTTCATTATTGTTAAGATCAAAGTAAATACAGTATTCATCATTTGTTGTGAAATCTACTCATCTTAACATATTTCTTTAATTACACTGCAAATGACTGTTATAATATTAGCATCGTATCCCATGACAGTAGCTGAGAGTTAAAAAGTTGTGATTTTAAAGTGATTTTATTCTGAGAATTCAGGTTTTAGTGTTGTGAACACCTTTAAATATTTATTAAGTACTTGGAGTTCATTACTAACTGGATGGAATAAAACTTTCTGCAGCTGAATAAAGATTAAAAATGATTTTATTTAGTAAAATCTGGATTCAAGAGCATTAAAATTCAAAGGACTAGTAAGTAATCTTGATGTACACCCCCATACAAAAAAAAACAAAAAAACAAACATTGGCTGAGTCCAAAATATAATGTGTTGTACTGATGGTTTTGGCTGGTCAGAGTCCAGACCTAACCCTGTAGAGAATATTTAGTCTTACATTAAAAACAAACTATAATGTAATAAATACTATAGAATAGATTTTAAGGTGCTGTTGCTGCTCTATACATGTTTTAATGGTGCAGGAGCAGTGTATTTATCTGATCTGCTGCGGCATAATAAGCTGAGCAGAACTGCTGAAGGTGAAGTCTAAACATGGAGCGTTTAGATACTACACTGCTCTTAAATGGGCTTAGTGGACAGAGAGCATTATAAGAGTCCTGAGACTGGACACTTTTAAATCAGCTTGAAAAGGTATTCGATCATCTTTTAGTTTAGTCTGAATACTGTTAGCTCTACTGCACTTCTCTATCACCACTCTATTATCCTCATTCCCTTTTTAAATTTAGAATTTTTAAATAATGTTTCATTTCTTCTGTCTGACATCTGAATGATCTTTGTATTTTCTCATTTTTAAAGCACTTTGAATGGCATAGTGTATGAAAGGTGCTAAATAAATAAACTTGCCTCGCATATAGTAGTAGAGGATACACTGGTAGTGTACAGTCCTGGTCTTGGAAATTTTCCGCCCCAGAGAGCGCAGATCCATACTTGGCTCTAGTGTTCAGATAGCCCTGAAGGTCCCCATTACCTGGTTCGGGTGTGTTAGATTAGGGCTGCAACTAAACTCTGCGAAGTGGTAGATCTCCAGGACCAGGATTGGGCTATAGCCTCTAACTATACACCACCAAGGTGAAGCTACAAGAGAGCAGCCTCTGATGAAGTTGATAAAATTGTAAGATCATCTAATAATAATGTGGATCATCAACTACAATGTGAAAGATTAGCAGATATAACAGTGTAATGTTCATTTTAATTCATTTTTATAATATTAGCAGGTCGAAACTAAGGTGTGTGCAACAGCTGCTCTTTCCACAGTCTATTTGAGGCACATTAGTGAGCATAAGTGAGCAGAATAAATCAAGACTGGAGCATATTCTAAAACTGTAGGGGGTTTTACACTGATCTTAATTAAGACAGTTGGTGACAGAGTGATATCAGCACTGAGGCTCCAGCCAATCTGTTTCCTCTTGCTGTTAAAGATCCTAGCCATGCTCTGAGCCAGGGGGCTATATTTATCTCACTTAACTCTATACTTCATAACCCAGATGTTTAGAAGGACATCAATGCTAAAGAAAAGAAATGACTGCCTTCAGGTAACATACTTTATATGTGTTATATATATTTATATGCGTGTATATACTGTTATACTAACAGAAATGCTAGCAGCTTCTGGATTGAACTGTTTTTACGTTATAGTGACTAATTTACAACACCCAGTGAAAAGTGTACACAATGACAAAGTATCAACAACACAGACTGGGAAACTCATCTACTGCACTGTGATTAGCCATACAGTCATTTTTAGATGGAAGATTTCAGTATTTTCTAAAACACTCATTTTCTTCACACTGAGAAACACATACAGCCATGTGTCAGTCATTCACAGCTGTTTTTAATACAATTAACCTATTCTCAGGTGATTAACTCCGCTAGAATTAAAACTAGTTCCTTTAGCATCGCTAGCACCAAGATAAGTGTGTGTCACATAAGACATTCACTCAACATGTTAATGATATTATGTCTGATCCCTTCAGTAAATATTTTAAATTGTTACTGAATATTTACAAAGAGGCCTGTTAGCTATAGCCTGTTAGCAGGTCAGGCTACTTGAATGTCATGCTTTGTTTATAAGGAGCATAAAAGGAGCAAAAACGTGTGAAATACATGTTCTATTGTGTTATTGTACTAATTATAGCATATAATATTATATTTGTAGGCAAGCATTAACATCAGTAATGTATAAGTAAAGTTAAATCAGGAAAAAGGCAACTGGTTAGCTAAGAGGCTAGGTTGCTATGAATGTTTTGGTTAACATTAGCAGAAAACTGATAATGAATGATAAACTGTTGTTATAAATCTCTTTGTTCTCTTGTTAGACCAAAACTCTTAATCTTTGTAGGGTTTTCATTGACAAGTGTGAAAAATACACATTTAATACTTTGTTCCAGGTGAAGAGGCGAGTGAGATTTCTCTTGGGCTTGAGGCGTGACGCTATTCCCAGTCAAGGAAAAGTGAACAGTTGATGCTCACTGATTTTTATGGTTCACTGTGAGAACTTTTAGGAAAGGAAAGATCCAGAGCACTGGAATGATTCTTACAATGAGACACCCTAGAAAGCTCTCCCATTGGTTAGGACTTCAGTAGCTGCGCTGAAGGCCTTAAACTATAAACATAATTAGGAAGTTACAGGGGAATCAACCAATTATGTTTTTATTTACAATGGGACCAATTTCCTGAGAAAAATTGCTCCTCTAGGCCTTCTGAAAGTTCTAGATACATCACTAACTGTGAATACAAGCCGTATCTAACCAGGTTCCAGTAGTTGTTAGAAATGGAAAACAGCAGCAGCAGCTCTATGTCAGGACTCTTTACTGACAGAGTCACTGTAAGCTTTTAGAAGCTTCAAATGTTCACGTTTAATCTAGAACAGGCAAATTTGTTCATGTAAATTACCTTTAGCTTAGTGCTAACATACTACTACTATCTGAATGGGGCACTAACTGAAATTGGCAATATTGTAGATTTTTTTTTATCAAGTTTTGACATTTAAGGCCTGAACTGAAGGCCTAGCTCTAAGAGTCATTGTTCACAAGTGCTGCTATGTTATTCTAAGCTCACAGGGCTGATTATTTATTCTAACATTATTATGTAGCTTCATTATTATGCAGCTTTAGTTCCTAGCTGTGCGCCAATCCAGTAAACTGTATTTAGCACTTGCCTAGCTTAGCTGTACACTTTAGTGTGCAGATATTTATGAAGGACATAAATACACGCTTAAAAATAAAGCTTCCTTAATGGTTCCTGGCTTGGATGAACAGTTCTAGGAAAAAAACTGTAACTACTAAAGAACTTTAACATTTCATTCCATTATTTCCTAATCATTATTAATGTAAGATTATAAACAACAACAATCTGTTATACCACATGTTGTTATGAAAGTATAAAATAAAAGCAGCTTTTGTGCTTATAATCTCAAAAGAGTGAAGTGTGGACTTCAACATGAACAGAGTCCTGAGACTTGAAGCTTATCATTACTTTTCATGAATTGAATAATAGTGGGCTTCATTCATCAACCATTTTTAAGATGAAATTTCTTCTTAAAGCCCGCTTATGTGGTTTTGATGAAGATTCCAACATTTAGCAATGTTTTATATGGGATTTGTTCTCAGGTAAGAACATAATCTACACACACTCAAGAGCACAAGAATTCTGTGCTTTAAGAACATGAATCTGTTTAGACTTTTTCTTAGGATCTTTATCAAGAACATATATAAGAAAAAACTTAGGAAAACATTGATGAATGAGACCCAATGAACACTATCTGTTTAGCACCTTTGGTAAATAAAAATCTGATGTATCTCAGTAGGAGAGAAATATTGCCATCTAGTGTCTACACTGTCAGCAAAAAAGTGCTATGCAGGTACATTTTTATGTTGCAATTGTGCACTCTAAATACGTTTTTTTTCCCCAGGGCAAAGGAATATATTTGTACTCTATGATAACCTAATGTTTAAACACAACAGTTGGATTTAATACAACTTAAAAATATATACAATTTCATTGGAATATAGTGCATTTGTTCCATACCTTGAAGTCCTGAAGTTGTATCCTTAAGGGTTTCACCCCAGTGACAGTTTAGTACCTTTTTTCAGAGAGTGTAGGTGTTAATTGCCAAAGGGGGTCTGGAAAGATGAGGCGTTGCACAGCTTAGAGTTTTCCTGAGGCAGCACACATGTGAATAACCTGAGAACTGGCAGGTTGGTTGAAACAGTCATGAGTGTGAAAAACACTGAATAAACTTGCAACAAAATCTGCTTTATAATCGATAACAGGTCTGAATAAGTTCCACAGTGACTATTAAAAGATAGCAAAGATGTATTAAATCTTAACTACAAACTACTATGCACTACTACTCACTACAACCATTTACTAAACACAGTAACTCTCTACCACACAATACAACACGCCAGAGGTGGGAACAAGTCACTAAGTTGCAAGTGATAAGCAAGTCTCAAGTGTTGACACTCAAGTCCCAAGTCAATAGTCGTAGTCTTCAAGTCCTAAAGAAGTCAGTATGCAGAACCAAAGAGTTCTTCTGTTGTTACAATGCCAAGCTTGTAAAACAAGAGAACCCTTTTGGCCATTCTATAGAACCCTTTTCAAAAATGTTTTATACAGAACCATCTACAGAACATTCACCATTTAATCTGAAGAACCATTTCATGATGCAAAGGAACTTTTATTAATGCAAAGAGTTCTTTGATTGTTCATGCATTTTTTTTAGAACTATTTTCTTTACCAAAGAACTTTTAAGGAACCAACCCTTTTAAGAGTGCGTGACATCCATACTGGTACACACAAAGAGATAAGATAAAGTGACAAATTCCAACATGATGTGGCATAGAAGAAGTCAACTTCAGCCTTGGGGGGAATAATAAGCTTGTTTTGCCAGCAGAAGCTGTTAAAATCATTAAAATAGAGACAGCTGTGTTTTTTTAGTTTTGTTGCTTTGAGGAAAATGGTCAGTTCATCTGATGAGTTTCTCCAGTAAGAGTTTAAGTGCTGAGCTTGGCTCACTATTACTGTAGATGCTTCTCTTGTTTCTAGCTCATGGAGGCAAACTTGAACACTAAATGTTTTGCTTGTATTCCAAAATAAACTGATCATAAGCACTGCAACAGACATCTGATGATGCTCCTGTTTCTTCAGTTTATGGTAGGAGGTGAACCCATTCACATGAACAATAATCTAATCTGTATAGCCGTCTGCAGTCAGACTTTCTCTATGTTTTATTTACTTTCTCGAGTCCTACTGAACATTGAAGAGTCAAAGTCCGAGTCATTGGTGTTGAAGTCAAAGTTGAGTTGCAAGTCTCTCGATTTTCTCGAATCCAGTCTAGTCATCAAATTTCTGTCTCGGGTCGACACCTCTAACACACACTAGTACACAACGATATGATTCTGTGCAAATTACAATAGTTACTGCGCCTCTGTGAGTACTACTCACTACTACACTCTGCAACACTATTACACACTATTAATACACACTTTAACTCACTACTACACATTACTGGGCACTACTACTCTACATGCTACTAAACCCTCAGTTCCTTACTAGAGCTACACTACAGCATAATCCAACTCACTACTATTAAATACATCTCACACATCTCTTTACATACATACAGATGCATCTCTTACACCACAACTTATAAACTCACACTACACCTCACATTTCCACGCACTACACATCACTACAGTTTGACTCACCCCTATTCACTACTTACTGCACTACTATTCAATAGTGCACACTGAAACACTATTACACACTCCACCTCACTGCTCCAAGTTATTGCTACACACTTTAACTCACTACCACACACTACTGTACACTACTATTGTATGTGCTACTACTTATTCAACTCATTACTACACATTTTAGGACATTTTTACTTACGACTATACAATGCAATTCATGCTACAATTCTACACACTACAACACATTACTACACACTATTACTCACTACTATTAAATACATCTCACACATCTCTTTACATACATACAAATACATGTCTTTACACACTACAACTTATAACCTCACGCTACACCTCACATTTCTACGCACTACAACATATTACTACACATGTCTCACTGTTGCTCACTACTACACACTTTGATTCACCACTACACACTACTATTCACTACAATACTCTACGACTCTCTAGTACACACTGCAATCACTATTAAACACTTCATATATCATTACTTCACAATATTACTACACACTTTAACTCACCACTACACATTACTATACACTACTACTGTACATGCTAATACACCCTCAACTCATTACTACACATTATAACACCACTACTCACTACTATACAATACAACTCACGTTACAACTTACTGCCTCACAATACACCACACAATTCTATTTTCTACAATTCTACAAACTACACAAATCTCAGTACTACATGCCACTACTCACTTTGACTCACTACTACATACCACAACACTACTATTCTCTGGTACACACTACAACACTATTACATACTCCATCTCACTACTACGCACTACAACTCACTATTACACACTCCTAAACACCACAACCCACTCCTACACAGTACTAAACACAACTCACTACTACACAGTAAAATGCATTATATTCTATTATATCATCTCAATGCCACACACTATAACACACCACTACTCACTACTATCCAAGACAACTCAAAATTACATAAAAATGTACCCCTACATTATATGACACACTACTACTCACGACTACACACTTTTACGCACAACACATTACTAAATACTACTCCCAACTACTACACACTGCTGGCAACTAATACACATTCCTACAACACACTATGACTCTTTACTATGCATTATGTGCTTCCACTCACTACAAAGCAATACTACTGACTACTGACAATATCTACACACTTAACTTATTACTACACACTATAGCACACCACAACTCACTACTAAACACTATCTCACTATTGCATCTTACAACTTAAATCTACATTATACTACATTTAATTACACGCTACTACTCACTGTTACACGCTACGACACATTATTGTGTCATAGTGTGACTGCTATTACTGATTGCTAAAACACAGTACTACACACTTCATCTCACTGCTGCACTCTACAACTCATCAGTACACAGTTCTAAACACATCAACTCTCTATTACACACTACTTCACACCTATAGTAATACTCATTGCTACAATACACTACAACTCACTATGTATTAAATATCTGCTTCTACACACTTCAACTCAAGAACCACAATTCTAATCAGTCTAATCACTACTAAAACCCACAAAACACAACAAAATGGTGCAACACATCATATGTCTATGCACTCAACTCATTACTACCACACTACAGCATATCAAAAATCTTACTATCGCACACTACAACTTATTACAACCACACTACAGCATATCAAAAATCTTACTATCGCACACTACAACTTATTACTACCACACTACAGCATATCAAATATCTTACTATCGCACACTACAACTTATTACTACACAACACTACATGCAATTACACACCACTACTCACAATTACACACTACTATTATCTATTACTGACTACAACACACTACTACACACCACTATTCATTATTGCACACAACAGCTCACTACTACACATTCCTAAACACCACATCCCACTACTACACATTACTGCACACTTACAGTAACTAATGCTCATTACTACAACACACTACAACTCACGACTATGCATTAAATACCTGATGCTACACCCTTCAACTCACTAAAACATAATACTAATCACTTTAATCACTACTAAAAACCACAGATCACAGGAAAATGGTGTAACATACCATACATCTACACACTCATTATTACCACACTACAGCACATCATAAATCTTACTACTGCACACTACAGCTTACTACTACACAACACTACATGCAATTACACACCATTACTCACTATTACACACTACTGCCATCTACTACTGACTACTACAACACACTACTACACACATGAACTCACTATAGCACACAAAAATTCACTACTACACATGCCTAAACACAATAACCCATGACACACTACTTCACACTTATGGTAACTAATACTCTTCGCTACACCACACAACATCTCACTACAATGCATTAAATTCCTGTTGCTATGCATTTCAACTCACTAAAACGCAATTTTAATCACTGTAATCACTACTAAAACCACAAAGCACAACAAAATGGTGTAACATATAACACTTCTACACACTCAACTCATAACACACTACAAATTTCACTAGTGCACACTACATTTTACTACTACACAAACCTACATGCAATTAAATCGCTACTTCACTATTATACACTACAACACACTATTGCTATCTACTACTGACTACTACGACACACTACTACACATTTCTGCTCACTACTACACACCACCAAATTACTTCACACTGTTAAACACCATAACACTATATTAATCACTACAGACCACAAAACACCGTTTACCCAGTGCAACTGCTGATCACTATTGCTCAGTTGTACACACAACTAAGACCTGTTACACAGTAGTAAATGATAGTATAATGATATAATGATAGAGTTGACTACAGTAGTGTCTTAGATGCAATACTTTGCTCTGTTTTTCCTCATTACAAAATCATTTCACCATGTTTCCTGCTCTTAAATGACTGTTTTAATGGAAATTCCCTCTGCTGGATGAGTGTCTGTGTCTATGCACGTGTGTGTGTGTATGTGCCTGTGTGTGTGCGTGTGTAAAGTTCTTATCATACTGACTTCCTGACTGAAACTCTCAAATTTTTGTAGAGTGGTCTAATGACTCATTCCTGTAGTAAACACACATACACTCACAAACAAGTGCATGTGGTTGTGTTTTTAGCAGCACTTCACTGTCATCGTAACTGGAAGGCGTATGTGTGTGTGTTCTAAATGCTTTAAGGCTAAACTGACTCTCTCCTTTTCTTTTAAAGTTCATCGCGATTTATCTCTCACTAGATCAGTGGGTTTCTCTCTTCTTACAGACCATAATCTCACTTCAAAAGATCAATATGATTGTGTGTAACAGGAACTAATTTGTGTATAGGTTTAGTGAAAGCAGAATGTAACAAATAAGTGAATATTTTTGCCAATTGATACTATTTGGCAATTTGATTTTTAACAAAAACATATTTAAAAAAAAACTAAATCTTGAGATTTTAGTGAGTTTAAATTTTGAGATTTTAATGAGTTTATGCTTTCTCTCCATTTGATACCTGTGGCTAATAAGAACTATACAGTAGAAAGATAGTACCAAAACATATAGAGGACACAGGTACACAAACTGCAGTGTTTGTGTTGCCATAAAGACAAAACAGTACACAAATAAAAATGGTAGGTGGGGTTCTAAGATTTTATTTATCATTACAGTATAATTTGTTACTTAAATACTTATGTTTAATATACTTATTAAATACTATGATTACATTTCAGTATAGAAAACAAGAATATGATAAATTACATATAGTACAAAAATATATGTTTTGCTCACTGGGTGACAGTAACTTTCTGGTGGGCCAAATCAGATGTCCCCACAGGGTCAACTTTAGCCCTTAGGCCTCATGTTGGGCATCACTGATATCAAAGCATAAGATGATGTCATATGGTCATATTTTGCCCTACCAAAGCCTGGCTATCCAGCTGCAGCCTGCACAGGGAGAAGACAATGCAGGGACCCACATGCAGGGTGCATGGATGCAACACCTGTACAAGCCCTCACAGACTCCGAGAGCACAGTCACCCTGGCCCGTCATTTGGATATCCCCTGGCTCCAGCCCTCCTGTAAACAGCTTCCAGTGTCCTGTGTTCAAGGGGGTGTACATCGCTTCCCCACTGCCTGCATATGACTGGGTGAGAAAGGCAGACAGTGGACCCTCACCATTGGTCTCATTCGAGGGCTGGTTCACAAAAGAACAGCGAGAGGATGAACAGCTGAATAGGGCTTGGGAAAATGTGATGCTAACTGATGGTGTGCCTCAATCGCATCGGCCACTCCCCAGTACTTCCTTTGCTGTCGAAGATAATCTTCTTTACTTCTTTTCCGTCATCTCCCTTAGGGTACACAGGAGTCACTAGTACTTCCTAGGTCCGGTATAGATGCGATAATGCATTTAGCGCATCATCATCCTTTGAGGGGCATTTGGCATATGAAAATACCTTGGCACATATCCTGCCTCATTCTTACTGGCCCTCTATTCATGCCAAAGTAAAAAACTGTGCCAAGTGTCAGCACACCTGCCCAAAGAAGCCACCTCCCACACCCTTAATTCCACTCCCTGTCATCATAGTTCTTTCTGAGCAGATAGGAATGGATATAGTGGGGCCACTCCCAAAATCCAGTCAAGGCCATGAGTACATATTGGTGATGGTGGATTACGCAATGTGCTAACCTGAGGCTGTCCCATTAAGAAAGGCTCTGCAGCCGCATGAGGATTCCCAAAGATATTGGTCTCGTTGGCTCATTGCGGACCTCTGCAGGCTCCTTCAGGTAAAGCACCTACCCATTTCTGTATATCATCCCCAGAACAATGGGTTGGTGGAGTGTTTCAATCAGACCCTCAATTGTATGCTGAAAAGGGTGAGAGCACAAGATGGGCATGACTGGGACCTGTTGATCCCTTATGTTCTCTTTGCCATTCGAGAAGTTCCCCAAGCCTCTACTGGGTTTTCCCCTTTCAAATTATTGTATACAAGGAGACCCCAGGGTCAGTCATTGAATATGTAAGACAAATGCAGCACCGAATAGATGCTATCACATCTGTTGTGAAGGAACACATAGAAGAAGCTCAGCAAAAGATATACAACCATCCAGCTCAGAGAGCTCCAGCCGGGAGACCATGTCTTGGTCCTTGTCCCCACAACCACCTTATACAGTAAAGGAGAGAGTGGGGCCAGTGAACTACCGCCTGGAACAGCCCAGCAAGAAGAAACAGAAACAAACCTATCACATTAACCTCCTTAAAAAGTGGATAGAACCTCTCCCTCAGCTTTTACCTCTCCCACAGACATGTCTGTCCAGTCCCTCCTACAATATGGTGATGACCTATCCCGATGCAAAAGAAAAGATCTGGCAGAGCTCGCCGACCAATTTGAGGACGTGTTCTCTGCTAGCCCTGGCCATGCTCAAATCATTCAACATGACTCCCCCTGGTACTGTGGTTAGGCAGTGGCCCTACTGTGGCCCGAAGAGGTTAAGGACTTGCTGTTGGCTGGTATTATAGAACCCTCCAACAGCCCGTGGTCCAGCCCCATCGTCATGGTCCCAAAGCCCAACAGGATGTGTAGGGACTTCAGAAAACTCAACGAGGTCTCCCAATTCAACTCGTACCCCCTCCTTCGGGTGGACGATCTCATTGACCTCTTGGGCGAATCTCCACTTTGGAACTTAATAAAGGCTATTGGCATGTAGTGCTCTCACCTCAGGCCCGGCCAAAGACAGCTTTTTCCACCCCTAGCAGTCATTGGCATTACAGGGTTCTCCTGTTCGGGCTCCACAGAGCCCCTACAATCTTTGCAGCTGTGTACCTAGATGATGTCATCATTCACTCCGATTCAAGGGCTGAACACACAGAACACCTAAGAAGTGTCTTGACTTATCTCCGCGAGGCTGCATTCATGGCCAGTCCCACCTGAAAAGAGCCACCTCGGACTGACAGAGCCACTACTTATGTATCGTTTTGGTAAAGGGCTGTTAAAACCCTGGCCATGCTCAAATCATTCAACATGACATTCATACTCCCCCTGGTACTGTGGTTAGGCAGTGGCCCTACCGTGGCCTGAAGAGGTAAAGGACATGCTGTTGGCTGGTATTATAGAACCCTCCAACAGCCCGTGGTCCAGCCCCATCGTCATGGTCCCAAAGCCCAACAGGATGTGTAGTGACTTCAGAAAACTCAACGAGGTCTCCCAATTCAACTCGTACCCCCTCCTTCGGGTGGACGATGTCATTGACCTCTTGGGCGAATCTCCACTTTGGAAGTTAACAAAGGCTATTGGCACGTCCAAAGACAGCTTTTTCCACCCCTAGCAGTCATTGGCATTACAGGGTTCTCCTGTTCGGGCACCACAGAGCCCCTACAATCTTTGCAGCTGTGTACCTAGATGATGTCATCATTCACTCCGATTCAAGGGCTGAACACACAGAACACCTAAGAAGTGTCTTGACTTATCTCCGCGAGGCTGCATTCATGGCCAGTCCCACCTGAAAAGAGCCACCTCGGACTGACAGAGCCACTACTTATGTATCATTTTGGTAAAGGGCTGTTAAAACCCTGGCCATGCTCAAATCATTCAACATGACATCCATACTCCCCCTGGTACTGTGGTTAGGCAGTGGCCCTACCGTGGCCTGAAGAGGTAAAGGACATGCTGTTGGCTGGTATTATAGAACCCTCCAACAGCCCATGGTCCAGCCCCATCGTCATGGTCCCAAAGCCCAACAGGATGTGTAGTGACTTCAGAAAACTCAACGAGGTCTCCCAATTCAACTCGTACTCCCTCCTTTGGGTGGACGATGTCATTGACCTCTTGGGCGAATCTCCACTTTGGAACTTAACAAAGGCTATTGGCACGTCCAAAGACAGCTTTTTCCACCCCTAGCAGTCATTGGCATTACAGGGTTCTCCTGTTCGGGCTCCACAGAGCCCCTACAATCTTTGCAGCTGTGTACCTAGATGATGTCATCATTCACTCCGATTCAAGGGCTGAACACACAGAACACCTAAGAAGTGTCTTGACTCCGCGACTCTCCGCGAGGCTGCATTCATGGCCAGTCCCGCCCGAAAAGAGCCACCTTGGACTGACAGAGCCACTACTTATGTATCGTTTTGGTAAAGGGCTGTTAAAACCCCAAGCAAAAAAAAGTGTCTGCCATCCTTGACTGTCCACGAATGCAACAACTTCTCCACTATAGCCTCCCCTCTTTCAGACCTCACCAAAAAAGGACTACCCAGTCGACCAAATGAGTGAAATGTATGGCAGAGGCAGAAGCAGCTTTCTGGCACCTAAAGCATTGCCTAGCAACAGAACCCATCCTGCGGAACCCGGATTTTGTCAAGCCGTTCATCCTGCAGACAGATGCATCAAAGCAGGGCCTCTGGGCTGTTGTGGCTCAAGACTTCGATGGAGAAGAGCATCTTGTACTGTGCATCAGGTGTAAGCTCAACTCCGCTGAGCATGCTATGCTGCCCTCGAACGAGAAGCTCTCGCCATCAAATGGGCCATCAACGAGTTGAAATTTTATCTCACTGGTAGGCATTTCACTTTGATCATTGATCACACTCCATTACAATGGCTGGCTAAGGCCAAGGATACGAATGCACACATTATGCAATGGTTCCTCTCTCTGCAAGACTTCTCGTTCCAGGTGAAGCATTTGAAGCATTTGGATTAGGAGCCCTGAATGGTAACGAGGATGCCCTCTCCAGACTGCCGGTTTACTGGGCGGTGAACTGCACCTGCCATGGGCAGACTCTAAGGAGGGGGGATGTGACTCTCGCCAGTCCCGTTTTCCCGAGTCGTCAAGTGCAAAGACAGCTCTCTGAGGCTCTGGCAGCAGCTGTTAAAACCCAGCCAAATACCTCACGCCTGGCCACCAATGAGTTCACCACCTGCTGGCTCACCTAGATGGAGCCGGTCCCATAAAAAGCACCAGCAGAGGATCAGCCAGTGAGTGATTTCCATTCCAGCGGCGGTGGCTGAAATGATGCCTCTTATCTGCTTTCCCTTTTTGTTCTCTCTCTCTATCTCAACCTACCTAGGGGGCTAAACCTGCCGGAGACTGAATCATCGTCCCCCTGCAGCAGTAAAGAGAGAGCTGGTGGTATGTAAAGACTCACTGTTAGATCTGTGCTAACTTAGTATTAAAGACGCATGGGGTGCTAGCTAAAATTAGCATTATTGTACTGGTGTTTTTTTTCCTTGTATTTGATGCATCAGGACCAAATTGGTTTAGTGCTAATAGCCCTGATGTTGTTGCTGTCAAAGCGCGACCATGAGAAGTAAAACAGCATTTTTGGTCTAAGTAAATGTAGTAAGATTTTTAAAAATAACTTTTAAGAGCTCACATACTATTAGGGCTACAAAATTTAAGCAGCTAATTTCATTAAGTAGCTTAAGTCGCTTATTTTAGCTATAAGTTAGCTTTCTATTGGAGCAACACAAATTTAGTAGCTAAATTAATTTAACAAAATTTAAGTAGTAAAGTTTACTGAGGTAACACAAGTTAAGTAGCTTATCTACAAGAGCTAGCTTGCTATTTTAGCAATGGGGTAGCTTGTCATTTGGGCACAAAAGTTTTCCGTTTTGGAACGGAAACAGATAATGCCAATACTAACACCAAAAAACATTAGCTAACTTTTGTCTTCCATTTCACTATTTATTTGAAAATCCGTAATTACAAACGTCTTGCATCAAATATATTTTATATTTTGTATGTTATGTTAATATAATTATGTGTTATATATGTTGTGCACGGCCCTTAGCCTGTCTGAGTACATGATCTGTAAACCTATTAGCATTATTGTAACATTGAAATAATTATAAGTAAACAAATAAACATTGTGATCCATCATAACTGCTCTGTGAGTGAGTGTATTAGCTTAACTACAACTACAACTAAAACAAATCTCTCCTTAAGGAAGTCCTATATTTACAGTCACCATCTGACACCAAGTATATGTAGTTAATCTGTTATTAAATTAAATCTGCTGATGGAAATGAACAAATTCTGGAGTGTGGCAAGAAGTCAGAAACCAAATATGTGTTCATCTAACCAATGTACTGTACTGTATACAATGCCCTTTTCTGTTTTATTTTATTAATGTTCATTTGAATGTTATGAAATGTTTTTACTGGCAAACACACTCTACACACAGAGAAGTGTTCTTCAGCAGTTTTCTTGGCTGCCTAAGCCATTTAAACATAGATGTATGTGTATACAAAGCCACGCAAGGCTGTATCATCAACAAAAAAGTGGCTTTTGGCATTTGGATTGCTGACTGTGGAGTTTCGATCCTTTCATTAATGGAACAAATTTCATCACCATTTTCCACTCTGTCCATGCCAGATTGGTGAGTTGTGACCCTTGGGTTTGTGCACATGCATATGTGTGCGTTGTTTTTCTCTGTAGTGTAGGCTATGATTCAGACAGAGAGATCGAAGATAGGCAGAGTGAAGTATCGGTTTGACTGGATACTGACCTTGATATTCTCAGTCTGTTGATGCATGCATGTGTATGTGTGCGTGAGAGTACATCTCAAAGCCTTTTTTTTCTTTCCCGCCCTCTCTGTTCTTCCCCTGTTCTCTTTTCTTTCTGTCTGTCTCGTGCGTCCCTTCCTCCTCCTTCTCTTTCAGCCTTTCTTTCTAGCTCTCCCTTTGTTCACCAAATAAAGAAACTGGATTAAGACAAAGAAAAAGCAAAACAAAAAGGAACAAACAGGCTGCGACTGTGGCTTTTATTTAGCCAAGGACTCGTGTGCTGCTTGTTTGTCTTCACTGAAAGGAGAGAAAAGAAGTGGAGAGAAGTAAAAGAAAGAGGAACCAAACTGCTGTCTGATCACAAAAATACAAACAGTCACTCCGACGCCGAAGTGAAGATTACATTACACTCTGAGTCACTCTGAGTAAAACAGGAGGAATATTGGGCCGGCTGAGAGAAAACTAGAAAAAACTAGTCCTGTTCTGATGCTGCAAATTCTGTAATATCAGGTTATGAGTGTGTTTAAGGCCTTTCAGATCAATAGAGGCTTCTGTTCTGCTTTATTCTCCCAACTTCCACATGTAAAGTGTCTAGTTTTGGTTTCAGAGAATGGGGGGATGAAATCCATTGACATGACTTCTTGCAAATGTGTACATCATTTGTATATTTTGGTACTGTGGAAGTGTGGCGATACACATACAAGATGAAATTCGTAACAAGGAGTTTCAGTTAACTATACCTCAGGATTCAGAAATTCACAACCGACTACGCCACCCAGGGAGTTTCACCCGGAGAATTAGATTAGCACCCAGGTTTGTGAGACTGAAAAGGCAGAGACATAGATTCACAATAACAGGCAGTTTATTCACACAATTGCAGGTACACTCATGTGCGCACACACCTGCAGGAGAAGTCAACTGGTATAATCTTAAAAAGAAACCACTTTATTATAACAATTAAAATAATAATTAATGGCTAATAGTCATTAGCCAAACTAAAACCTGTCATGCTTAACTCAGTATTAAAAAGGCAAGGAGGCACTGGGTGGAGAGAACTGGTATAAACCAAAATCACTACAAACAAGTGCAAATTCCAATTAATCAAACCCAAAAAAATAACAAAACAGTGAAGACACCAAACACAAAGACCAGCCTCTTCACACCCAGGGTCTTCAGCTCATGAAACAAAACCAGAGAAAACAAAAGTAAATCCAAAAATATTAAAACAATACTAGTAATAAGGAGCAACAAAAAAAATACTTGAGAACAACAAATAATAATAATAACCAGGAGGTTGGTTCCTCTGCCAAAATGGCAGAATTTCTTGAATAACAGGATCGGCTTCCTGCAACGCACACAAATCGCTGGCAGAGTGAGAAGGCAAAACAGAGATTGCTTTTTGGGTCACCTTTGAAGGTTGTTGGGGAGCTCCAGCTTGCTGGAGGAGATGTGGAACTGACATACCCAAAGCCACATTGTCCATCATCTCCCTTCCAAGTAGGTACTGCCGAGACAGGGCATCAGCATTACAGTTACTTCGACCGGAACTGTATTTAATATCAAAATCAAATGCAGCCAGATGTGCAGCCCACCTTTGCTCCATAGCCCCAAACTTTGCTGAGGAGAGATGGTTAAGAGGGTTGTTATCAGTGTAAACCATACACAGATAATCTCTAAATTTCTCGGTCATGGGCCACTTAAGCGCCAAAAACTTCATGGAGATATAATTAGACATATTGTGCTCAGTGGGCCTAAGACCACGACTAGCATACGCAATTGGCCTGACCTTATCATCCTGGTTCTGGGAAAGAACGGCACCTAAACCACTATGGCTGGCATCCACTTCCAAAATGAAAGGCAAACTAAAATCGGCATAAGCCAGCACTGGGACACCAACCAACCTATTCTTCAATCCCACAAAGCTCTCCTCACATTGGTCAGTCCATGCAGTAGAAAGACTCCGACCTGACCCCTTACAAGATTTCGACCCGCCCAACTCAGCCACCAGTTTATGCAAGGGAGCTGCTAATTTAGCAAAACCCTCAACAAACTGGCGGTAAAACCCTAAAAACTAACGTAACTCAGAAACATGAGAGGGTCACCTCCAATTAGCCACAGCTTCGATTTTACTTGGATCGGTAGAGACCCCAGCACTAGAAATTACATGCCCCAGTTACTTAACTTCTTGCTGGAAAAAGGCACACTTCTCCAGCTTAGCCTTAAGCCCCTGCTGTTGTAGGCGCCCAAGAACAATCTCCAGCCTCTCCAAGTGCTGTGATACCGAAGAGGAAAAAAACACATCATCGTCCAGGTAAAGTAGCAAAGATTGACACTGCTGGTCCCCAGACATTCTCTGCATTAATCTCTGGAAAGTAGAAGCCGAATTCTACAGACCAAGCGGCATACGATTCCACTCAAATAAGCCGAATGGCATGCAAAATGCTGTCTTGGCCTTATCTCTCTCTGCTACAGGAACCTGATTATAGCCACTAGCCAAATCCATAGTGGAAAACCAGCAGGCCCCAGAGAGAACATCCAGAGATTCCTCAATGCAAGGTAACAGAAAGGCATCCTTCCTAGTCTTAGCATTTAGCTGCCTGTAATCTACACACATACGAAGGGTGCCATCCTTTTTCTTAACAAGAACAATGGGAGAGGCTTACGGACTGCTACTTTCCCTGATGACCTGCGCCTCTAAAAGCTGGTTAATATGGACCTTTACCCCCTCATACTCTGACGGGGGTATGCGCCTATACCGCTGTTTCACTGGTGTCTCATCCAGAAGTGGAATCTCATGTGAAAGGAGATTGGTACAACCCAAATTCCCTTCATGAGCTGAGAAAATGGAATAATACTTCAGCAGCAGCTATCTTACCTGACTCTGTTCCTGATCTGACAAAGAGGACAAATCAATTTCTGCTACCTTCTCCTGAAGTAAAATAGCTCCTGTTGACACACCGGCAGCCATGGTCCGCACTTCTGCTACTCCTGGGGGCAGACTTACAACATGAACATCAGTCAAAGTGCCTAAATGAATGCGAGGGTAGAGCAGAACATCACTCTCTGCCTTTAAATGGTGCTCTATCCTGCCGACTACGCCAGAATGTGGCAATACACATACAAGATGAAATTCGTAACAAGGAGTTTCAGTTAACTATACCTCAGGATTCAGAAATTCACAACCAACTACGCCACCCAGGGAGTTTCACCCGGAGAATTAGATTAGCACCCAGGTTCGTTGAGCCCAAAAAAGCAGAGACATAAATTCACAATAACAGGCAGTTTATTCACACAATTGCAGGTACACTCATGTACGCACACACCGGTATGAGAAGTCAACTGGTATAATCTTAAAAACAAACCACTTTATTATAACAATTAAAATAATAATTAATGGCTAATAGTCATTAGCTAAACTAAAACCTGTCATGCTTAACTCAGTATTAAAAAGGCACAAACCAAAATCACTACAAACAAGTGCAAATTCCAATTAATCAAACCCAAAAAAAAACAAAACAGTGAAGACACCAAACACAAAGACCAGCCTCTTCACACCCAGGGTCTTCAGTTCATGAAACAAAACCAGAGAAAACAAAAGTAAATCCAAAAATATTAAAACAATATTAATAATAAGGAGCAACAAAAAAAATACTTGAGAACAACAACAAATAATAATAATAATAATATCCACGGCACACTGGCTGTAGTCAAACTGTACCAAATTATGGATACTCACATCCGTATTAAACCATTAGCTGTACCAACACCAAAAATAAACAGACCACTGCTTTCAGCCCTCCAGTTACACAGATTTCAATTGAAGCTGGAAAGGGCTAATTTAACCAGCAGCGCAGCTTCAGCCAGGCCGTGGAAGAAATACCAAATCAAAAGCTAACTAAAAAAAACAGAGAATTCACCAAACCAAGGACTAAAAACTGAGTCCAGCAGACCACACAAACAGCGAGATAATCGTTGTAATCATTTATACCCCCAAGGGAAAATGGCAGCTTGTACACCAATGCAGGATGCAGTTACCCATGAGCAGCCGGTGGTTTGATCCAATCATGCTTGCTGGATGCACCTAGGAAACATTTGCACATGATGTTTAGATACTACCAGCAGAAATGTTATTTAACTGACCATTTCATTCTCACAATCCGGCCGCAACGCCGCGCAGAAGCTCTTTAGTTTGTAACGCCAGTCACCGCTGGTTAATAGAGCTGCAACCAGTACAACACCCAGATCAGCAACATGCTCAGGCCAAACAGACTAACTCCCGCATCTACTGACATTACCTGAGAGTTATAACCACTGGATATGAGAAAAGGGATTCCTGAGATCCAATACTATCTAAATAAAGAAATATACGTCAAACTACTGGACGCCAAAAGCCAACACTAATGCTTACCTGCACCTACCTCACGACGAAACGATGACCCGGAAGAGATGGGGGCTCGGGGGCAGATACACTGGGGCCTCCACCTGGGCCTCTTTTAAAGACCCATGTACAATTTAAAAACAGAATTCCGGCATGACAGTTCACCCTTAAAAGGTGACATCAGGATTAACCCTTTCCCTCTCACAGAAGGAATAAAATTTTACTTTTATTCAAGATTCAAGAGTTTTATTGTCATGTGCACAGCAGAACATGCAGTTGCACTGTACAATGAAATTCTTACTTTGCTGTTCCTCCATTCACCAAATATAATCTTAAGAGAATAAAAAAAGAAAATAAGAATAACTCTAAAAACAGTAGTTAAAAAAAGTGAAAGTACAAGTAAAAATGTACAGTATGTGCAAAGTTGAAATAAAATTAAAGTTACACGTGTGCATGTGCAAATATGTAGAGCAGCTGTTCATAAAGTGCATCAAGTAACAGATGTAAACAGATGTAAACAGTAAACAGTAGTGTTCTGTGCAGGTAATAGATGTAAACAGTATTGTTCTAATGGCAGCAGTACAGTGTAGGTAAGGTGCAGTTGTTGAGTGCAAGATACTATCTATAATAGCTAGCTTCTTTAGGGCAACAAAATGTAAGTAGAAACTTTAGTTTAGTTTAGTTTCTAGCTTCCTTTTGAGATAACTAAATTTAAGTAGATAACTTTAGCTACAGGAGCTAACTAACTATAAGGACAAAAACATTTAAGAGCTCACTTACTATTGGGGCCGAAATTTAAGTAGCTAACTTTATCGAGGTAACAACTTAAGTAGTTTATTTTAGCTATAAGAGTTAGCTTACTATTGGAGCAACAAAAATTGAGTAGCTAACTTAAGCTACAGGAGCTAGCTTATTGTTGGGGCAACAAAATTTAAGTAGTAAAGTTTACTGAGGTAACACAAGTTAAGTAGCTTAGCTGCAAGAGCTAGCTTGCTATTTTAGCTATGGGGTAGCTTGTCATTTGGGCACAAAAGTCTGTTTTGGCATGGAAACAAATAAAGCTAAGGCTAATACCTGAAAACATCAGCTAACTTTAGTTGTCTTCCATTTCACTATTTATCTGGAAATGTGCTGATAGAAAGGATCATTGCATCAAAATGTATTTTATATGTTTGTTATGTTAATATAATTATGTGTTATACATATTGTGCACAGCCCTTAGCCTGTCTGAGTACATGAACTAACCTAGCTAACCTTAGCTACAAGAGCTAGCTTAGTAATGGTAGCAACAACTACTTTGAACTATAAAAGCTAGCTAATTAACAGGGTGTCACGCTTCTCAGTTCTCTGTTGTCCTCTCATTTCATTGAGGATTCCACTTCCCAGAATCCTTGTTTGTCATGTGCCTAAACTAACCAATATGCCAACCAGCAGATATCAGTCACCTGAGTATCGATTATCAACACCTGTGTTCATGTGTATATAAACCTTTCTGTTTGCATCCACATACGATCCAGACACAAAACACATGTTAATGCAGTGAGTAAACAGGCTGTTTACTTGTTCAGACTGACAGCCCAAATCTATTGTCTGTCATGTCCAGACTGTATCCAGAGTGATTTTTGATATGAAATCGGATTTTTGCAAAGTAGATCCAAGCCACATTTGGAGGTTGTTTGAAATGTGACTCCAATAGGATTTATACAGATGCATCTCAGTCTAAATAGAATTAGAATTTACAACCATTTGTCACTGTGTTTGCACACTTTGAAATTAGACATCTACATTTAACCCATCCGTGCAGTGAAACACCCACGTACATGCACACTAGTGAACACACACACTAGGGGGCGGTGATCACACTTGCCCAGAGCAGTGGGCAGCCCTATCCACGGTGCCCAGGGAGTGCCTTCCGGTCACAGGGCTAGTTCCCTAAACTCCAGCCCATGACTGCACCCAGTCTAGACGCTCTGGACGCTCAAATCAGATGTCAAGTGTCTTTTGCATCCCTCGCAATGCAATAAACAACAATTATGTCAAATCTAGAGTGATGAAGCTGGGGTTTGTCAAAAGAAGATTGCCAAAGATTTAGAATTATGAAGGGAATTCTGAAGAGTTTGGAGGGTGAGAAGATGCATCTCCAGCTCTCTTGCATCTGCAGTTGAAATCCGCTTCACCAACCCATGCAGATTGGATAGTGATGTCTGGACAAACAAATCCGATCTGACTGCTTGCAGATAACAGTGCAGACAGTCACATCAAAACAAACAAATCCGATTTGCCTGCAGTCTTAAGACAAAATGACCCCCCACTTTGGCTCTGTATGCCACAAGAGCCAGTTTGTCTTTCAGATTCAGCCACCAGAGGTAATGTAGCTAGTCACAAATCTTTGCATGTAAACTATTAATTAAAATCAATACTGTGTTTTTGATAATCGATACAGTATCATAAAACATATTACTATGATACTAGACTACGTGGATATTATCTTACGCCCCCAATTCAGGATGTCCCATCCTGTACACTGTAATCATTTAATCTGTTAAAACACCCTGAAAAATAGATGATGAGCATCTCTCACCACTGTAAGTTGGTGAGTTTTACTTTAACGTTTGTGTCTCTTTGCTGGTTGTGGTGTTCAGGCCCTTGTTAACATTTGATAACGTTTGTGTGGGCTGATTGGAAAGATCTGGTGGAAGTGCTACTTTCTTTAGTCAGTCCATACAGTGTGATGTGGTGTTGAATTTCCCGCTCAAAACATCACCCATAAACATCTGCTGTTGTCTGCACTCTGAGGAGGGACTGGCCATTTCCTATTTCCCGCATTACATCAAAAACATAACTGACAAAGGGAACCTGCAAACAAGTTTTCAGTGAATGGAGGTTAATGTATCTAAACAGTAAATAACAAAGAAATAAACATGTTTCTAGACATTTCAGTGTTGGTAGTATGTATTACATTAAAAAGTCAAACAGGACTGATCAATATATTTCCATTCTATACAGCAAACAGGTTTTGGAGCAGAAAGACACTAATATTACGGCTTTACTGCTGGTAAGTGCTGGTTGGTTAGCATTGCTGCCATTGAGTGCTGATTTGTTAACATTATTGCTACTGAGTGCTAAATGGATGACATTAATGCAAATACGTGCTAATCAGTTAGCATTTACTGCTACTGATTGGGCAGTTGTGGGCTGGAGGTTAGGGAACTGGCCCTGTGACCGAAAGGCTGGTTCGATCCCCAGCACCGACAGTCATGACTGAAGTGTCCTTGAACAAGACACCTAACCCCCAGTTGCTCCCCGGGCACCGTGGGTAGGGCTGCCAAGTGTGCTCACTGCCTCCTAGTGTGTGTGCTCACTAGTGTGTATGTGGTGTTTCATTTCACGGATGGGTTAAATGTGGAGATGAAATTTCCCTGCTTGTGGGATTAAAAAGTGTCACTTAAATTGAACGTTGACTGGTTGGCAGTACTGCTACTGAGTGCTGATTGGTTAGCATTGCTGCTACTTAGTTCTGATTGGTTAGCATTACTGCTATTGAGTGTTGATTGGTTAGCATAAACTGCTACTGAGAGCTGATTGGTTGGCAGTACAGCTACTGAGTGCTGATTGGTTAGCATTACTACTACTGAGAGCTGTTTGGTTAGCATTACTGCTACTGAGTGCTGATTGGTTAGCATTTCTGCTACTGAGTGCTGACTGGTTAACAGTACTGCAAATGAGTGCTGATTGGTTAGTGTTACTGCCATTGAGTGCTGATTTGTTAGCATTACTGCTACTGCGTGTTGATTGACTAGCATTACTGCTACTCAGAGCTGATTGCTCAGCATTACTGCTGCTGAGTGCTGATTGGTTGACATTACTGATCCTGAGTGCTGATTGGTTGACATTACTGCTGCTAATTGGTTGGTGAGCTAATCAGCTCATTGAGTAAAGCAGTTTTCTATCATGGACATCATGAACATAGAGGCACTGTCAGAAAGTCCTATAACTGGAATATAATCAAAAATATATTTTATAATATAATATTTAAAATAATGTGCAATTGTGCAATATTCCATAAAATACAAATGGTTACACATTTGTAAACTATGTTTTTTTACAAAAGCTCTGTTTTGGATGCACTTGGGAGCACACTCTTTGTGTCCCACAAACAAGCTCAGAAGACATTATTAAGGAATTGTGGGAAGTGTAGTTTAAAGCAGAGCTGTATAAATGGGGAGGATGATGTGTGTATGTATTTTCCGCTGTATTATCTCAGGTTGGCAAAGTGAACTCAGTGGTGTACCTGACCCCACCCTCACTAACCCCCAACTCCACAGTAATTTTCAGACTTATTGTGAGTGCTGTGAGTCTGTCGCTGGCGCTCAGAGGTTTATTAGTCTGTTTGTCTGTGAACTGAAGTAGATGCCCTTGAGACTCAGACTCAGGAAAATACTGTTATTGTCAAAATAAAGCGTGACATCAGTGAATTGTTTCATGGTGTATTTGTTTGTATCTGTATGTGATCAAATGACAAACATGGAGCACCAAAATAATTAACAACATCGCAGTTTCACAAAAATTTTATATCTACATTTTTGTCTTTTTTGTCTTAAAAACTCAGATTACTCTTTACAATGTACTTAAATTTTGTGATTTTGGTGAATGGACCAAGTGATGGTGAACGATAAACGGAGGAACAAAAATAATCAAAAAAATCTTGCTACACTGATTTCCATTACGAGTTAGTTTTGACCTTTGACCTACACTTTTAACAAAGATTTTTTTAAGGGTTCTCTATCATAGACAATGGTTTATATAGAACCATGAACATTTAAAGAAACTTGTACCAATAGAAAAATACATTTTGATGCTATATAGAACTATTTTCAAAAATGTTCTCTCTTCTAAAGAAAGAGAGACAATAGAGAAAGTGAAAGGAGAAAGCAGAAAGAAAGTAGGGGAAAGATAGCAAGAAAGAATGAAAGAAAGACAGAAAAAATGAGAAAGAAAAAGAGAAACAGATAAAGAGAGAAAGGGAAGCAAGGAAGGAAACAGAGTCACAGATAATCATGTAGTTGTGAAATGAGTTGTGCAGATGTTCTACTGTGAATCAAGCGCATAAATCACTCAGAGCTGATGATGATGGTCCAGCAGGTCTGAAGGGTCAGTGATCAGCGTGGGAGTGAGGTTTCTCTCTGTGAACTCATCCCTCCATAAAATAGTCTGTCTCTCTCTCTCTCTCTCTCTCTCTCTCTCTCTCTCTCTCTCTCTCTCTCTCTCTCTCTCTCTCTGTCTCTCTCTCTCTCTCTCTCTCTCTCTCTCTCTGTCTGTGTTTTCACTCAGCTTCTTCTTAGTATTAACGGGTGGTTTTTGGAGTTAAAGGGTAAATTCCTGGTATTACTGGGTAAATTTCTGCTCTTGCTTTGCGTAACTTTACCCGCTTTACAGTAACGTCATCTTTACCACCCCCCCCCAACAACCTCCAAACTGCTGCGCTAGCACTTCTCAGCAGTGCAGTGGAACTGAAACAGGCTATTTAAAGCAGCCAGTGTGTGTGTGTGTGTGTTTGTGTGTCACACAGCTTGAAAGCCCATCGAGGACTGGCGTGGTAAAACAAGGAACATGCATCATACTAGTAGATCACTGCTGCTTGCTGGGAGACAGAGCTGGATGTGTATGTATGAGTGTATTATGCTCCTGCTCCACAGCGCATATAATTATATGTATGCATCTTTGTTCTGCGCATCCTGTGTGTGTTATATATGTGTATAATAATAAGTGCATACATAATAATTATGTGCTTCATATATTTATGGTACATGTTAAAGGATACATATATATATATATATATATATATATATATATATATATATATATATATATATATATATATATGTGTGTGTGTGTGTGTGTGTGTGTGGCTATTGTTACATAATAAAGTATACATATGTATAGAAACTTCTGTATATAACTGTATGCCCCATATTTTCTGTATAGCACAAAGCTGTGAGGCTTTTGTTGGTCCTGTATTACCCAGTGGTTTTCCTTGTTTTAGAACATGTCATGGAAATATATGAAAACGAACATTTCACAACACTGTCACCAATCACACCATCCAGCCAGAGAGCCCTCTAAACCTGAGTGTATGTGTGGGTGTGGGTGTGTGTGTGTGCGTATGTGTGTGTGTGTTTGTCCAGTCCAGCGCGAGAACACTCGTCACGGAACGCACGCTTAAACGGATAATAGTCCATCCTATCAGCACAGAAGAACAGCACAGAGTGCGTGTGTGTGTATGTCTGTGTGAATGTGTGTGTGTGTTCTGTGTCTCATTCATTATTCAGAGAGTCAAATGAAGTCTGTACAGAAAGAGCTCTCAATTATAGATGAGCTCAAACAAAGAGAGAGAGCGAGTAAAAAAGAGCAAGAGAGAGACAGCACAAAGGAGTACATGGAAAGCGAGAGAAAAAGAGATAGCAAGAAAGACTACAGAGAGAGAACGAAAGAGTACAGAAAGAATACCCAGAGAGAGAGAACAAGCGAGTACTGAGAGACAGAGTATAGAAAGAGAGTACAGAGAGAGAAGGAAAAGATTTAGAGAGAGAAACAATACAGAGAGTAAGCTAGTGGGAAGAGAAAGAGAGAGAGAGAGAGAGAGAGAGAGAGAGAGAGAGAGAGAGAGAGAGAAATAGACAGAGGACAAAGAGAAAGAGAGCAGGAGAGAAAGAGAGAAAGGGAGACTAAGGGAATAAGAAAAGAAAAGAAAGCCAGAGAGAGAATAAAGAGAGCATGATAGTGAGAGAGAAATAAGAAAGAGAAAAAGACAAATAGAAGACAAACATGAATAGAGTGTGAGATAAAGAGAAAGGAAGAAAAGAAAACAGAGAGATACAGAAAGCAGGACAGAGAAGGGGAATAAACAGAGAAAGAGAAAGAAAAGATTAAGAAACGATGCTGAGAAGAAAGTCCAGTTCGTCTGCTTTGCATTGCATCCTTCTGTAATGCACACACACACACACACACACACCTACACACACTGGCTCAGAGATTCAGCAACATATGACTGCATGTGTGTATATATATATATATATATATATATATATATATATATATACACTGCTCAAAAAAATAAAGGGAACACTTAAGCAACACAATATAACTCCAAGTAAATCAAACTCCTGTGAAATCAAACTGTCCACTTAGGAAGCAGCACTGATTGACAATCAATTTCACAGCTGTTGTGCAAATGGAACAGACAACAGGTGGAAATTATTGGCAGTTAGCAAGACACACTCAATAAAGGAGTGGTTCTGCAGGTGGGGACCACAGACCACTTCTCAGTACCTTTCTGCTTTCTGGCTGATGTTTTGGTCACTTTTGAATGTTGGTGGTGCTTTCACACTCGTGGTAGCATGAGACGAACTCTACAACCCACACAAGTGGCTCAGGTAGTGCAGCTCATCCAGGATGGCACATCAATGCGAGCTGTGGCAAGAAGGTTTGCTGTGTCTGTCAGCGTAGTGTCCAGAGGCTGGAGGTGCTACCAGGAGACAGGCCAGTACACCAGGAGACGTGGAGGAGGCCGTAGGAGGGCAACAACCCAACAGCAGGACCGCTACCTCCACCTTTGTGCAAGGAGGAACAAGAGGAGCACTGCCAGAGCCCAGCAGGCCACAAATGTGCATGTGTCTGCACAAACAGTTAGAAACCGACTCCATGAGGATGGTATGAGGGCCCGACGTCCACAGATGGGGGTTGTGCTCACAGCCCAACACCGTGCAGGACGCTTGGCATTTGCCAGAGAACACCAGGATTGGCAAATTCACCACTGGTGCCCTGTGCACTTCACAGATGAAAGCAGGTTCACACTGAGCACATGTGACAGACGTGACAGAGTCTGGAGACGCTGTGGAGAGCGATCTGCTGCCTGCAACATCCTTCAGCATGACCGGTTTGGCAGTGGGTCAGTAATGGTGTGGAGTGGCATTTCTTTGGAGGGCAGCACAGCCCTCCATGTGCTCGCCAGAGGTAGCCTGACTGCCATTAGGTAGCGAGATGAGATCCTCAGACCCCTTGTGAGACCATATGTTGGTGCAGTTGGACTGGCCCGTCCGATCCCCAGACCTGAGTCCGATTGAGCACATCTGGGACATCATGTCTCGCTCCATCCACCAACACCACGTTGCACCACAGACTGTCCAGGAGTTGGCGGATGCTTTAGTCCAGGTCTGGGAAGAGAACCCTCAGGAGACCATCCACCACCTCATCAGGAGCATGCCCAGGCGTTGTAGGGAGGTCATACAGGCACGTGGAGGCCACACACAATACTGAGCCTCATTTTGACTTGTTTTAAGGACGTTACATCAAAGTTGGATCAGCCTTTAGTGTGTTTTTCCACTTTAATTTTGTGTGTGACTCCAAATCCAGGCCTCCATTGGTTAATAAATTTGATTTCCATTGATGATTGTTGTGTGATTTTGTTGTCAGCACATTCAACTTTGTACAGAACAAAATATTCAGTGAGAATATTTCATTCATTCAGATCTAGGATGTGTTATTTGAGTGTTCCCTTTATTTTTTTGAGCAGTATATATATGACAGACACTATGTACTAAGTCACCCCACACACACATTTCTCTCTCTCTTCCATACACACACTCTCTCTCACATATACACACATTACTCACTTACCCATAAACACACTCTCTCTCTCATACACACACAGTCAGTGTGAGCAGTGCAATATTAGCACAGTCATAACTTTACACTGCATCATAGTCATAACACTATTTAACCCGCAGGAAAATTATTCATTTATTAATCTAAAGAGGTATTATTCAGCTAGAATACTCTCAAACCAGCTCACCATTCCAGAACATCCGGAACATTTAAATATACTATTAAATATTCAGTCTACAATTCACCATGTACTAGGAATTATTAGTAGTCTGCAATTTTTTCAGTTTACTACTAAATAGATACAACACAGATATCATATGGATATAATATTGGATGATGTATATACTACTTATACTATATATGTAATTTTGAGATATACACTATAATGCTAAAAGTATTCACTCACCCATCCAAATCACTGAATTCAGGTGTTCAAATCACTTCCATGGCCACAGGTGCATCAAACCAAGCACCTAGGTATGCAGACTGCTTCTACAAACATTTGTGAAAGAATGGGTCGCTCTCAGGAGCTCCGTAAATTCCAGCGTGGTACCGTGATCGGACGCCACATGTGCAACAAGTCTAGTCATGAAATTTCCTCAACTGTCACTCATATTATAACAAAGTGGAAGCGATTGGGAATAACATCAATTCAGCCACAAAGTGGTAGGCCACATAAAATGATAGTGCGGGGTCAGCAAATGTTGAGGCACATAGTGCGCAGAGGTTGGCAACTTTCTGCAGAGTCAATCACTACAGACCTCCAAATTTAATGTGGCCTTCAGATTAGCTCAAGAACAATGTGTAGAGAGCTTCAATGGAATGGGTTTCCATGGCTGAGCAGCTGCATCCAAGCCTTACATTACCAAGAGCAATGCAAAGCATCAAATGCAGTGGTGTAAAGCACCACCACTGGATTCTAGAGCAGTGGAGATGTGTTCTCTAGAGTGTCGAATCATGCGTCTCCATCTGGCAATCCAGTGGACGAGTCTGGGTTTGGCAGTTGCCAGAAGAACGGTGCTTGTCTGACTGCATTGTGCCAAGTGTAAAGTTTGGTGGAGGGGGGATTATGGTGTGGGGTTGCTTTTCAGGATTTGGGCTTGGCCTCTTAGTTCCAGTGAAAGGAACCCTTAATGCTTCAACAGACCAAGAGATTTTGGACAATTTCTTGCGCCCAACTTTGTGGGAACAGTTTGGAGACGGCCCCTTCCTGTTCTAACATGACTGTGCACCACTGCACAAAGCCTTCTCGTCCCATCTGAATTCACCTAAAAACACTTTGTGGAAAACCTTCCCAGAAGAGTTGAAACTGTTATAGCTGCAGTGGGTGGACTGACATCATATTAAACCCTATGGATTAAGAATGGGATGTCACTCAGGGTCATATACATGTGAAGGCAGACAAGCCGACTTTTGGGAATATAGTATATATTTTCATTATGGAATTCAGTTGCTTAAATATGATATTAAATACATTTTTGTTACATGTATAGGTATAACTAGCTGCAGCAATTTTTTCTATTATTGTAAATAATTCAATAATTGTAGATATACAAAACCTGAACATGAAAATCACATTTTCCACAGGTTACAATTTACATCATTATTTTCAAGTAAGTTCAAGTTCAAGTAAGACCTACAGTGTGTCAACAGTGACCCAGATTAGCATGACGATAAAACAGCCACAGACCAGACCACCTTAACCATTTAAACATCCAGATGGGGTCGGGGTCAGGGTTATCATGCATATATACAATTCTCTCTCATGTGTAAACATGCATTCTTCTCTGTTTGTGTGTGATAAAAATGATACAAATCTGATAAAAATCTCATCAACCTATGAGAAACTGTAGAACAGACTCAATTTATATCACAATCCTTACATTTAGAGTGAGTTATTCATTCAATCTAATGATAAACTGTAGAACAGACTATATCATAGTATCTATTTTTAGAGTCAGTTATTCATTTAAACATTTCTAATATTTATTTTTTGTGAAAAAAGTCCCACTGTTTTGTCAGATAATGCATTGTTTTGTTTTCTTTGCCTGATAGTCTAGTATTTCCCATTTTAAGATGGTTGTAGGAATATTATTAGAAGTTGAGCATCAAACTTCATCCCTTTATTCACCAAGAGCTCCAGCGGTGGAAAGCATTATGGGGCCAGTTGTGGGCTGGAGGTTAGGGATCCAGCCTCCTGACCGGAAGGTTGCCGGTTCGATCCCCAGAGCTGACAGCACGTGACTGGGGTGTCCTTGAGCAAGACACCTAACCCCCAACTGCTACCTGGGCGCTGCAGATTGGGCTGCCCACCGCTCCGGGCAAGTGTCCTCACTGCCCCCTAGTGTGTGTGTGCTCACTAGTGTGTATGTGGTGTTTCACTTCACGGATGGGTTAAATGCAGAGCTGAAATTTCCCCATTGTGGGACTAATAAGGGTCATCTAATCACTTTCTTATTTTTATGGATCTTGCTTTGCACTTTGGTGCTCAGTCATGTTGGAACAGTAAAAGTTCTTCCCCAAACTGTTCCCACAAAGCTGGATGCGTACAATTGTCCAAAATGCCTTGGTCGGCTGAAGTATTGAGATTTCCCTTCACTGGAACTAAGGGGCCTAGACCAACTCCTGAAAAACAACCCCATATCATTATCTCTCCTCCACCATAACTTGCCACAGTGCAGTCAGCCAGGTAATGTTCTCTTGACATTCACCAAACCCAGACTCATCCATCAGACTGCCAGACAGACAAGTATGATTAATCACGCCACAGAACACATTTCCACTGCTCCAGAGTCCAGTCCAACTCAAAATGAGAAATATCAGATATTTAGGCTATTTTAAGATGATTTCACTTGCTAAGGTGTATTGTTTTGCAGGTAAGGCCCCACATACAGTTCCTAATTAGGTTGAATGTGATATTTACCAGGGTTTTGTAAAGCTTGTCTCATATTTGTTGTGAAACAACACGCTTGTGTGCGGAGCCTGGATAGGTCAGTTGTCTTATCAGTTTTAAAATCATTTCATGGTTTAAAAAGAATCCCCAGCAGTCTGGCACTGTCTGGCCCCCTTTACTAAACATCCTCAGAAACGATCACAGTTGAGTAAGACCTGGAGCTGAAAAAGCTGAAACAGTTCACCAAATCAGCTTAGAGAGTTTAAAGGGACAGTCCCTGCTGGAGGAGCTCGCTCTTATTGTTCAGAGGATGTCGGTACACTACAGGCCAAAATGAACACCAACTTCATAGAAACAAACATGAGTTTTTTTACTCTGTTCACAAATATCAAACAGTGTTGTGTTTATATAGTGTATCAGATGTTCTACCTGTTTTGGAGCTCATTCAGTTGAACTGTGCTTGATAGAATATATTTTAGAATAATAGAATCAAAATATATAACAGATTTTGATTGAAATATAAATTGTATAGGTTTGTATAGATTCTACCGAATTAGTTTAAACTGCACTCCCACAGTAAAAAATACTATTAAAAACAAAGAAATATTCAGAGGTTACATATTTACAAGGATTATATTCTGATTTATTTCAACTGACTACATTAATACAAATAGTATTAGACTAAATATAAACAAAATTATAATTCATAGGGTACTTTCTATTGGGAAGTGTCTGTCTCAAACCTGAACCTCTACATTTACACTTGAGAAAAAAATATTTCCTTTTTTAATTTTTTTTTATTGTTTTTAAATTTATTTTAAATGAAGTTTAGATTTTTAGAAGTTTAAAAAAGTTAGTCTGTAGGTGGAGCCTCATTTTAGCCACACCCTTCTATTTAGAGCAGGAAGAGGGGCTGCATCTCTGTCCCTCATGGCCACATGGTGAACAGTTAGATCCCATTGTTTTGAAGTAAATGAAGATCAAAGTCTGAAAATCAGTGTGGATCATTTATGTGTGTAGGGCTGTTCAAAGCTGTGTTTATTGGTCATGTACTGGCTGTGTTTTTCAGTTCTGCTCAAAATGAGCTAAAATTGTCACTACTGAAACATCTGGTAAAGTCTAGAATGAACTAGAATGGGCATAAACATACTGTGTTGTGTTTGTCTGAAAATTATTTAATTGCAGAAGATTTTAAAAATTTTGTCAAAATTGCCTGTTTCAATACATTTAGTCAGGGAGTGTAATGTATTAACAGATGTGGTGACCTCTTGATCTCTCATCTGAGGCCTAGTTTTCTAACCACAGTTCTACCACCTACTGTGATCAATCTAGTTCAAATTTCACAAAACATCAGTTCAGTTTCATTTTCTTCGTTGTAAACGCTCATTTGAAGAAAAGGAGCTAAAACCCCCAATCGAAATGTTAAAGTGTGTAGTTCTGAAACCTGCCACACTTTACTCTTTCTCTCTCTTACACACACACACACACACACACACACACACACACACACACACACACACACACACACACACACACACACAGTATATGAAGAGCTGACTTTTGACCTTCCTTCTATGAACATGTTTACTAACAAATATTTTTGTACAAAATATTTTTGTATTGATGTATAGATATATTTTATGCATTATATTTTTAAATAATATATTTATTCATGGATCTAATTAAATAATTAACATTTATTTTGAAAAATATTGAAATATATATATAGTAAATATATATGAGTATATATTCATTTATTCATGAATATCTTTTCAAATTATAGCTTTTTCAAATTCAAGATTTTACTCAAAGTGTGAAAAATAAATTATTGATTTTATTTGTTTTATATATAAGCAGATTTTAGGTACATTGCAAATTGATAAATTTATAGCTATTCAACGTATTAAAATATTATAGAAAGAATTCTACCAAAAGTAATAAATCAGTCATATTTATTTATTTGCTGAAAGTTTTCTTTTATAACATTTCCTTGTTTTTGTGTAACAGGAAAACAACTCAGAACAGAACTGTCTCTCTTTGTAAATGCTCATTTGGAGAAAAACAGCTAGAAACCTGAACAGAACTGTTCAAATGTTCTGAAACCTGTGGCACTTTGTTCTGACATGAATATTACACACACACATACACATACACACACACACACACACACAAACAGGCCAAATGTAAAAGATGAAAGAAGAGGGTGAATGAATCATAGGAGGAGAAGAAAATGTTGTGGTGAGGAAGGAAATCTCTCGCTTCAGAGTGAGCGGGGATTTCACAAGTTCATGTGCGCACCCCACACACACACATACGCACAAACACACACACACACACACCACCACTTTTCTTTGAAGAGTAAAAAAAAGCAGCAGCACTGCCAGGTTCCCATCTGTCTTTCTGAATGGAGATATTTTGTTATTGTTTTTTATTTATCGGTTTAATTATATATTTCTATCTCGAATCTCATCAGTCTGTGAAATATTTCCTAGTCCTGTTTTTGTGTGAGCAAGAGTGTGCCAGTGTGTGGGTGAATTAAAGTGTGTTTCAGTTTTGAAATGTTTGGTCTTGGGGGCAGTCCCGCTTAACTCAGTATCCACTGACCTTTTATTACACTCAGAAACACAAACCGCACTGATAATAAAATAATTTATATGTTCCTTGAACTAAATTCCTTTTATTTTTTTACACTTATGTTAGTGCCATAATGAAAAGCAGCTTGAGATGGCATTATAACAAATATGCTGTATAAAAATATTATATATTAAATCACATTTCTCTAAAATGCAAATCCAGGTTGTGTCACAGGTTTCTGGTGTTTGAGTTCAAGTCGAGTCTCTTAGGTGTCAGTCTGAGTTGAGTCTTGAGTCTCTTGTGTTAAAGTCTAAGTCGAGTCTCTTTTGTTGAATCAAGTCTTGAGTCTCTTGGTGTGAGTCTTAGTCGAGGCTCAAAGCTGTGGTATTTGAATCCAAGTCGATCCCCAAATCTTTGTTGTTTGACTCAGTGCTGTGTCTTAAGTCTTTGACCTCTAAGACTGAGTCAAGTGTGTGAGTGTGACTTGAGTCTTGGGTCTCTAGTGTTTATGCCAGAGTACAGAGTCACAATCTGAGTCTAGCCTTCAGTCTCTAAGGTGCAAGTCCAATTTGAGTCTCTGGTGCTTTAGTTAGAGTCTTAGCTCAAGTCTCTGGTGCTTTAATGTGTCATCTCAAAATTCTATTGATCTAAGCTGAATCTTGGGTCTCTGCTGTTTGAGTCCTAGTTGAGTCAAATCTTGAGTCACCAATATTTAAGTCTGAGTTAAGACTTGAGAAAGATACTTGAGACTGGGTGTAAATCTGAATTGTTGTCTTCAGAGTTCAAACCTGAGTCAAGTCTGGAGTCCTTCAGGTGTGTGTCAAAATCAAGTCTGAGGTCTCTGTTATTTGAGTCCCAGTCGACTCTCAAGTCTCTGGCATTTGAGTGTGAGCCATGTCTCAAGTCTCTGATGTTGTAAGTCAAATCAGTTAAGAGTGAGCACAAGCTGAGTCAGGAGTCAGTTAAGGCTGAATCCAAGTCAAGTCAGCTAAGGGTGAATCGCTGTTGATTCACAAATAAGCTGAAGGCAAGTCCAAGATAGGTACAGGCAAGTTGAAGTCGAGTCACAAGTCAGTAAAGGGCAAACAAATCCAAGTCTACTTTTGAATTTCTATAGTGAAAGTCAGTCAACGCAAGTCTGAATTGTCTCTTCCGTCTCTGAGATACAAGTCAGTCGATCAATTTGAGAAATGCCTCGAGTCTCTGGGGTGCAAGTCCAAATAGAGTATCGAGCCTTGAGTCCCTGAGGTGTAATACTGAGTTGAGACACTTCAGAAACTCTGACTTGATTCCTGAGTTTCTCAAGTTCAAGTCCAAGTTGAGTCATGTTTTGAGTCCATGTTCACTGTCTGGTATTCAAGTCTGAGTCAATTCTCGAGTTTCCAGTGTTTTGGAGTCTTGAATTTCTTTCTCAAGTCTTTGGTGTTCAAGTTTGACTCAAGTCTTGAGTCTTTTGAGTGTCTCAGGTCAAGTTTCAAGACTCTAGCATTTGAATCTTAGTCGTGTCTCAAGTCTCTGGTGTTGCGAGTCAAGTCTCAATTCAGTTGAAGGAGAGTCGCAAGTAAGTTAGGGTCAAGTGCAAGTTGTGTTATGAGCTGGTGAAGTATGAATCCAAGCTGAGTAAGTTAAAGATGAGTCTTGATTTACAAGTAAGTTGAAGGCAATGCCAAAATTGGTCCAAAGTCAGTTACGGGCAAGTCCGAGATGAGTCAAGTCAGTTAAGGGTGAGACTGAGTGAAGTCACTAGTCAATCAATCAATTTCAGGTGAGTAAGTGGAGTAGAGTCTCAAATCTCTGGGGTGCAGGTCTAAGTTGACTCTTGAATCTGAGGTACAAGTCAATCAATTTGAGAAGAGTCTCAAGTTTCTAGGGATTGGGTGAATCAGTCAATTTGTGAAGAGTCTCAATTATCTAGAATGTAAGTCTAAATTTAAGTCTTGAGTCTCTTAGGTTCAAGGCCAAATCGAGTCTCAAATCTCTGAGATGCAAGTCTGAGTCAGGACTCAGGTCTCTGAGGTCCAAGTTGAATCTCTAAAGTGTGATTTTGAGTCGAAACTCTGGTATGTAATTCTGAGTCAAGATTCTGGTATGTAATTCTGAGTCAAGCCTCTCGTATGTAATTCTGAGATGAGTCTCTAAAGTTTAAATCTGAATTGATTGTGTGAGATGTAAGTCTAAGTCCTGAGTCTTTGAGGTGTGAGGAGTTAGAGTTGAGTGCAGTCCACATGTAAATCTTACTCAAGTCCTTATCTCTGCTACATTATATTCTTATCTGTTTTTAATTATTTTGATGCACTTCTTCCACATTGATCTATAACAGTGAGTCATACAGTGTCAAACAAAGTCTATTCATATCTGTTGGAGATTACTGAACATGTCCACATGATATTTAGATATGCACTGTGCTAATTAGCTTACATAAGCTTCCATTCCTTGTTAGCTACATTAGCCTCATGGCTCCAGTGCTAAATCTATAGAAGTAAACTTCAGATGCCAAATATATCTTGTCATCATTTAGGGAAACGAAAAACTGCATAGTGTGTGTGTGTGTGTGTGTGTGTGTGTGTGTGTGTGTGTGTGTGTGTGTGTGTGTGTGTGTGTGTCAGACTGTGGCAGTGTCTCAGCACTCCATGATCTGTGATGCATTATGGACCATCTGTCACCAGCTCGAGGATGCATGCAGATGCTTAACTCTTTCTCTGTGCACTCCCAGGCCACTTTATCAGAAACCCATCCCTTTTAGCTCCACCTTGCTGGTGTACAGTGAGAGACTGTAGTCAATCTGTGAATGCACAGTTCTCAAAGTTCTAAGAATTTTTAATTACCAGTGAGTGGAAGCATGAGCTAAGTGTGTCTAATAAAATGGCCAGTGAGACTGTACGAACACAAGGTAGATGTTTCTAATAAAGTGTCCAGTGAGCAGAATCTGGATGTGACAAAGGCCCTATAATAATAATAATAATAATAATTATTATTATTATTATTATGATAATTGTGCATTATTGTTGCTGTCACATATCATTATTATTATTATTGTTGTTGTTGTTGTTGTTATAATTTTTTTTGCTGTGCTGAGCTACAGTGGGCCTGTCAGTTAGAAGTCGAAAGATTACTGATGATGAACATTCTCACACACACACACACACACACACACACATACTCACACACACTCGTTAAATGTCAGATATTAGCTGTTTCTGGAAGACACAGGGGCTGAAATATTTGCAGTATATGTGAGTGTGTGGGCAGTGTGTGTTTGTGTGTGTGTGTGTGTGTGTGTGTGTGAGTCAGAAATGAAGCTTTGCTCAGTTCTCGTGTGTGTGTGGGCAGCCTCCAGATGGCTCCTCCTGCAGCACACAAATGTCACTCTGATAACAAGCTGGGAGACACACACACACACACACACACACACACACACACACACGCACACACACACACACACACACGTACAAACACACCCATACACCAGTGAATAAACTGAAACAGCAGTCAGATGTACAACCTGCAGTATACACACGCGCTACCCACACAACATCCACACTCTCATTAAGCAGCGCAGACAGAGTTAGTCAGGGCACACAAGCACAGTCGCACGAGTGCAGCACTGAGGAGAGCTTGACTGGATGCGTGAAAAGATATGGATCTGCATATTCAGAAGGAATACACTGTCTTCAGCAAAATGTTGAACACCCTCTGTGAACCTATGTGATCTGTTCATAAACACCTCACTACGGAGAACACACTTAAAAATGACACTTTAATGCAAAATGTGTATTAAGTTAATGGGTTTAGAGCCAGTACTGACCTCGCTAGGGCCTACAAAGGGGTCTTTCTATCTGACCTATGAGCCATGCAAACCATTTATACCTGCCACATCTGACATCCCAGTGCTCCCACTACAATTCTCCCTCCTTTGAACCAGTCTGCTCCACCTGTCACCTATAATAAAGTTCTTAATTTTATCAGCTGCATCAGGCCCATAGAAACTGGCTTGTTTTTATACATTTCCAAAGACAAAGTATTGTTTCTACTATGGCTTGGTTGAATACTTAATAGTTACTATTTGCTGAGAGATGTGCAACTATATTGCCCAGTATGTCCAGCAATTCAACATTTTAAATCCAATATTCAATCAATATCGATGTCAATCCATTGTTGTCCATTCTGTATTAGTCAGAGCTGTAACTAAAGCTTGACTGAGAGTCTGGATTTCATGTGTCAAACACTAGTCAGGCCTGTAACAGTCCTATTCAGCCTGCAAACGTATTTTAATGTTCTATTCTTATTAGCCTATTTCACCCTGAGATGCACTGCAACATAGTGCATGTTCTGACCCCCAATAACAATCTACGGGCTAGCTAACAAAAAGACAATATTTTTTTGCATTTAGATTTATTTTTGAATAAGTAGTCAATGCCTATTTTGTCATTGCCATTTTAGCATGTTTTAAAGTAACAATGGCCCATTCAGGTCAGGGCAGAATGTTAAGTAAAACTGAGATAAATACACAGCTGGCCCATGGATTTGGAGTTCTTTTTCAATATGGCCCTTTTAGTGGTTGAGATTGACACCCTGCTCTAAATCATCACTACTCTAGTCATGTTTTAAAATGATGAGCTCCTATAAAGAGAGAGCCATGTTTTTTTGTTTTTTTTAACATAAAATTATGCTTATTGCATTTAGAACTTGTATAACTAAATTACCTTTTTAAATGGTTTACTTAATCAATATAAATGGTTTTTAGACTGTTGGAGGCAAAAAGAAACTAAAATTATTTTTTAATGGCTGCACATAAAGTTGATTCACATGAAAAGGAACTGTTGAATAATTTGGTATAAATCATGTGTTTCTAAAATAATTTGAGAGGAAGTCACTAATTCCTCTCTCCATCTCCACCGCCATCTGCTACCATACATACTCTCTTGGATTTTGTGTTGTCACTGGATTACACATCACTAAGCTTTCATGCTGGACTGTTTTCTTGATTGTAAAGCGTCCTTGAGCATGGGAAAGGTGCTGATGATGATGATGATGATGAAACACAGACATGGGGAGTGCTTTGGCACCATCTCTCTCTCTATCTGCTTTCTCCCTCTTTGTCTTTCCTTTCTCCCTCTGCTTTCTATCTCTCTTTATCTACATTTCTTTTTCTCCCTCTACTTTCTTTCTCCTCTTATCTCCCTCTCTCTCTTTCTCTCTCATGCTCCCTTTCACTATCCGTACTTTTGTTCTCTCTTTATTTTCTGTCTGTCTCTCTCTCTCTCTCTCTCTCTCTCTCTCTCTCTCTCTCTCTCTCTCTCTCTATTTTAAATCTCCCTCTTTCCCTGGTTTCTGTCTTGCTCTTTCTCTCCTTCTGTGTTGTTTGCAGATGAAGACGTGCGTAGAGTCTCCCAGTGTTGATGACTGAACACTTGCGCACCTGTGTGTGTGTGTGTGTGTGTGTGTGTGTGTGTGTGTGTGTGTGTCAGTGTGTGTGTGTGTGTGTGTGTGTGTGTGTGTGTGTGTGTGTGTGTGTGTGTGTGTGTGTGTGTGTGTGTGTGTGTGTGTGTTTGTGAATGCTGACGTGGCAAAACACCTGCTACAGTGACAAGATGGGAACAGAGAGAAAGAGAGAGGAGAGACAGAGACATAGACAAAGAGAAAGAGAGTATAGATAGACAGAGAGGCAGAGATAAGGGACAATGGGAATATAGAGAGAAAGAGAGAAGAAAAAGAGAAAGAGAAAGACTGAGACAGACAGACAAAGAGAGCTGAGAAAGAGAAAGACTGAGACAGACAGACAAAGAGAGCTAACTCCTATGTGGCTAAGAAGCAATATAAGAGAAAGGTTCTTCAAGGGTTCTTTAGTAAATGCAATGGTCCTATACAGAAAAACGGGAATGCTTAAATAATTCTTTACACGGTGAAATAATACTTCCGATTGATGAAGAATGCCTTGTACATGGTTCTATGTAGCACCACAAAGGGTTCTGCTTTTGTTACAAGCTTGACATTATTACAACAACATATGGAACTATTTTCAAAAACATTTTATATAGAACCATATACAACACATTCTCCATCAGTCTGAAAAATGATTTCACCATGCAAAGCACCATTTAATCATGCAAATGATTATAGAACCATCTAATTCAAACACATGACCATGAGTGACCCACAATGAACAACAGATATGACTCACAAGCTTTTATGTGCCATTATCTAAATAATTTGCGCTTATATATTTACATGCCTGATTTCATAAATGACCCATATGCATATGTTCAGTCCATCAGTGTATTTATTGAGCGATAACTGGGAACACTTTACTGTGTATTCTCTCAAAATAGTCACAATATTATAGAATTCATCAAAGTGAAGGGCATTTGTGAGAGTGTACAGTAGCTGCTGTGGCTGTAAGCCCTCTGACCTCCTCTCAGGAGTGGAGCTTTGAATGTTTTTAAGGGGAATGATGTACTGACTGGAAACCAGAAAACCAGAAAACAAAGAGGCTAACCTAAATTAATATACATGTAACTAAAGATCCATGTGGAACTAGTTTAAAACTGAAGGAGTAAACTTATTATTATTATTATTATTATTATTATTATTACAAGTTTAAAATTTTTATATATATGGGGCATAGTATTATCACACGTAAATACTAACACAGTGTCACCGTCGAAGGAAAACTTTCAATGTAAGTAAATGTAAAATATTTTTTTCCAATACATTTTGGACCATTTCTATTGGACAAGTCATCATGAAATTTTACAATAAACTTTTGTCAAAAAGTAAAAAATGACAAAAATGAAGGCTTACCTACAGTTATGTAACACATATGGGACATTTTATTATATGCTTTTGTTCCAACAGCAGCAGTAAATATACCTACACATGTGTGTATATAGGGCGTATTATTATCACACACTCATATTCACATGTATGGGACATTATTATTACATATAAGTATTTACATATATGCAATGCATATAACACACACTATCACATATAATGATATATAGTCATAAGAAGGTATTTAAAAAGCTCTAAGTTTGTAGCTTTCCTATGCAGTGCCGAAAAGTTTGCTGGGCCTATTTCAATTTGTGGCTGTTAGATTTTGTGCTTTTGCACCTGAATCTCGTCTCTTCATCACAAAAGAGTTGTAAAATCCAACACAGTCACTCACACTCACTCACAAACGGGGAGGCTGCAGTGACGGTGAAAGTGTTAAACTTAACACATCGTATCATACCTTTACTGTGCAAAATCAGAGATCACCCTTAATTAATTAAACAACCATTAAATACAAAGTATTGAAGTTTAACTGTCAGGAAAAAACAGAAAACCCATGTTTAACATAAAATTATGCAGAGAAGTTTCTCAAGGAAATCTGCACACACCTCAAAACTTCAGTCTTATGGTCATCACACACTGAATGAGACTTTTTCGTGTGTTTTATTCAGAAGTACATGAATCGTTGGACAGCAAATAATGCCACATTGTTTTATTCACCCTCTGTTCGATTTTTACGGGCAACATAAACTCACTGACCACTACAACACCATCAGCTCTGCTGCTGGCATGACAACAACCAAGATGGTGGAGAAGCTGTGTTTCAGCAAATGAAAGCAGCTCAGAGTCGCTGTTTGTCTGTTCTACCGGGAGCACAGAATCAGATTCTATTTTGGCTTAAAAACATTTGTTTGGTGCTTTGTCTAGTGTGGGGCTACATCTTCAACATCAGCTCAAACTCAGCTGAGATTCCAGCTGTGAGGGAAGCTCTTGTACAGTTTCAGCTCCTGAATGAGATGGAGAAACTCTCTGTTCTCCTCTCACTCTAATTTTTAAATGCTGTGTCCACTGACTGTCCACTCTATTATATGTTCCTACCATGTTGTTCCATGGTGGACTATTCTTAGACACTGAGGTGTTTAAAAACTCCAGCAGAACTGCTGTGCCTGATCTACTCACACCAGTGCAACACACATTAACACACCATTACCAAGTCACTGTTACTGCAGTGCTGAGAATGACAGCAATGTGGCCACTTTCTGCTTTCTATGCTGCCCACTGTGCTATAAACACCATTGAGGCTGTTGCTTTGTATATTGGACTTCCAGTGCTTGGGACTGACCCAACACACCAGCCTCTAGTCACACCATGCCAGCCTCGCCACAGAGTCTCCTTGCACCAGCCCCATCTCTGGGCTTTCCCATGCCAGCTCAGGTGTCCTGCCATCCAGTCATCATTGCCAGTAATTACCTGCAGCTGGCTACAGTCTTCCAGCTGGGCTCTGCTGTCCTTCACTTTTCCCGTCTTTGCCATGCTGCTCCTCTTTCACAGTCCTCATGAAGCTCTGTAATCTATGCTGCTTTTTGACACTATGTTTTCAACTCCCCTCTAGTCCACTAAGGGTGATCCCCCTGCTGACACCAGTGTGGCATCAGCATAGAAAAAGAAGGCATAGGAAAATTAGTGCCTATATCACTAGCAGGCCACTAGCAGGCAGGTTACCAATAACCACACAACTCTATCTGATGGTGGACAGTAACATTACCTCAACTACCTCACAGCACCACACAGAACAGCACAAAGCACACATAAACACATTCCCAAATCCACAACAACAAGATAAAATTCTCTCACTGCTGCCGCAGTGGTACCCATGGTGCTCTGCATCCTCCGTTTCGCATGGCCACACCTCCCATGCATCCACAGCCAAATGAGCTGGTTGCTGGACACTACGATAAAATAATGTGTAGTCCTCAGAAGGTATTTGAAAAGCTCTAAGTTTGCAGCATTTCGATGCAGTGCCAAAAAGTTAGCTTGTTTCATTTTGCGACTGTTAGATTTTGTGCTTTTGCACCTGAATCTCATCTCTTCATCACAACAGAGTTGTAAAATCCAACACAGTCACTCACACTCACTCACACACGGGGAGCCTGCAGTGACAGTGAAAGTGTTAAACTTAACACATCGTATCATATTCTTTATTTTCGGCGAGGATGCTTGTTCATGCAGTCTATGTATAGACTGAAAAAATCCAGCATGGACGGATTTCAGAGCTGACCAACAGACTTTTATTATGTCCAAAAAAATGCATGGTGAAAAAAGTGGTGCAGTAAGCGTCCAAGTGCAGATGGCCCTGTGTGTGGTGCTGTCCAGCTGGTCGTACCTGCTCTTCCCTCTCTTTCGCTCTCTCTCTTTCTCTCTCTCTTTCTCTCTCTCTCTCTCTTTCTCTCGCTATCTCTCTACACCTCCAGCTAAAAATAATGCACCTCTGTCACTGTAATACATCACTTTGAGAGAGAGAGAGAGAGAGAGAGAGAGAGAGAGAGAGAGGGAGAGAGAAGATCCAGAAAGACAGAGAAAAGAAGGAAAAAGGTGAGACAAAGGGGAAAAAAGAAAAGAGAAAAAGAAGAAAAAAACTGGAAGGGGGAGAGATGCAGGTTCCAAGAGAGAAAAGTGAGAAAGAGACAGATATGTGTGAATGGAAATAGATCAAAAGAAAAGAGAACAAGCCAATGTAAATAGAAAGAACACAGGGAGAAAGGAAAGAGAAGAAGTGAGAAGAAAGAGATAAAGAAAGACAGAGAAAAACAGATAAAGGGAAGGACAGAGAGAAAGAGAAAGAACAAAAGAAAAGTGGGAAAGAGAGAAACTAAAATACTGAAATGGAGAGACAGTAGAAACATAGAGAGAAAAGAGAGAGAAGAAAGAAAGAAAGAGAGACAGTGGGTAACCCAACTTCTTGACCTCCACCCCACATACCCCACCCTCCATACCCCCACTCCACTAACCACCACCCCACACACCACTCTCCGCTTACCACCACATTCCATACCCCCACCCTCCATACCCCCACTCTACTTACCCCACCCACCATATCCCTACTCTACTAACCTCACCGTCCATACCCGCACTCCACTAAAACCCCCCCATGCCACTCTCCACTTAACACCACATTCCATACCCCCACCCTTCATACCCCCACTCTATTTACCCTGTCCTCCATACTCCCAATCCATTTACCACCGCCCTCCATACCCCCTCTCCACTTACAACCACATTCCATACTCCCACCCTTCATACCCCCACTCTACTTACCCCACCCTCTATACCCCCACTCCACTCACCACCACACTCCATACTCCTACTCTACTTACCCCACCCTCTGTATCCCTACTCTACTTACCTCACCCTCCATATCCCCACTCTACTTACCCTACCTGCCATTTCCCTACTCTACTTACCTCACCCTCCATACAACCACTCCACTAATCACCACCCCCCCCATACCCCTCTCCACTTACCACCACACTCCATACCCCCACTCCACTTACTAGCACAATTCATACTCCCACTCTACTTACCCCACCCTCCATACCCCCACTCCACTTACTAGCACAATCCATACTCCCACTCTACTTACCCCACCTTCCATACCCCCACTCCACTTACCCCACCCTCCATAACCCCACTCTACTTACCTCACCCTCCATACCCCTACTCCACTTACCCTACCCTCCATTTCTTTACTCTACTTACCTCACCCTCCATACCACCACTCCACTAACCACCAACCCCCCATACCCCTCTCCACTTACCACCATACTCCCACTCTATTTACCCCACCCTCAATACTCCCACTCTACTTACCCCACCCTTCATATCCCTACTCTACTTAGCCCACTCTCAAATCCCCCACTCCACTTACTACTACACTGCATACTCCCACTCTACTTATCTCACCCTCCATTCCCCCACTCTACTTACCCCACCCTCCATACCCCCAAACCCTTACCACCACACTACATAATCCCACCTTCCATACTCTCACTCTACTTACCCCACCCTCCATACCCCTACTCTACTTACCCTACCCTCCATTTCCCTACTCTATTTACCTCACCCTCCATACCACCACTCCACTAACCACTACCCCCCCATACCCCTTTCCACTTACCACCACACTCCATACCCCCACTCAACTTACCTCACCCTTCATACCCCCGACTCTACTTACCCCACCCTCCATATCCTTACTCTACTTACCGCACCCTCCATATCCCTACTCTGCTTACCCCACCCTCCATATCCCTACTCTGCTTACCTCACCCTCCATACCCCGCTCTACTTACCCCACCCTCCATACCCCCAATTTACTTACCCCACCCACTATATCCCTACGCTACTTACCTCACCCTCCATACCCCCTCTCCACTAACCACCACCTCCCATACCTCTTCTCCACTTACCACCACATTCCATACCCCCACCCTTCATACCCCCACTCTACTTACCCCTCCCTCCATATCCGTATTCTATTTACCCCACCCTCCTTATTCCTACTCTACATACCTCACCCTCCATACCCCACTCTACTTACCCCACCCTCCATACCCCCACTCTACTTATCTCACCCTCCATACCCCCAATTTACTTACCCCACCCACTATATCCCTACGCTACTTACCTCACCCTCCATACCCCCTCTCCACTAACCACCACCCCCATACCTCTTCTCCACTTACCACCACATTCCAAACCCCCACCCTTCATACCCCCACTCTACTTACCCCTCCCTCCATATCCGTATTCTACTATTTTACCCCACCCTCCCTATTCCTACTTTACATACCTCACCCTCCATACCCCCCTCCACTAACCACCACCCCCCCATCCTCCCACTCTACTTACCCCACCCTCCATATCCCTACTCTACTTACCCCAGCCATCATATCTCCACTTCACTTATCCACCACACTCCATAATCTCACTTTCCATTCTCTCACTCTACTTACCCCACCCTCCATATCCCTAGTCTACTTACCTAACCCTGCATACCCCTACCCCACTTACCACCACACTAGATACCCCCACTGTACTAACTTCACCCTCCGTACCCCCACTCTTCTTACCCCACCCTCAATAGCCTTACTCTACTTACCTCACTTTCCATAGCCCCACTCCACTTAACACCACCCCCATACCCCCACCCTCCATACCATCACTCCACTAACCACCACCCCCCATACCCCTCTCCACTTACCACCACATTCCATGCCCCCACCCCTCATACCCCCACTCTACTTACCCCAACCTCCATATCCCTACTCCACTTATCAAATTCTGCATACCCCCACTTACCGCCACACTCCATACCCCCAACATTACACAACTTATTTGTGTTCTAAAAATTGCAAATATGTTATTGATTTATTAATTACTACGACTACAATTACAGTGATCATAATAGTGATACTGTAGTATTGTGATTCTATTAATTAATATGGTTATTATTTATGTTTGGTCTTTATCTTATTATGTTTTAATTATTGTTGCTCACTGCTACTGTTGTGATGCTTTGGCAATATTGCACCTCAGAGTCTAATAAAGCTGTTCTGAATTCTGAAAAAAAAAAACTGATAAAGCAAGAAAAAGAGACAGAGAGAGAAACGAGAAAGAAGACAAAAAGGAGAGAGAGAGGGAGAGATACAGAGAGAGAAAAGAGGGGGAAAGGAGAGACAGGAAATGAAAAATAGAAAGAAGAGAAAAGAGAGAAAGAAAAAAACAGATAAAGGGAGGGAAAGAGAGACAGATACCACAACAGAAAAGTATAAAAGAGAGAAACTAGAGAATGGAGATAGAAAGAAAAAAGAGAAAACATAAAAGAGAGTATAGAGGGAAAAGAGAAAGAGGAGGAAAGAAGAAAGGTGTAAAGAAAGAGACAGAAAGAGAGAGAAGCAAGACACAAGAAGAAAAGAAGAAGAAGATGATGATGATGATGTTGATGATGATGATGATGGTGAAGGAGAAAATATGTAAGATGGAGAAATAAAGACAAAAGGAGAAAGAGAGAAAAGAGCAGAGAGACAGAGAGAGGGCAGAAGAAGATGTAGAAGAAGATAATAAGAAAATAGATGACATGGAACAAAGAAAAGAAAAAAAGGAGAAAAAGAAAAGGGCAGAGAGAGAGAGAGAGGAGAAAGACAAGGGAAAGAAAGAGAAGTATTAGATGTGTAAATGAATGTGTGAGTGTGATTGTATTAAAGTGTAAAGTCTCAGTTGACTGTGCTCTCTCTCTCTCTCTCTCTCTCTCTCTCTTGCTGAGTCTCTGAGTCAGCGCTTTCACCCTGACAGGATGTGTGTGCGTGTGTGTGCGTGTGTGTGTGTGTGTGTGACTGAAAGCTACAGTTGCAGTTCACTTTAAACGTGGTCAGGTCATTCTAACATCCAGTGCAATACGATATATTTTACTTTCGCTGCAAGCCAGGATATTTCAGTCAAGCGCCCTGAATCAGAGCCTCACTGAGAGCTCAGTTAAAGACACAGTGTTCACATATTCACATATACAATTCTGGACAAAGGTCAGAGACCACCCTCTATTTGCATTAACATTAAGAACTAAATCTAATCTCAGCTGTTTGCATGTTCAATATATCACTCTTTACCTTTATTACAGCTTCCATTTTTTACAGGAGACTCACTTTCAGTTTCTCAAAGAAATCTGCAGACACGCCTCCAAAGTTCTTACTTCATATTTACACTAGCGGATGATCAGTCACTAACAACAGCCCAGGTTCCCGGCACTTCAGTAACACTGACATGGTGGTGGTGTTTGTGTGTTGTGCTGGTACAAGTGGACCAGACACAGCAGTGCTGCTGGAGTTTTTAAAACACCTCGGTGTCGCTGCTGGACTGAAAACCAAAAACATCCAACCAGCAGTGTCCTGTGACCACAAGAGGATGACCCACACAAACTGTATCAGAGCAGATGAGCTATCCTCTCTGACTTTACACCTACAAGGTGGAGCAACAAGGCAGGAGAGTCTAATAGAGTTGACAGTGACTGGACACAGTGTTTAAAAACTCCAGCAGCACTGCTGTGTCTTATCCACTTGCATCAGCACAACACACACTGACCACCTGGGTGTCCTGACCATTGAAAAACAAGAAAGGATGCAGAGAAACAGATGGACTACAGTCTGTAACTGTAGAACTATAAAATGCTTCTACATGGTCTGTGGAGCTGATAACATGGACAGTGAGTGTAGACACAAGGAGGTGGACTGAATGAAGAATGATGCACCTTTGAAGAAGCACCTTTTTAATATGTAGTAATAAAGCCTCATACCTTTGTTTACAAGAGTATTTCCCACTGGAAGTGTGTCATCGTGTCATATAGTATATAACTAATTAAGTGATCATGTATGCTTAGTGCATGCACTTGCGTAGGCCTATTACATATCAAATAAATCAATGCGGATGTCTCAATAGTACATGAATGCTTGTCTACGGCTGAAAGAAATATTACTCCAAAAGCTATTGAGCAGCCAAACCATGCTTTTTTTTTTAAGGTTAGTGTAGCAAACATGTAATGAATGTTTATATCCTATAAACTCCAATGTGCTAACTGCATCCCTAAATCAAGTGGTGAGCCATGCCTATTAGAGCTAGGCCTTAAGTGGAAATCAACAAATGTCAAAACTCTGTCAAAAAATAAAAAAATGATTATCAATAAAATAATAAACAACATATCAGTAAAGTAGCAGGTTTGAAGGATGTGAATACACTGAAGTAAATATCTTACTGATGTAGTATTAATACATTACTTACATTAAGTAGATGTAACCTAATCTTACTCAACCTTACTCAAAACCTAATCCTAACCCTCACACTGGCCCTAATTCTGACCCTAACTTTAACCTTAACCCAAAACCTAATCCTAACACTCATGTTTTTACATGTTACTTACATGTTACTTAGTCCAGAGAGTGTTTGCTTCATTTTAAAAAGACCCCTCAAAATAAAGTGTCACCAAAAAACACTTTTACAAAAATGCTAATTTCTCATAGTGCCTCTATGGGATTTCTCGTAATATGTTAACGGTAAGTTAGCTGTGATTCACATGAACATTTTAAGACATTTTATGTTCTACTTTAAACACAGAGTTTGTAAGAGACATTCCATCCAGTTTTATTCAAAGATTGTAACAACATTTAAGCTTGTATGTATCAGTTTTACGGTAACTCTCAGTAAAGAGTCCAGTCGCCACAGTTTTCCATTGCTAACAATTTACCGAAACCTGACTATGGCTCGTATTCACAGTCAGTGACATATTCAGAACTTCCAGAAGGCCTGGACTAATGTTTATTAAAATTAATCTCACCAAAGCATGATGTGGTTGATTTTCCTGTCACCTCTTAATGTTGTTGCTTTAAGGTGTTCTGTCCAGCTCCTGAAGTCCTAACCAATGGGAGAGCTTACTTAGCTGTGTATACCTTAAAACCAGGGAGAAAGCCGTGTTGATTGGACAATTTTACATTGGGCATTTAAAAAATTTAACCCAAACTTACAGAATTGAAATTATTTTCCGATTTTCAATAATATTGCCCCAGGTCTGGTCAGACAGAAAAGGCTCTCACGCTTTACCTAACTTTAACACTTTGGCATAAATACAATGTGGATAAACATGCTGTACGTTTCTGGTACTACTGCCACCACCAGGTGAAATGAAAAATTGCAAGGTATCTGCTAGTGGGCTACGGGTGATGTGAAGATAAGGGCCAATTAAAATTTTTCCAGGGGCCATATTTGGCAAGGGGGCTGGACTTCGGACTGCCCTCAAACAAGCTCATTCATTACCTTGCATGTATTACTAGTCTATTGCTTCTATGCTTCTATGCATTCAAGTCTCCAAGGCTCTGCATGGCACTTAGCATTTAAAAAAATGTCCAAGATTTTCAGTTACAAGTGGGAATCTCTTTTCTCTACAGTACCTGTGACCTCCAAAGTACTTCAGGGTCCAATTTTAGGTCTGATTTGATTCTCTGTCTATGCTCTGCTTAATTTTTCAAAAACATAACATCCACTTGTTATTCTGATGATACACAGTTATACTGCTGATGGAAACTTGGTGAATCTCAGTGGATTTAGACTGCATTACCAACACGGTGGAGAAAAAGACATTGCTGCCAAACAGAAGTGTCGCTCTTACAGCGCCTCGTTTGTCCCCAACATGTTTCTGCGTCTTAATCAAGTCTGAAAGCACTAAATCCTTGTAAGGATGGCATTGATTTCTGTTTGGCAGAGACTGCCATCATGGGAATAGTGGAGATGAAAAAAACAGTGACAGTGCTGTCTCAAGGTTTACTGTCTGCTTGGAAAACGTTACTTTTACTTTGTGTTGTTTTGTTGTGTTTTGAAAGAGAGAACAGGGGAGTCTGTGTTGGTCTTAGTCCTGCTCACACTGACAGGCAGAAGATGGGAGCCCTCTGAGTGTGTGTGTGTGTGTGAGAGACACAGAAGTGAGAGTGACAGAGACTGAGAGGAAATGAGACTACACACACACACACACACACACACACACACACACACACACACACACACTCACACACACACACACACACACACTCCAGCATGTGACTGTATGACCATGTGCTAGTCACACAATTCTCACCCTGCACGTGCTGTTTTCACTGTTTTTTCAGATTTTCATAAAGTAAGTGAACTGGACTCAACACAGCTACTGTACTATTAATAACATAACTATGAATTATATTATTATATATTAAAATGAAAAAAATATTGGAACACCTACACATTACACCTAAAGGAGCTTTTACCAATCCTATTCTAAATCCACAGGCATTAATATATAGTTGCTCCCTCTTTGCAGCTCTGACAGCTTCCACTCTTCTGGGAAGCTTTCTACAAGATGTTGGAGTTTGTCTTTTTTTTTGCTTGTTCATCCAGAAGAGCATTTGTGAGGTCAGACACTGATGTTGGACAAGGCCTGGCTCACAATCTCTGTTCTCAATCATCCCTAAGGTGTTTGGTGGGGTTGAGGTCAGGGCTCTGTGAGGGCCAATCAAGTTCTTCCACAGCAAACTCAGTCAGCCATGCCTTTATGGACCTTGCTTTGTGCACTCAGTCACAGTCATGCTGGAACAGAAAAGGTCTTCTCCAAACTGTTCCCACAAAGTTGGAAGTATACAATTGTCCAAAATTTTTTGGTCTGCTGAAACATTGAGATTCACCTTTCCTGGAACTAAGAGGCCTAAATTAACCCCTGAAAACACCCCCATTGCATTATCCCTCCTCCACCAAACTTTACAGTTGGCACAGTGCAGTCAGCCAGGTAATGTTCTCCTGGCATTTGCCAAACCCAGACTCATCAATCAGTGTGCCAGATAAAGAAGCATGATTCATCACTCCACAGAATACATTTACACTGCTCCAGAGTCCAGTGGTGGCAATTAGAACTCTTTATTGAGTGATTCAACAGAGGATAGGCACTATACACTACAGCACTCAGCAGCCCCACTCTATTTGTGTGGTCTACCGTTTTGTGGCTGAGCTGTTGTTACTTCTAGATGCTTCCATTTCACAGCAATAGCACCAGCAGGTTTCAGGGCAGATCAAGCAGGACAGAAATTTCACAAACTCACTGAGGTGGCATCCTATGACAGTGCCACATTTAAAGTCACTAAGCTCTTGAGTGTGACCCAGTCTACTGCCAGCGTTTGCCTATCGACACTGCAAGGCTATGAGCTTAATTTTATCCATCTGTTAGCAATGGGTGTGGTTGAAACCTCAATAATTAGGAGGGGTGTCCCAATACTTTTGTCTATATTGTATAGATGGATAGTTTACGGTGATGCAATTTGAAGCGATTAATATTCATCAGTAAAGACCAGCAATGGTGCAGATCTACAAGCCTAAGCCCCACCCCTCATCCCCTTACACTACATGCTGCCCCCTGCAGTGCAGGAGCACACAGAGAGGATGATATTGGAACAGGTGTGAAAATAAGCACAATGCATCAATGTTTATGTGTCACATCAATGGCAATAATCATTTACTATTTGATCTATGCATCAATACAGACAGAAGGATGGTTACATTTCTAATAGACAGATGGACAGACAGACAGAGGGGCGAATGGATGGATGGGCTGGTGAGTGGATGGATGGATGAGGGGGTGGGCTTGGGGCTAACAAATGGATGGGCAGAAGAAAAGATTATTTGTCTATAAAGCACTTTGAGCTGCCATCAGTATGAAAAAAATTCTATAAATAAAGTTACACAGTGAACATATTTCCCGAATAAATGGGCATCACAGGTGGCAATAAATCTGCTTAAACCCAGCACCCTTATGAGATGATGAATATGATGAATTAAAATCTGAGTTCCCATAATTCTCTGCCCTGATATCTCAACTTATTTCACAGTGGACATTTAAAAACATCAGAATAGATGATCTCCAACTTTACTTACACTCAACATATTAAAAACACAGAGCATCTCACTTCCACACTAATTAGAACATGATATCATTTAATCAGTGCAATATAAAATTGTTGTCCATTGAAAACCATGTATCTCCATTTTTGTTGGTTTTTAGTTTTCTACATCATTTCGACACACCAGGTGTCCATAAGATCTCGTTATATTGACTTACATTAAAAGGTAAAAATGTTTTGTCTTCTCCTGTAAAGCTAATATTTTGGAGATACTTATTTTTCATTGGACAGTGATGATATCCTCTTCCTAATTTTCACCTTTGACCTCTACATTTACATTTACAGCATTTAGCAGCCACTCTTATCCAGAGTGACTTACAAGAAGTGCTTTGTCTATCTAGAGAAAGTATCATTGCTAGTTACCAATAGTTTAGAGAGAAAGACCTGAGCTCAGATAAGGCTAGAAACGAAAAGTCACTGTAGACATCCAGAGAAAAGGAACAGAGTTGAACACAGAACAGTGCAATACAGCACAGTGCATAAGGGCAGTGCAATACATTACAATCAATACTTAATTCAATGCTCATTTAAGTGCTGCATGAAGAGATGTGTCTTCAATCTGCATTTGAAGACAGAGAGAGACTCTACTGTACGGACAGTCAGTGGGAGTTCGTTCCACCACCTGGGTGCCAGTACAGGGAACATTCTCGACGCTTGTCTTCCGTGCACCTCAAAGGGCTCGTGGTACAGTTTGAGTTTTCACCATTGGCATCAAGTAGGAAGGGGCTGCTCCATTTTTGGCTTTGTAGTCCAGCATTAGGTTTTTAAATACAGGAAGCCAGTGAAGTGAACGCAGCAGTGAGGTGACGTGGCTGAACTTGGGCAGATTGAAGATGAGCCGTGCTGCCGCATTCTGGATGAGTGCAGAGGCTTGATGGCCTGCATGGGAAGACCAGCCAAGAGCGGTCTTGCACTAGCACCTGGGCAGCCTCTCGGGTGAGAACTGTGTTATACCCTGGCTGCTGTTTGTAAGGCTAATTGTCTAAAGCTCATGTTCTGTTACCTAACAGTCTGTAAAGCTGTGCTCAGGAGCTAAACCAGTAAAGCGCTTTGACACAAATAGTGTGTAAATCATAATCTAATGCACGTCCCATTCATACAGACCATTGAGGCCTGCTGTTCACTGTGCACCAACAAAACAGGACATCATACACTCTGCATGGTTTAACACTCACATTGGCACAGAAAACACACTTAATGTTGTTTAAGCAGTGTATAAATATGAATATGAGTCCTGAAAATTACACATAAACCCATTTGACCAGTAATTCATGCAATAATTTGTTTTGGGTTTTATGAAGGTCAAAAGAAATTTAGAAATATGATAATGTTATTAGAAACCAAAAATATACTTCTTATATAATTCTATGTACACAATAATAATACAAATAACAAGAATTATTATTATTATTATTATTATTATTATTATTATTACTAATAATAATAATAAATAACAATAATAATAATAATAAGAAACATGTGCTACTTAACATGTTTTGACTTGATGCAGTGTTTCAGAAGTACAAAAGTAATAAACAAGCCATGAGATATTATATTATTTAGTGCAACAATCCTTAGCTTTCTGTTATCATATCTATTAATTTCTATTATTGCTATTGCTTATTTCTTTATTTTGTATTCCCACATACAGGATTAGGGTCTCTAGGACCCCAAAATAACAAGGAAATGAAGGTAACAGAACATGAGGGTTAAGCAGGGCATCAGTAACACTGAGCCAATGATAAAACGTGTCTAAATGCACGGGGTCTTTTTATCCAATGGTATGAGTCCATGGCCGGTGCATGTGCTGCTGCAGCCAATAGGAAGGAAGCACCACTGGGACATGGGGCAGCCGGACCAATCAGGTGCAGGCATTCCTCGGCTGCTGAGAGGTTAATGAGCAAAGCTGCTGGCTTCCTGCCAACTACGGCTTCTCTTCTTCCACAATGAGACTGAGCTGTATCACGACAGGTCTAATTATATACTGTACCCAGAGAGAGAGAGAGAGAGAGAGAGAGGGGGGGGGGGAAAGAAAGACAGAGATATAGGAGGGGTCACAGAGGGCGAGAAAAGCTGAAGAGAGAGAGAAAAAGAGAGAAAGTGTGTGAGAGAGAGAGAGGGAGAGAGAGAGAGAGAGAGAGAGAGAATCTGAAAGGGAGAAAGTGTCTATGATTAACAGCAGAGGGTGACCGAGCTTTCAGGCTGGAGAGGTGAGAGAGAGAGACAGAGAGAGTAGAACAAATAGAGAAATGCTGTCAGTGAGTAGGACAGGGGAATGAGAGTAGATAGAACGAGGGAGAGAGAAGTGTCTATGATCAACAGCAGAGGGTGACCAAGCTTTCATGCTTGAGAGGTGAGAAAGATAGAGAGACAGAGAGAGAGAGAGAGAGAGAGAGAGAGAGAGTGAGTAAAACAGAGAGAAATGCTGTCAGTGAATAAGCAGGGGAAGGAGAGTAGGTAGAGCGAGAGATAGAGAAAGAGAGAGAGCAAGAGAGTGAGAGAGAATGCAACTGCACACATTCTGACTTGGATGTTTCTATCAGCTTTATCACTGCTGGACGCTCCAATGGTCACTCAGAGTGTTACTGACTACAACAACGCACAAAGAGAGGTAGGACACCAAGTGTGTGTGTGTGTGTGTGTGTGTGTGTGTGTGTGTGTGTGTGTGTGTGTGTGTGTGTGTGTCCGAAACTATAAAAGCATGTGTACACTCCCGCAGGCAGTGTGTGTGTGTGTGTGTGTGTGTGTGTGTGTGCATGTGGGTTACTGGGAGAGTGTGTGTGTGTGTGTGTGTGTGTGTGTGTGTGTGTGTGTGTGTGTGTGTGTGTGTGTGTGAGTGTGTACAGAAGTGTGTACAGGAGGGATCAGAATTAGAAGAAAGGCTGAAATAGAAGAGTGAGACAGAGAAAGAGAGAGAGAGAGAGGCCTTGACCCTTATGTATCATAACATAAGTTTCCAGCTTTTGCTTTATGACTTTATGACTACTAACATTATAATTTGTTGTTATGAACTATTGAATCTTAGTCTACTACAGTCTGATTAGAAAGGTGTTGTATTGCTGTCACCTACAGTTTAGTTTTCATCGCTTCAAATTCTGCTTTGTAAAGGCAGTAAACTTCATACTGTGACATTCTGATCTATGAAATCTCATGCAGTCTCAATAAAACAGCTCCTCTATAAATAAAAACATGCTTACTAATAAGGATGCATTACATTGTATTGCTTTGACATGTTATATATTTCATATATACACTCAGCAAATAAAATATCAAGGTAAGGTAAGGTCATATATTTAGCACCTTTCATACAATGAGAAAATACAAGATAAGATCATTTTTATAATAATTATAAGATAATTCTTATTGAAATTTAAAAAGGTTGTGATGATGAGAGAATAGAAATACATTAGAAACAAACAATAAACTCAAAAGAGAAGAAATTAAACAATAAAATAAAAATCGAATGAAAATGTAATGAGGATAATAGAGTGGTGATAGGGGACAGCAGTGCAGTAGAGCTAACAGTGTTTAAACTGTGCTGAAAGCTGCTTAAACAGGACCGTTTTCAGGCTGATTTAAAAGTGTCCAGTGTCAGGGCTCTTCTAATGCTCTCTGTCCACTGGTTCCAGTTAAGAGCAGCACAGTAGCTGAACACTGCTTCTCCATGTTTAGTCTTTACCTTCGGCAGGACTAACTGACTAGTTCCTAATGACCTGAGATTCTGCTCCGCTCATGCCGCTGCACCATTGACATTTATAGAGCAGTAGCAGCACCTTAAAGTCCATTCTGGAACAGCCTGGTCACCAGTGTAAGGATTTAAGAATGGCCAGGGCGTGGGGGACTCTGGCAGCTGCATTCTAAATCAGCTGTTTGATTGTCCAGTAGGGACACCATTACAGTGATCAATCCTGTTAGAAATAGGCATGAATGAGATAGAGACCTTGCTTTATCATATATTTTTTTTCAAGTAATTCAGTCTCATACCTCATTAAATATACATGTATGTATAAATATGGATTACATTTTATTGCTTTCACATTTCACATTTTATATAACATAAAACATGTTCGATGTCAGATTATCTCTAGTGTAATTAGTTATTAGTTAAGAGTTATATTGGTATTACACCCTTCTATGACCATCCTTAAAAATATCTGCATTAGTGTATTTTGGGTTTTTTGCTTTAGATGTGCTTCATAAGGACTGTAAACATGTTGTATAGCATTACGCATCTACTCTAATCTGTGAAATCTCATACACTATAAATAAAACTGTCATATTGCTACACATGATGTCTGCAAAAGAGCAAGTGTTTATTTATTTATTTTTATTTATTCTTTTTTTTTCTTGAGTACCATCAACAACATAATTTTACAGATTTTTAGATTTTTACATTCTCTCCAGTCCAATTTGACCAAAGTTCTATGAGTAAGCACGCTTATAGGCATATAAGTATGGTTATGGTTCAAATTGTGCTTGATAAGGACAATATGCATCGTATGTTGACATTATCATCTTTTCCAGTCTCCTGTAGTCCAAGGTAAACTGGGTTATATAAACCTCTATATGAGTAAACATGCTGATTCATTTTGAGGTTTTATTGCTTCTAAATAATGTTTCCATAGATATCGGGGTGTTTTTAACTAGTTTGTAGTCCAGAGTTATTTTGCTGTTGCATCTCTTTACAAATAAACTGTTAATTACTAATTCGCCTGTCTATGAATGAACATCCACATGATTCATACGTTTATTTTAGGTTTTATTGCTTTAAAACAGGGCACCATCGATGTTTTCATTTTTGAAATGATTAAATTCTCTGTGCTTGTGCAATTGGTTAATATTGCTGATACATTGCTGAGTGAACTTGTCTTAAATTATATTGCATTGAATTTAGCTTTTCAAGGTCATTATCAGCTAATGTATCTCTATAGGTTCATCTACTCCGGTTGAAACAGGTTTATATTATTGTTACACCTGTCTGTAATCACAGATGCTGATTCATTGGTACAGATGTGCTTTTAGTACAGTAAGTCGTTTTATTTCTTTAAAATGTCCTTTTAGGAGAAGTTCTGAGATTAGCTTTATTCCTCTTGCACCGTTCTATGAATAAACATGCCTATCTGTAAGTATCTGTAAGTAGTTTTGCTTAAATGTTGCTTTATCAGGACTAAAGTCTTCATTGTTTGGCATTTTAAGTTATTTTAATATCTGGAATCTCATATAAACCAATATACAGTATTCCATGTTATATTGCTGTCTATAATTAAACCTGTTGATTTATAAGTATGTCTTAGGGTATTTGTTTTAATTTTGCTTCATAAAGACTCTTAATTGTATAGAGAATCTTTCTAGTCTGATTACAACTGAATTTCACATGTCGATGAATAAACGCATATTCATAAAGATGCTTTAAGGTTGTGCCGTGTGCTACTGTACAATGTCATCATCCGTTTTTCTTAGTTTTACATGTGAGCTGCATATTTGTGCCTAATGACCAGACTGCATTAAATCCTATCACACAGCTGCACTGCATTTCATTTCATTTCGTCCACCAATTTTTCTAAATTTATGCATAATAAAATGTCTAATATGTAAATGGCTTCATTCAGAGTGGTTTGGTGTGAAATTCTCTGTTTGAGAGAAATATTCCCGATTCAGAATTGTTCACAGTGGTGGTGATAGGAACCAGATGTCCACCTCTAAAAGCTCGCTCACAGAAACTTATTACATTGATTACAATGTACATGTACAATGATTATTACAATGATTATGAATTCACTGCCTGATGACTGAGACATTGTTTTCAGGTGGTTTTGAAAAATATTTGGCCTTAAAATCCATTCTGGGTGGAGGGATACATAATATGCAGGGTGTTTGAGGCAAAGAATTTTGGCAAACATTATTAACGACTTTCCACTATTTTCCCATCATCAAGATTCCATAAAAACTCAGAGGACACGTGTAGGTTCACTGGTCGTTTTGGATAGTTAATAAAATGTCTGTATTTGTGCTGCAGTCATGGTGACCTCTGGTTCCTATCATCACCACTGTAAAGAAATCTGAACCATTTCACACCAAACCACTCTGAATCACTGTTTACATCTCAGATACTCAGTTATACAGCAATTTTGAAAATTGATGGAATTCCTTTAAGTTTAACTTTGCAGTGATGTGTTGTGAGTTTTACGGAGTTGGATGATATCTCTGTTGTAAATGCCCTGGTGACTGTAGATCTGTGATCTTGAACGTCTGCACTTATTCTATAGTTTGTGTTGGTTTCCTCATGTGGCTAACGTAGCTAACAAGTAATGTAACCTTATAACCCACTAATTAGCCTGGTGCTAACTGCATACTGAATCATCTTAAACTATGTGCAGGTGTTCAGTATCTCTAACAGACTTGATTATGTGGTTTCTCACACTGTTTGATACATTGTAATAAAGATGGACTAAAGCACATTAGCATACACTGTAAAAAACTGGCTCGTTAGATCAACCCCAAAAAATGACTTCATGTAGTAACAAACAATAGTTGTATTCAATGCATTAAAACTCACTGAAATTTTATTCAACTGATTTAAATAACTGTTAATTTTGAGTATATATTGAGGTTAAATTAAACACAGTGTAAAGCTGAAAACGCTAGCAAAAGCATGTTAAAGCCAGAATTTTGTTCATTAGCTAGTGTAATGCTAATAAGTAGTGTTAAACTTTTTTTTAGGTAGTGTTAAACTTATTTTATATGAAACCATTATTTCATACTTTTCACATTATCCCAGATAGCAAGCATATATCAGTGTCAGCTGGCTTGATAAGGTGGCACCATGCTGATCCAGCTTACAATCCTATATTTAAGCTCTAAGCTTTTTAATCTTAAAGACATGAATAGACTTTTATTTTGGAAAATAAAGTATGATAAATATTACAGAGAAAAAAAAAAAAATATATATATATATATATATATATATATATATATAATATCATATAAATATTGTTGAAAATGTTGCTCACACTGTACTAAATTAAAATGATTTACTAAAGTAATTTACAAAGAATATTGAAGGAAAGAATGTGAATTTAAGTCAATTGAACTGTGAGTGGAAAATGAGTGATGCTGTCACACACTCTGCTTTACCACCAGTGGGCTGCCTGGAAAATGCTGACCAAAAGCCAATGTGTCACCTGCTTAGCTGTCAGTGGGCTACTATCCTTGCAGATATGAAGGAATTATTATTATTATTATTATTATTATTATTATTATTATTATTATTATTATTACTTTTTCCTTATTGATATGATGCAAAATGAATAAAGTCCATATTGACTGTATCACACTTGCACATGACATTTGGGGGCCCTTAGCAAAATCCTGCTTGGGGGTCCTAACCCACTACAGTGAAAGTTTGTATGCTGAATGTCTGTATGTTGTTTCAGTGGTGACAATTTTAGCTCATTTTGAGCATAAAGGCAGCCCATGCATCACTAGCACACACAGCTGTATTCACATAAAATCATATCTTTTATTAGAACACTAAAAAGTAGAAAATATGTTTTTGTTAGTATTTAGCTTATTACTTTTTCTATTATTGTCTCAGGTTTGAATCGATCGGAACAAAATCATAGCACATATCAGAGCTCTAAATAGGTCTGAACACCACCACCACAGTAGTTTAGTCATAATTCAGTATAACAGTCTATGCAGGGTTTATGATGTTCTGTGCAAATCGATCTTTACTATATTAAAGCATCAGCACCAATGAAAGAGTGACATCACTGAATGACGTTTAGTTTATTTTTGCAATAAACATCATTTTGTGTGTGTAGGTTTTAAGAGCAATGTGTGTGTCTGTGTATATGTGTGTGTGTGTGTGTGTGTGTGTGTGTGTGTGTGTGTGTGTGTTTGCAGGTGCACATTTATAAATATTCATAGTCTCTCTCTCTCTCTCTCTCTCTCTCTCTCTCTCCCTCTCTCTCTCTCTCTCTCTCTCTCTCTCTCTCTCCCTCTCTCTCTGTCACGCACACAGAAACAGCATTACTGAAGTGAGGATTCACTCTCTCAGAACTACTGCTGCACTCCCCCCAGAGAGAGAGGGAGGGGGGTGGAAAAAGAGGAAGAAGGAAAAAAAAGAGAAAAAAGAGAAAGCGTGAAAAAGAGAGATGAGTGAGAAATGAAGAAGATGAGAAAGAAAAAAGAGAGAAAGGCAAAGATGAAGAAGAGGGAAGGGGATAAAAGAGAGGGAGAAAAGATTAGAAAGAGGGAAAGCAGAGATTGAGGAAAAGAGACAAAAGGGAAAAAGGAAGAGCATGAGAGAGAGGTAGAGGGGGAGTAGAGGGAGAGAGGGAAGGAGAGAAGAAAGAGAAAGATAGGGATAGAGGAAGAGTAAAAAGAGAAAGGAAGAGTGAGAGAGTGTGTGAGAGAATGAGAGAGAAAGAAGATGCATAGATATACAGAGAGAGAGAAACAGAGAGGGAGGTTTTCTCTAAGTAAGCTGTCTCTGATTCCCTGGCGGCTCCTGCCTCTTTAAGAGGTCTATTTTTACAGAGCAGAACCCGCTCACGCGCGCGTGCGCTCCGTCAGGGTGTTATGTGTGGAGGAGAGTCTGTGGGTGTGCAGCTTGAGTAGATGCTGCTGGAATGATGGTGGAAGCTGAGAGGGGAGAGAAACTGATGCTTCTGAGAGAAACGCACACACATTAATCACACTGTTACTGAGCTCTCAGTCAATTCCAACATGGTCAATTCACATATCAGTGATTCAGTGCTGTGCATTGTTTCAGAATCAGGATCAAGAATCAGAATCCGTAAGCCTCTCAGATTCAGTGTCAGACTCAGAGCAAAAATCTGAATTAGTTTCAAACACAGAGTAAAAATCTCAATCAGTGTCAGAATAAGAGTGAAATCTGCATCAATAACAGGGTAAAAATCTGAATCTGTGTCAGAATCAGAGGAAAGTCTGAATCAGTACAAGACTCAGTAAAAAAAAATGAATCAGTACCAGAATAAAAGTGTAATGTGAATCAATATCAAAGTAAAAATCTGAATCAGCACCAGACTCAGTAATAATCTGAATCAGTATCGTATCAGAGTCACAATAAAAACCTGAATCAATATCAGACTCAGTAAAAAATATTATTATCAGTACCATAATCAATGAATCAATATCAGACACAGAATAAAAACCTACTCAATATTAGCCTCCATAAAAATCTGAATCAGTATCAAATTCAGAGTAAACTCTGAATCAGTATCAGAGTAAAATAGAAACAGCATTAGACCCAGAGTAAAATCTGAATCAGTATCAAAATAAAATCAGAATCAGTGTCAGACTCAGAGTAAGAATCAGAATCAGTCAGAATCAATGTAGAATCAATAATCAGATATCAGTATCAGATTCAGAAGCAGTCAGGAATCAGAATGGGTATCAGGCTCAGAATCAGTCAGAAATCAACAGCAGTATCAGAATCAGAGTTCGTACCAGAATCATTTATAGTAACAGTTCCAGAATGTGAATCCGAATCTGAATCAGTATCAGTATTGGTGTCAGTATCAGTGTCAGAATCTGAATCAGAGTCAGAATCAGTATATGTCTTAATCAGAATCAGTATTATTGTCAGTATTTGTGTCAGAATCAAAATCAGAATACAAATCAGTATCAGTGTTGACATCAATATTAGATTCAGCATCAGTATCAGAATCATTATCAATGTCATTATCAGTATCAAGATCAGAGGAATGATGAACAAGCAGTTTGATGGTGAATAATAATAATAATAATAATCAATATAAATAACAGAATCTGAATTTTATCAGTCAAGAACATCACTTACAAGGAATTTATCTTAGCAGCAGCCCACACAAACACATGCACACAAACACAGACATGAACAGATACTGAATCACAGTAAGAAAACATATTATTCACAGTAAGACCGAAAAAGAGGAATAGTAACACAATAAAAGTATAATAACTACAACAAAATGAAATGCCGCTTTATTAATCCTAAAGAATTCAGATTTACACAATGTGATGTTGAAAGAGAGAAGGAGAGCTACAGAGAGAGAAAGAGGAAAAAAGAAAAAGTGAGAGAGGAATAGTGACACAATTAAAGTATAATAACGAAAAAAATGCCGCTTTATTAATCCTAAAGAATTCAGATTTACACAATGTGATGTTGCTCTCTTCCACCTCTCATGAGCACGTCAGGGTCTCTGTGGTCTATACATGCTCTCTGTATGTTCAGCGTTCATGGTTAAAATATGAGTTACGCAATTCTCCTTATTGCATAATGCATAGGCTGTAATTACCTCTCTCTTTCTCTCTCTCTCTCTCTCTTTCACATGCTTCTCCACCTCCCACTTTCACTCTCTCCATTTCCATCCATCACTTTCTCCTCATTCTCTCCCTCCATCATCTTCTCCTCCCCTCTCTCTCTCTCCCCCTCTCCCCTCTCTTTCTACTCCTCTCTCGCGCACCCACTGAACAATGATACAGTGATTAGAAAAGGATTGAATTAACAGAACATGGAGGAGAGGGAAAAACAAGAAGAAGAGAGAAAACAGAGGAAGAAAGAAGATTAGGAGGAATAAGAGAGACAGAGAGAATAAGAGAAACAGAGAGCGGAAGACAGGAAAAGAAAGGGAAAAGTCAGAAAGCGAGAGAGAAGAGAGAGAAAGTACAGAAGATGACGGAGAGAGATGCAGAGAACAGAAGAGCTACAAAAAGAGAAAGAGGAAGAGAAAGAAAGAGAAAGTCACAAAGAGAGAGAAGTGATAAAGGGAGTGAGAGAGAAGAGAAAGAACAGAGGGTGAGTCCTAGAGAAATGAGAAAGTCATAGAGAAAAGAAAAGCTGAAGAGGAAAGAGGGAAAGAAAGAAAGAAAGAAAGAAAGAAAGAAAGAAAGAAAGAAAGAAAGAAAGAAAGAAAGAAAGAAAATGTTAGAAAAAGAGAGAAAGAACAGGATGAACAGAGAGAAATGAAAGATACACAAAGAGAATGAGAGCTACAGAGAGACAAAAAGGAAAAAAGAAAGAAAGTGAGAGAGAAGTGAGAGAGGAAGAACAGGATGGACAGTGAGAGAGAGAGAGGAATAAGAGAGACAGGAATGAGACAGACATAGAGAGAAGGAGAGGTACAGAGAGAGAAAGAGGAAAAAAGAAAGTGAGAAAGAAGTCAGAGAGGAAGAACATGAACAGTGAGAGAGAGAGAGGAATGAGAGAGACACATAGAGAGAAGGACAGCTACAGAGAGAGAAAGAGGAAAAAAGAAAGAAAGTGAGAGTGAAGTGAGAGAGGAAGAACAGCGTATACAGCGAGAGAGAGAGAGAGAGAGAGAGAGAGAGAGAAAGAGAGAGAGAGGAATGAGAGAGACACAGAGAGAAGAAGAGCTACAGAGAGAGAAAGAAGAAAAAAAGAAAGCGAGAAAGAAGTGAGAGAGGAAGAACAGGATGGACAGTGAGAGAGAGAGAGAGGAATGAGAGAGACACATAGAGAGAAGAAAAGCTACAGAGAGAGAAAGAGGAAAAAAGAAAGAAAGTGAGAGAGAAGTGAGAGCGGAAGAATAGGATGTACAGCGAGAGAGAGAGAGAGAGAGAGAGAGAGAGAGAGAGAGAGAGAGAAAGAGAGAGAGAGGAATGAGAGAGACACATAGAGAGAAGAAAAGCTACAGAGAGAGAAAGAGGAAAAAAGAAAGAACATGAGAGAGAAGTGAGAGCGGAAGAATAGGGTGTACAGCGAGAGAGAGAGAGAGAGAGAGAGACACATAGAGAGAAGAAGAGCTACAGGGAGAGAAAGAGGAAAAGGAAGAAACAGAGAAAGTGGGAGAGGAGAGGTAGTGAAAAAGATAGACAGAGGAAAAAGAAAGTGGAATAGAAATAGAAATGAGTGAGAAAAGGAGCCACAGAGAAGAAAAGGGGGAAAGTAAGTAAGAGAGAGAGAGGGAGAAGAGGGAGAGGGAGAGATGAAACAGGATGAAGATCCCCACACTCAAAAATGCTGTTTTTAATTCATTACCTCCTCTTGGATGGCGTAATATGGTTATATAGATTATTATATCTGACAAATGTAGCAGTTTACATCACAAATGACCATAAACCTATTAGAGCCCAATATCCTAACCCATCTGTAACAGTGAATGTTGCATTGAATGTTACAGCCTGTAGTTACATTGTTGTTACTGTGTTGTTAATGTGTAACTACACAGTTATTAGAGGTCATGTAAAGTGAGACCAATTTTTTGCAAGTGCTGAGACTTAGAGATACCATTTTTATTAGTTTCTTTGGCATAAGAAGGACACTGAATTTTCCCCTGATTTTCTGATGAACTTCCTCCTCATCCTCCATAAATCCAAGTCCATAAAACTCTGCTAGGTATATTATAGTTATTTGCCAATTTCAAGAGTTTATATTTTGTATTGTGCATTTAAGCTAATATCAATCAAACTAGAGTTGAGTTGTTTTGATGAAGTAAACTTTTTTTATTTACATTTTGTTTTTTGCCAATCGCAAATAACTCCAATGGTCCTTTCATTTGTCAGAGTTGAACAGAGTCATTTAATGGATAAAATGGATAAAGTTTTTAAACATAAGAAATTGTTTTTTATATTAATTAAACAGTGAACCCAATTTTTGAAAGGTAGTCTGTGTACTTTATTTTATTGTCTATTTAGTTTAAGAATATTTATGTGTTTTACTTTTTAACTGGTTAGCAATCACACCAGATGCATGCTGTGCTCAAGTCCATCTTAACCGTGCCTGAGCCCGACTCACCCGACTTCAAGTAGGCCAATGATATGGAATGATCACACTAGTCAAACAAACTGGACTTTGGGGGTCAAACATGCTTGGCCACAGATGCTGAGTAGGACTGAATATAATTTACATGAGCTCTTTTCAGACAAAAAAAATGGCATTAATATTTACTTAAAATGTTTAATTACAGGCATATCATCCAGTAATTACAGGGACTTCAGTGTAAACTGGTTGAGCTATGCTTAGACGATAAAAGTGTGAAAATGTGACTGATTTATCTACATAATGGTCAGCAGTTAAATTTAGAAAAGCTAACTAGTTAGATATCTGATCTTAGTGTGGTCCTGTAGCGTTATTTAGCATTAGACATCATGGCGCTAGACATCATATTAAATTTTATCTTACGTTACAGCTGGTATAACTGTCTTTTAATTTTTGCCATGAGTTTTGTCTTCCAAAATGTTTTCAGCTTCAGCAATAGAATAAAAGCAGCTCCAGATGATCAAATGATCAGAGTTAGACCATTTACGCTCCTCCCTCACACCTTTCATCATTTCTTAGTTGGGCCAATTTACTAGCGCTGACGCATTCACTGCAGGTTTGTTGTAAGATGATCTATCGTATTTTTAAAATCCATTTATGATGGTTGGATACAGTACATAATATGCAAAGTGCTGTGAAGCGTAGCCCCCAAAGACAACTTCTTTTTCAGATCTTTCACTATTTTCTCCATCATCAACATTCCATATAAGTCAGAAGGTGGTTTTGGGGGAAAAACAAAATATCTATATTTGTGTTGTAGTCATGGTGACCCCTGTCACCACCACTGTAAAGATATCATTTCACACCAATCCAGTCTGAATGATTCTGTTCACATCTCACACGCTTCTTTAAGCAGGAATCAGTGGAATTCCCCTTTAATCCAATCTCATACTCACCTGTGTGTGTGTGTGTGTGTGTGTGTGTGTGTGTGTGTGTGTGTGTGTGTGTGTGTGTGTGTGTGTGTGTGTGTGTGTGTGTGTGAGGAGGTAACCAGACTGTGTGAACAGAGCTATTAATATACAAGGTGACAGTACTGTGTGTGCGTGAGGAGTCAGCAGTTCCTCCAGATGAACATGGCACATACACACATACACACACACACACATTTGTACTGCTACACACCTGCTGTGTACCAGTGCCTCCTTCTCAAAGACACAGCTGTGCAGATTCAGCATCTAACTCACACTGACTGTTTCTCTTATTAAAGTGATACTTTAGCCAAAAATCAAATGTACACCTACATATAGAGGCGGTTATTCATTCATCACAATGAGAAACTATAGAACAGACTCAGCCTATATCACAATATCTACATTTAGGGCAAGCTACTCCTTTCTAACACACACACACACACACACACACACACACACACACACACACACACATATATATATATATATATATATATATGTGTGTGTGTGTATGTGTGTGTGTGTGTGTGTGTGTGTGTGTGTGTGTGTGTGTATATATGTGTGTGTGTGCATGTGCGTGCGTGTGTGTGTTGTATGTGTGTAAAAGGTCACACTGTTAAAGGGCAATTTTTCTAATTTCATGCATAATACAAACCACCAACAGACAACAGAGAAGGGTTGATCATCCAAGACAAAGAATTCCATTATAGTTCATTATTCTTCCCTTTTTTTTTTGCCTGTTTGTGACTTTTCATAATTTCATGAACATGAGTGTATAGATGGTGTTGGTGTGCTCGCGGGGACTTTTCTTTGTTCTGCATACTGAGCGGGATGTTGGTGTTTTCAGGTGTTATCAAGCCTGTAGTGGGAAAGATCTTGAGTGTTTAATCTCCCCTCTGATTCTCCACATGAACAGAGATAATAACTACTTGTTTACTGTTCCTCACAGAGACTGTGAAACAGTTCTATGCAGCTGATGCTTTAATGTTGATCTGCTGCTCAAGTTGTTTGAATGTGTCTGTGCCGATTGGCAGTGGATAGCAAACAGTGTTTTTAATCCGTTTCTGATTTATAATAAGCCATAGATTTTTAGAATTTGTCAAAGGTGTAATCAGTCTTTCAGTTTTTCAGCTATTTTCTTTTTTGCCTGAACAGTTATTGGGTGGGTACTGTGTTTGAGCATTTGGGAATGGGGTCAGTACAGTGTTGGATAATGCAGATATGGGTTGTGTAGTGTTGGGCAATGCAAGTATGGGATGTGTACAGAGGTGGGCAATAGAGGTATGGGGTGGGTACAGAGTTGGTAAAGCAGGTATGGGGTACAGTGTTGGGTAATGCAGTTATGCAGAGAGTATATATATATATATATATATATGCAAATTAATAGTGTACATATAAAACATATTTACTTCAAAAAATACTTTGAATAAAGATTTGATTGAAACTAATGTATTTATTTTTTCATATATTTATTCACTTATCTATTAAATAGATAAGTATAATTCATAATTGTTAATTATAATGTTCATTTTTTGACAAACAATACTTGATAGTAAAAAAATCTCTTTAATAAAGTGAGTGTAATTGCAGATATTTTATTACCATTTCTCTCTGTCTCTCTCTTTCTCTCTCTCATGCACTCTATGTCTTGCTTTCTTTCTCCCTTTTTTCTCTCCCTTTCTCTCTTTGTACTCTTTCTTTTCCCTCTCATTCCCATTCCCTCTCTACCCTCTCTCTCTCTCTCTCTACCCTCTCTCTCTCTCTCTCTCTCTCTCTCTCTCTCTCTCTCTCTCTCTCTCTCTCTCTCTCTCTACTCTCTCTCTCTCTCTCTCTCTCTCTCTCTGTATGAGAATCCACCCACTGTGCTGAATGCTAATCGTGGGCTCTGAAACTCATTACACTTTAAATGAAACTTAAGCCTCGAAATGTCACTAAAATAATACAAACCTACAGAGTCTTTTTAAGTAGTCACTGTTGATCTGCGTATCACTGACTGACTGCACTATAAAAACAATGGCCTGTAAAATCTCCCTAAAAAAATGACTTCATGAGGTAACAAGTAAAAGAACTAGTTTTATTCTAACAAAATAAATTACTTTGATTCTTTCAATCAAAGTATTTTTTGAAGTTAGATAAAACTAGTTCAGTTGTTTGTTGCAACATTAAGTCATTTAGCCAAGTTGATGATCTGATGAGCCACTTTTTACAGTGTAGCATAATTTATTCAATATCCGCTTTGAATTATTCAGTAACTGTGATGAATTAGTCATAACTAGTATCATTTAATTATTATTTTATTATTAAAAATGAGAACGAGAAAAAAAACTAGTAAAAATGATTCCGTTTTAAATTATTACACAACGGAGCTAATGTGTAATTTGTGTAGTTCTGATAGTGAGGAGCTGAAGAGTGGACCCAGTGTATGCTGGGTGCGGAAGGGTCCGGGATGCAATTAGCCGAGTCATATTTTTAACTGATACTGCAGAAAGAAGCTTAGGCAGCATTGCAGCCCTATTTATACCTGCAGGCTTTTCTGCCATAACTGTACTAAGCCTGCTTTAGCCTGCAGCAGTGGGGATTCGCTACAGATTAGCAATGCAATACCCTCCAGCACTCTCCCTCTCTCTAACTACTACTACTCTCTCACTCTCGGCCTCTCTCTCTCTTTCTTGCTGAGTTGTCAACATTAGAACCCGTGAGGTTTTAGAGTTTTCCTGAATGGGAGCATGAAGTTCTGCCTGGATTGAATGTGATGCTCTACACCAAAGATTCCCCAAACACTGGGCCGATACCACAACAATGTGGCTTAACCACTGAAATCTTCTTATTATTCATTAATTACAGCTGTGATAACAAGCGGAGGCCCTGGAGGATATGTCTTCCTGACTTCTTGGAATTATGTGAGGTGTTTGAAGTGATGGCTTCTCAGAAACAGTCTACCAAATTTCACTTAGCTCATATGAGCATATATTTCTTCCTGTTATTGTTGTTATTGAACCCATTTGGTGCTATGTAGAACCATATACAACACATTCTCCATCAACCCAAAGAACCATTTCACCATGCAACGGACTATTTAAGCATGAGACGCTTGAGCTCATGGTTCTTAATATAACCATTCCCTACTAAAGAACCCTCAAAGACCAATCTTTTTTAAGTGTGTAGGTGTACTTTGTTTACCACTGTAAAAAATGATTCATGTTCAAGGCAGCATGAACTTTAAATATGTTTTATAGTTTTATACAGGATCTTATGTTACATTGTCTTTACTGTTGTTCTAATAATACTTCAAAATATACAGTTTTACACTTTAGTGTAAAAGTGAGCAGTAAAAAATGATTTAATTTTAATTTAGTTGTTTTTATATTCCTATTGCTAGTTGCCTACTAGCAAGCTAGCACACATAGCACAGCCGGTCAAATAAAGCAGGATATTTACATTGAGTCCATTAAGATTTTTGTCATATATGTATATGTTTAATGCCACAGATTCTTTCATACCAACTCGCAACAATGTGGCTAAACCACTGAAATCTTATTATCAATCATTAATTACTGGTGTGATACTAAGGGGGTGGGGTCCTGGGGGACATGTCCCTCTCATTTCTTAGAATAACTGGAGAGGTTTGAAGTGATGGCTTCTCAGAAACAGTCTGCCACAGTTCAGCTACCTCATATGAGAATATATTTCTTCTTGCTATTGTTACAGACAAATCACATTGCGACTGAAATACGGAAGAGCCACCATATTTGTTACAATACATTATAGCATTATAATCACAATCAAGACTGACTTCAATTTCATCAGTTAGTTTACAACCTCAAAAAAGATGGTTCTTCAAGGATGCTTCAAAAAGGGAATGGTGCTCTTTAGAACCATGAGTTCCACACTCTTAAGAGAGATGGTTCAAAGGCTTTTTAGTAAATTGAATGGTTCTGTGTAGAACTATGAACTCCCTAAGAACGATTTGAATGAGATAGATGGAGAATGTGTTCTACATGGTTCTATATAGCACCTAAAAGGGTTCTTCTATTGTGATGATATCAAGCTTAAATATTGTATAGAAGAACCCTTAATGGGGCCATATAGAACAATTTTCAAAAATGTGCTTTATAGAACCATATAGAACACATTCTATATCAATCTAATGGACAATTTCACCATGTAAAGAACCATTTAAGCACAAAATGGCTCTATATAGGACTCATGGCTCTAAACAGAACCAATGCCTTTTCTCAAGAACACTTGAAGAGTGTCTTTTGTGTAGCTGTCTGAATTTTTTCATACAGTTGATTCCTTTGTTAGGATTTTGGAATCTTAAAAAAGTATGATGTGATTAAACAGCAATGTGCATATCATTGTAGCGTTCATGTAATTACAGGCTGCTTTCAGTCGATGGCTGGCATGAGTCAAAAATAAATGTAAAAAATAGTACTTGAGACAAGGACGAAAATGGTACAAGATGTTAGGCTATGAGAGTAGCACTTACAGTTGTCTAGGGCAGACCTAGCAGGACACAAATTGCATAGTAATAGTAGCCAGTATTTTTTTTAATTAAGTATAAACTTCCATTATTTGTTAATAAAGCTCCTCTGTAACTGAGATCACTAAAGAGAGAGAGACAAGAGAAATGTAGGATATGCACCCTGTAAATGGAGATTTACTTTAGCAGACTGTAATGCAACATCCGTTGCAAAAAATCAATTTCGTCAGACGTTTCTACAAAACAATCAGCTTTAAACTTCTCCTTCTCTCATATTCTCTACTTCCTCCTGTCCTGAATCTGTGTCTGTGTGTGTGTCTGTGTCTGTGTGCAAAGCTGCTCATTTGTGCCGAGTCAGGCGGATCTCGTGGCTCCTGAGGGAGATGTGATCAGCTTTGAGGAAAAAAAGAAGCTGAACACAGAAAAAAACACAAATCATCATTAAATACACAGAGAGAGGAGAAGAAGGGACATTTCTGAAATGATCAAATACACCATCATGCATTATTAAATATTAAGTTATAGTAGATGAATAATTCATAGGAGTTACTGAATATGCCATAGTAGTCACTGAATATGTTATAGTTAATATTAAATAATTAAAACTACACAGGAAGTGATTTGTAATAGATTTTTAAATAATTCATAGTACATATCAACTAAATCAAAGTAGACAATGAATAATTCATAGTAGATATTGAATGATGTATAGTAGATACTGAATAATTCATAGTGGATACTGAATAATTCATACTAAATATTAAGTAAAATATGTTGGGTTTTTAATAATTTATAGTAGATCATAAATAATTCATAGTAGACACTGAATAATTCATAGCTAATACTAAATACTTCATAGTAAATGTTTAGTCATTTATACTTATAGAGTTTTAATAATTTATAGTTTCATATTAAATAACTTGTATATTAAACAATTTATAGTAGATACCGACAAATTCTTTGTAAATACAAAATAATTTATAATAGATGAATTATTTACAGTAGATACCGAATAAGTCATAGAAGATAGAAGTTACTGAATATTCCAAAGTATGTGTATATGTGTGTGTGTGTGTGTGTGTGTGTGTGTGTGTGTGTGTGTGTGTGTGTGTGTGTGTGTGTGTGTGTGCGCGCACCTGTGTGTTATTCATAAAAGGATTTCTAACTTTCAGTTTGAACAATAACAGACTAATATGTTCAGCATACCTCTTTATTACAGCCACTATAGGATTATACTGTCTTGAAATAAATGATTCATCACTTTGTGGAGAAAAGCTGTTTGATCACAGACACCATGTTCAACAGAAATCCCCTTGATAACGTTGATAAGATATACATCAATATATATTTTATTGATTTACTATAAGAATATCCAACATTTGAAATGTTTACTATAAGCTTTTGTACTTCTTGAAAATGCACTAAATGTACCATCAGAGTGGAGCAAATGCAAAATATGTTGGTGATGAATCACATATTTTCACTTTCAGCCCAGTTGATTCATTTATGAATAAGACTTACACACACAGTTTTCTCCTTAACCCCTTACATTGCAGATAGATTATTCTATTAAGAATTATTTAATAACTGTTTGGAAGTTTTCAGTATGTTCTATGAATTATATCTTGTTTACTATGAATTATTCAGTAACTACTATGAACTATTTAGTACCTAATATGAATTATTTAGTAGCTACTATGAATTGTTTAATAACTACTATGATTATAAAGTAACCACTATGAATTATTCAGTATCTACTATAAATGATTCTGTATTTATTATGATTGTTTAGTATATACTATGAATTATTCAGTATCTACTATGATTATTCAGTGCCTACTATGAATTATTCAGCATCTACTATAAATTATTCAGTATCTACTATGATTATTCAGCATCTTCTATGAATTATTCTGTATTTACTATGATTATTCAGCATCTACTATGAATTATTCAGCATCTACTATAAATTATTCAGTATCTACTATGATTGTTCAGCATCTACTATGAATTATTCAGTACCTACTATGAATTATTCAGTATCTATTATGATTATATAGCATCTACTAAGAATTATTCTGTATCTACTTTGAATTATTTGGTAATTTCTATGATTATTCAACATCTGCTATGAATTATTCAGTACCTAGTATGAATTATTCAGTAACTACTATGAATTATTCAGTATCTAATATGAATTGTTTAGTATCTACTGTGATTATTCAGTAACTACTATGAATTTTTTCAGTATCCACTGTGTTCATTCAGTATCTGCTATGAATTATTCAGTATCTCCTTTGAATTATTCAGTAACTACAATTAATAATTTGGTATCTACTATAATTTATTCAGTAAATACAATGATTATACTGTATCTACTATGAATTATTCAGTACCTACTACTAATTTTTCAGTATCTATTGCAAATTATTCAGTATCTATTATGATTATTTAGTTTCTACTACAAATAAATCAGTATCTACTATAAATGATTCAGTATCTACTATGATTTACTCAGTATCTACTATGAATATTTAGAATCTACTATGAATTATTCAGTGACCACTATGAATTATTCAGTATCTACTATGATTATTCAGTACCTACTATGAATTATTCAGTATCTATTATGATTATACAGCATCTACTAAGAATTATTTTGTATCTACTTTGAATTATTTGGTAATTTCTATGATTATTCAACATCTACTATGAATTATTCAGTAACTACTATGAATTGTTCAGTATCTAATATGAATTGTTTAGTATCTACTGTGATTATTCAGTAACTACTATGAATGTTTAGTGTATACTATGAATTATTCAGTATCTACTATTACTTGTTCAGTATCTTCTACTAGTAATTAATCAATATCTAATATAAATTATTCAATATCTCCTATGAATTATTCAGTATCTACTATGAATTATTCATTATCCACTATGAATTATTTAGTAGCTACTATGATTTTTCAGTATCTGCAAATTAATTCTTCTGCATCTATTATGATTGTTTAGTGTATACAATGAATTATTCAGTATCTACTATTACTTGTTCAGTATCTTCTATGAGTTAGAAGATACTGATTGTTCAGTAACTACTATGAATTTATCAGTATCTACTGTGATCATTCAGTATCTACTATAATTTATTCAGCAACTACTATGATTATGGTCTATCTACTATTAATTATTCAGTATCTACTATACATTTTTCAGTAACTTCTATGATTGTTCAGTATCTACTATGGTCATTCTGTATCTGCTGTGAATTAATCATGAATCACTGTGAATTATTTAGCTTCTACTTGCGTTATTGAGGATATGCTGTAAGTACTGTCTACTTTGAAATTAATACATAATTTCTTAATTTTTTTTGTTATGAGGAAGATGAATTGTAGTTACTTACAGTTAACATTATTAATACTGGAGATTACATTAGTCAGGTTACATTAGTTGTTTTACTTTTTATATTAGTTGTATTGTGTTGGTTATACTACAGTGTTTGTTGTAGTTCAGGTATATGTGCCTTTATAGTTGAGTTCATATTAGTTGTATTAGATTAGTTAAGCTAATGTGCAAGTTGTTTAGTTATGAAAATGAGGAACTGAAAACTGGACTCCGTATATAGACCTTTAAGCATTTAAAAAGGTTACAAATGTTCTTTCACGTTTAATTTATCTAATGGGTGAAATGACACCATAATATAATGAATGGCTCATGTTTTTGAAGTCATAGATTCAGAAATGTAATGTATAAAAGAAAAAAATGCAAAGACCTGCAGATTCGGCTCAATTTAGTCGTGAACCGTGACAGCATCACCATTCTAGATCAACACAGATCAGGTTTAGTTTAACCCCTCAAATGTTCAGAGCCCACTGGCAGGCCCAACCTTTATTGCACACTTCTATAATCTAAGAACAGCTCAACCAGTTTGTATTGAAGTCCCTGTAGTTACTGAATAATAAGCCTTAGTATGTAATACGCCTGTGAATTTAAGAGATTTTGAAAGAGAAACAGTGTTAGCCCTCTCAGAACAGTGCTGACATCACAATCTAATATATGAATATTAGTGAGAGGGAAATGAGAACCGTGTGAGTGAGAAAGAGAGAGAGAGACAGAGAGAGAGAGAGAGAGATGCAGGGTTAAGTTTTGGTTTGACTCAGATGTATTTTGGGGACTACCTCCTTTTCTTCTATTCAAACAACGTCTTTCTTCTTTCTTTCTCGCCCCCTGCTCTCTCTCTCTCTCTCTCTCTCTCTCTCTCTCTCTCTCTCTTTCTCACTCTTTCTGATGTATATATATATATATATATATATATATATATATATATATATATATATATATATATATACACACTCTTAGAAACAATGGTTTTTCAAGGGTTCTCTATGGTGGTTCTAGCCTATAGAGCTATTAACATGCCTTTACATGCTTAAGTGATTCTTTACATGGTGAAACGGTTCTTCAGATTGATGGAGAATATGCTGAATATGCATCTATTTAGAACCCTTTTGATAATGGTTCTGCATAGAACCCAAAAAAAAAAACTTGACATTGACACAATAGCATCAGACCCTTTTTTGGAAATGTTTCATTGTAGCTCCACAATGGGTTCTTCTCCTATGATGATGTCAAGCTTGTGGCAACAAACTTGTAGCTTTTTGGTGCTATATAGAAGGTGTGTTGGGTTCTAAAAAGAACCATATACAACAATATCCCCCAACCTGAAGAACTACTTCACCATGAACACAACCATTGAAGCATGTGAATGTTTATGGTTCTATATGGAAGGAACACTTAAAGAACCATCTCTTTTAACAGTGAATAATGCATATGTTTAAAGTAGGTAATTACACACACACATACACACACACACTCACACATAGTTTGGAAAAAAACCTTGTATCTCGATTTTTAAGGTTTGAAAATACCTTTTCGCTTTTATATTGTGTGTATATTTCATGATCAATGGACCAAGAGAAACAACCCAAAACAACCATTTTGGAGAAAAAAAGCAATATGTGTGTATGTGTGTGCGTGTGTTATTAATAAGGAATGACAACATAAGCAATGTCACTTTATTCAATACATTTGTCATTTTTTTACATAATTTGCTATTTTGGAGATATTAGTTTTGTCCTAACATATATATATATATATATATATATATATATATGTGTGTGTGTGTGTGTGTGTGTGTGTGTGTGTGTGTGTGTGTGTGTGTGTGTGCACTTATAGCAAATTATTATTACATTTTGGCACTTATATACACATGTGTGTATGCGTTTGGCCTAATGTCTTGTGAAGGTATAAAAACGTGTGTGTGTGTGTGTGAGTGTGTGTGTGTGTGTGTGAGTAAGGCGAGTGGGCGAAAGCAGCAACTGGTCTGCGTGTGTGTGCTGTTGCATAGCAGACATGCCTCACACTGCACGATATTACTCACTTCCTCACACACACACACACACACACACACATACATTCACTCACTCACAGTCGTTTCGCCCTCTCGTCGTGTTGTGACTCCTCACACTGTTTCTATGCGTCTTTGAGCTGAAGTTTTCTCACTGGAGCTTTATATGTATGTGTGTGTGTGTGTGTGTGTGTGTGTGTGTGTGTGTGTGTGTGTGTGTGTGTGAGTGTGTGAGAGAGAGTGTGTGAGAGAGAGTGTGTGTGTTGAAGTCTCGGAGAATGGCGGTCATCAGATGGATAGCGGCACTGCCCACTCACAGGTCAGTCACATCTCATCGGGCTGAGAGAAAAACTCTCAGCCTCTGCAGCATTTATCAGCTTTATTCAGCTCACTCGCAGTTCCGAGCATTCACACTGTCTGAAAACAAGCTTCTTACATGATGATGTGCATGAGCTGTTGGAGCTGCGTTCAGATTATGTGCATTAGGACAGAATAAGTTGTCAGATGTTGCAGTGTGAGCTCATCTGAGCTGAAGAGGAATGTTTGTGATTTGTGTTCAGTTTTGAGTGAGATGTGATGATGCTGATAAGGAACCATGATACTTCTATCTGTATAAAGAGATGATGCGATTTTACCAACAGTTTATTGTAGTCGTGAAGTAAGTACAGAGTTCAAACTGCACAGAAAGTGCTTAGACGAGGTTTAGAAGAGGGTTGTCTGGGGTTTGTATTTCATTCTGAAGTCGATATTAATTAGGAATGACGACATCTGTCATCAGCACTGGCAATTTATTATGTTTGCCATATCAAACATACTTATTGTTGGTTCCGTGTACTGCATGTGTGTTTGTCTTGTGTTTATTCCGATTTAGTAGTCATTATTGCATTGCTGTGAAAGTCAACAAACATGCATATGAATCTCATTGCACTTTGTGCACAAGACAATAAAGAACTATGACTCTCTATATAAAGAGATTGTCTACAATGTGTCTATATAAATTGAGAGTGCTAAAAATGCAATATTTTAGATTTATACGTTTTGAATACCAACAGCAGCCGTGCACTTCAGTTTAACACTGTATTTCCATCAGGGCGAGCTGAATCGCTTTCCTCCACAGCTTTTCTGATGTGTTAAGAGGAAAAGTGTGTGTGTGTGAGTTGCAGATCAGTTTTGATGCCCATAGAAGTCCATTATTATATTGACCATATTGGTTTTATCATTAAAAGGAATTTGTGATATTTCCCGCTCAGTGCGTCTTCCGGTATCATTTGACGTGATCACGTGACACTATTGGTGTTTTGGTTGGCTGTTTCATGAAACTTGTTTCAGAAAGTTAAGCCACTTGCAACTGTCGCGGCTGAGTTTCGAGTGTGTTGCAGGACGATTTACATTATGCAACTCATGTGCAATTTGGTTTCATGTGGGTTTCAGGCAACTAAAGTTGCATGAAAGTTTCACCATGTAAAGTCAAGCCTAGTCCTGTATGCAACTTTTTTGAAGTGTGGGGTATTTTTCAAATATTCTTTAAAAAACTCACAAAATCAAAATCAGATATCAAACTTAATTGTCTGTCTATCTGTTTTGTCATGACACGCAGAAGGTGTACACTGCATAAAAACAAAGTGTTCAGGTCTCTGTGTAGTATCTGCATAGATGCTGTTCAAAATGATTTGAAATTAAATCTTGTTATATTATTATATGCACATGATGTAGTAATTCTGGTGTGAAATCTCACTGCATGACTGTGGGCGGTTACCACGCCACTTATGCACAATCTGGTTAAGCACCTCTCAGTTAATATGCATAATGTTTGTTGCCTCCTGTGTCAGATGCATATATTGTTGTCTCTCACCTATGACATGTTCTGTCATGGCATAAAGCAAAACATGAAAAAAGCCCTGTCATTAACCTTCTCTACAATGCACCAGAGGGCAGCATAGAGCCCATGTCTTATGTACCAGTCATAGTTTCTTATCTATGTAATCCAATGAAGAAAGGCTACCACAGCCGCCTAAAGGCTACCTCAAACTGGACGAGAAGCTCCATGCAGCAGATGGTTCAGAGCTCAGCTATAGCACTAATAAACATTTAATTTGATGGAAGAAACTGTTCATCATTGAGTTAATTTATCAAGTTTGCTATCGGTTAACCAACTCATCACTAACTCTGTTTTCCTGGTAAACTATAAGAGGTGAAATAACTGGCTATGCTAGTATATCATGGAATTCAAGTGCATATTAGTTTCATGTGGGCTTCGGGTAACTTCGGGTTGCATGAAATTTCACCATGTAAAGGCCAGCCTTAGAGTTCTGTCTGGAAATTTTTGGGAGTGAGGGGGTATTTTTGCAAATATTTTTCAAAAAATAGCACGTCTATCTGTATCTATCTGTCTGTAGTGCATTTGCAGACATGAATCACAACATTCAGAATTCGTACTCTGTATAAAAAAGTAAAATGCTTAGGTCTTGGTGTAGTATAGGGGCATAAGGGCTGTTGAAGAGTATAAATGGTTCAAGACTACTTGAAATTAAATTTTGATTTATTATAATACATGTTTATAATATCGTAATGTAACAAAATGTTATTTCAAATTATTTTGAACCATCTGTATTATTGAGTAGCCCATTCCTACACTTTACTGATGTTCGGAACAGTCACAATAACAGACACATACATAAATACATCTTTACTTTATATATGTTGCAGTATAATAATAATAATAATAATAATACATTTTATTTCATGGCGCCTTTCAAAAACCCAAGGTCACCTTACAAAACAGGAAAAAGCAACAATAATAATACATGTGAGTCAACAATCATTTGAATACGTCAAAATAAAACAACACTAAAAGAGTCACGGTAAAACAACAAACCAGTTTAAAGAGAATATGCTTGCTTAAACAGGTATGTTTTCAATAGAGATTTAAAAGAGAGAAGAGATATAAAAGTTTTAGACCGTTAAGAATATTTTACACTATTTTTCTGGGTAGTTGGTTTGGTTATAAAACATTACAATGAATGCAAATTAACATAAATGCAGTTAAATGTGAGAACAATGTTTTCAGTAAAGTTAAACAAAAGGTTTTTAAAAAATCCTCCTTTAAAGACTCTTCATATAACATGATACTCATATGTTTTATATCAAAATGCTTCATTATCTTTATCACTAATTTCCAAAACCGCTGCAGCAACTTCAGCAGCTGTAAGTGATTTCCTGAGTGTCCTTAGTGATTTTCTGAGTGTCCCTTGGTGAGTTTCACATAAAATGTAGATGCACATATGAATCCACCAGTTCCACACGGTGAGAATTAGATGACATGTATCTCAGCCCCTCTTCATAGCCTCATAACTCCGGATGTGAGTCATGTACAATCTCGAGATAAGATGTAATGGAAAGGGATACTCCACAGATTCAGGAAATGTTTGATCTGTATTTAAAAGAAAGGAAAAGTTCAGTGAAAGAAGAACAGTTAAAAGCTTTTCTGCCCGTTTTGGTTGCTTTTTAACATGACTTGAAAATGCCAGCAACTCTTTACACTGTGCCACATTTCATGAAGACTGGACCAATAAAATGGTTCAAAATTCTTGTTAACATATGATATGTATGAAATACAGTATGTATGATAGTGTACGATGTTATGAATACACTGTAAAAAGTAGCTTGGCAGATCAACGTAAAAATGACTTGGTAACAAGCAATTGAACTAGTTTTATTCAACTTAAAAACTACTTTGATTGAAAGAATCCTTCATTCAAAGTATCTATTTAGTTTGAATAAAACTAGTTAATTTACTTGTTACCACATGAAGTAATTTTTTAGGTTAATCTGATGATTTTTTACAGTGCTGTTTGAACAATAACACCTGTTGCTTGTGTTGTTTTTGGCAATAAATCTGAGCCCTGAATATGCATTAAGGTGAGTCAGTGTGTAGAGTGTAGGAGGGACAGCAGGCCTTTTTATCTCTGTAACTAAACCGTAACACACACACTTCATCAATAAAAGAGCAGCTCCACAGCGCTGCTGTCTGTACCTGTTTAATAGACGTATTGATTTACTGCACAGACGCTGTAGAGCTCAGCCTTTGTCTCAGTGCTGAGTTGGGAATGAATGAGGAGTTATAGGCATTTAAATGTCATTAAAACCACTTTACTCTGTTGCCAAACTTACTTAACTGAGGACAAATCTATCTATCTATCTATCTATCTATCTATCTATCTATCTATCTATCTATCTATCTATCTATCATGAATTTAACTTTTATGAATATTAATTTGTGCACGTGTAAAAACATGTAATCTGACCAACTCTATCTATCCTATATGGCCAAACGTATGTGGACACTTGACCATCACACCTCTTTGACATTGTTGGATGTCACATAGGCATTAATATAGTGTTGCCTTCCATTGTGGCTATAACAGCTTCCACTCTTCTGGGAATCTTACCACAAGATTTTGAAGTGTGTTTGTGGGGATTTGTGCCCATTCAGTCAAAAGAGCATTTGTGAGGTCTGACGCTGATGTTGGATGAGCAGGCCTGGCTCACAATGGACGTTCCAGGTCATCCCAAAGGTGGTCAGTGGGGTTGAGTTCAGGGTTCTGTGCAGGACACCAGAGATTCTCCGTACCAAACTCATCACACTGTCTCTTTGTGGAGCTCACTTTGTGCACAGGGGCTCAGTCATGCAGGAGTAGGAAAGGCTCTTTCCCAAACTGCTGATACAAAGGTAGAAGCATGCAACTGTAGTTAAGAAACAGTTAAGCTTTGAGGTCAGTGGTTATACACCTCCTTACCTTCTCTCTGTCTATTTACTATAT